>NC_050443.1:116292937-116604768 GCF_903995425.1 Onychomys torridus | reverse complement strand
TTTTTTTCCAAAAACCAGTTGTCCTCTTTGGCCTTGGGTGCAGGAATGTTTTGTACATGTATCCACTGGCGGGGGGCTCTACAACTGCATTTTGATTGGTTGTGGTTTTCTGTAGTGGTCTCTGTCTGTTGTAAAGAGAAGTTTCCTTGATGATGGATGTAAGGACAGACAAATGTTTAAATTGTTGTTAGGGAATATGATGGTTTAGTCAATTTGTGGTTATAGATTTTCCTCCAGTATTTTTAACTTCACTAGCACTTGAGTAGTTAGCTAGGCTTCCAGTACCAGGCATCATTTCCTTGTTTTCGGATGGGTCTGAAGTCAAGGTATGTGCGCCACTACTGTACCCTTAGAGTTATTGTGACTTGCTGGGTCGAACTGTTGGTTAACTTCCCTTCTTTGGAAGCTTGCATGGTGTCTTCTTGTATCATGAAAGTTAGCCCTCAAGGAGGGGGCATTTAGGTCAGTTCTAGCTTAAGGGTCTCTGGGCCCAGTTTCTGAACAGGTATCTTCAGTTCATGGTGTCTTTAGCAGTAGGGACTTAGGTTCCACTTTTGGGGAGTGGTGATAACCAAGGACAACAGCAATACACTGTATATTTGGGGAATCTCTTGGACAGCCCTGCCAGAGATATTTTGAGACCATTTCTTTCAATCTGACAGATTTTCACATGGTAGAGGCTTTACATTTTAGAGAAACCCAGCTTAGTTTTTTTCCCCACAATTTTGGTTTTGGTATTATATCTAAAAACTCATTGCCAAACCTGAGGTCACAAAGGTCTTGCCTATTTTTTTTTTTTTTTGTAATATTATGTGTTTTATTATGCCTTGCATTTAGGACTATAATCCATTTGAGCTACTTTTTGAGAAGAGTCCTTCTTTGTCTGAGTTACTTGTTTTGGCCTGTGGACATCTGGGTATTTCAGCACCTTTTGTGGAATAGACTTTCTTTGTACCATTGTCGTGTCAAAGATCTGTCGAACCTTGTGTGGCCTGTTTCCAGACTAGCTATTCTATCCCACTGTTTTTAGTTATTTACTTATCCCAAGTATAATGCTGTCTTGTTTTTTGTTACTCTACGAACTCATTAGGTAGTGTCCATTCTTTAACTTTGCTCTGTTTTGATGATGCTGGAATTCTGATGTTAATTCGTTTGGTGCTTATGCACTCTTGTCGGGCTGGTACACAGGAAAGAAATGGGCTTTTGTGTGGTGACTCTGTCCTGCAGTCTGGCTGTGATCACTTACATCTTCCAGGAGGTATTTTTGTTGTGGTCCATTCATTGAATTTTCCACATAGACGATCGGATAATTAGAAAAGAGACTTGTTTCCTTTGTTCATCTACCTACATGTTCTTTCCCTTTCTGTATTCTTTGTCTCCCCTTAACTGGGACTTCTCTCTGATGCTGGCCGAGTAGGAGTGGTGAAATGGGCACCCCAGCCTTGTGCTTTCTGATTGCAAGTGGAAACAATCTACTTTCTCACCGTTAAGGAAGAAGTCAACTTTAGTTTTTTGTAAATGTTCTTTCTCAATTTGGGTATTTTCAGTCTATTAGAATTTTTCTAATGTACAACTATCCCTTTTAAAATCAGTTTACAAGACTATTTTCCAAAAACAACAGTGGAAACATTTCTAGAACCATCTCTTTTCACACTGCTGCTCTTTCGATGCTATCCTTACCCCCATTCCCTGCATGCTGGCCTCTCTTCTCTGTCCCCAACCACCCAGTCTCTACCACTTGAGTCTTCCCAGGCCTTTTTTTCATTTTGCAAAAGTGGCCAGACCACTAAAGGTTCAAAATGGGATCTAATCAACCAGTCGTTTTGTTTTGTTTAGGGCACAATTTCCTTTATGAAGCAGACTTAAACCAGTCAGCTTACTCAGGCTGGTTCTCCATTGCCTGTCTCTTTGGATTCATCACCACTATGCGTCATACCACAGGTTCAGATCCTGCCGGGAAAATGTCAGATGAATTTTTGTTGGCATATGTGCTACCTGAACAGTCCCCTGCCAGAAACACTGCTGTGAACAATGCAAAAGCTGGCCAAGCTCCTCAAGGCTGGCCAGGCTCCGGCCCTCGGAGTATCATAAGTGCTCCACCTGCTATGCTATCTGGACTCCCACCAAGTATAGCACCCTCTGCTGTATCTTTTGGACCAGCACCAACAGGAATGTATCCGTCCATCCCTCCAACTGGACCACCACCAGAATCTCCAGCATCCCTTCTTCTTTCTGGACCTTCATGTCTCCAACCTAGTGGCCCTTATTCAGCCCCTGCTGTACGAGGCCCTGGTCCCACAGGGCCATATGCTACACCAAATATACCCTTTCCAGAGCTACCCAAGCCATATGGTGCACCCACAGATCCAGCTGCAGCTGGTACTTTAGGTACACGGGGATCCATGTCTTCTGGACTTTGGGCACCAGGAATAGGAGGGCAGCATCCTAATATGCCATATTCATCTCCAGGACCACATCCTACTGCTCTTCCTCCAGTGTCAGGAGCACCACCTGTTCCATGGGGCACTGTGCCACCAGGAGCTTGGGGACCACCAGCATCTTATCCTGCCCCTGCAGGATCATATCCCATGCCAGGACTCCATTCTGCTCTGAATAATCCTTACCAAGTGATGGAGCCTTCAGGACCTTCTGGTGCTCCATCAGTGCCTGGTGGCCCACAGAAAACGAACGAAGTCCCAGGTGGCTCCCGTCCTGATGCATCCAACCAGGAGAGCACCCCGGAGAGCACCCCGGAGACCACTGGACAAATGAAGCAGCTGAAGGTAGATGACAAACCCATCAAAAGGAGACGTTCTAAGAGGAAGAGGAAGCCAGTAACTTGGGGAGACATCAAGACTTTAACTCATGAAGCTGAGACCTTGGGGAAACAACAAGGACACAATACTACTGACCCCAAAATGATGCTGTTATGTTTAATGACTATATTACATGTTAATTCCCAGCGTGTCAGTTCAGAATCTGAATGACTTTTGTCAGTGGGGATAAAAGGCACACTTGTAATAAACAGTATGATGTTGTTTTGACAAAAACAAAAAACAAACAAACAAAAAACACCACTACTTTTTTATTCTGGGCCTTGTCAAACTTTATGGGCTTGGTTGTTTTTACTGGGGTCCCTTTGAGGGACAGCTGGGTCCTCAGGTTTCACCAGTATGCCAACCAGCATCAGGTTCTGGCCTGCTCTAGTGCAGAAGTCACAGAAGCAGTGGAAGCTAAAGGCTTCCCAGGAGCCCTAGCTCTCCATTGGGATCTACCCACATCCTTCCAGATCAGTGGTCAGGGCTGCAACATGTGCAGGGTTTGTGTGCAGAGACCAGACCTAAACCACTGAGAATTGTGGCATACCAGGAATGAAGCTTGCCCTCAAGTTTGGCACCTGCCTCTTCTGGGGTGTGTGGGGGAGTCAGCCTCTCTGAGACCCCTCACCCTAGACCTTCCAGTTAGACACTCCTCTCCCTTCCCCAAGTTTCCTTGGTTGGGGTGGCAGGGTTACTCAGTGAGGCTTCCCTTTTCAGATGTCACATGCACCTTCTGGGTCACATGTGCTACTGCAGGTGTTCATACACATGACCTTGTTAGAAGGAAAAAAACAGCATGGTAGGAAACGTCTAGACAGATGATGAAGAGACTCACCACAGGGTGGTGCTCTTGTATCTCATTTTAAGGGAATTTTTTCCCAAGGTAACAATTTTTTTTTTTATTTTTTATTTTTTTTTTAACTAATTTGTCTGCAAAATGAACAAGTGGAGGCCTGAAGTGAGATAAGTACTGTTGGGGTTCCTTGGGACTTTCGGGCTTGTCTTCTCTTTAACCTCCATTGTTTCAGGTGTAAGTCATTGGGCTGTCCCCTGCAAGACCAAAGGAAGCAAGATGCTCACTGCTCATTGGATTGGTTGGGTGCTGAGATTTTCTGCTCAGCTGCAGAAAGGGCACACAGTTCTGTACTGGGAACTGAACTGGGAACCCTGAACAGTAAACTACATTGCCAATCCCCATTGCTATGACCTCTAAGGAAATGCTAAACATTTCTGTCTGGGTTCCATTTCTTAACAGGAATCAGGTTTCCTCTAAAGTTCCTAGATAGACAGAAATGTGCCACTAGTGAGTCTTCTAAAAGGCTTTGTTGTAGTTAGAGTTTTCCTGCCTGGCCCACAGTCAGGACAAATCTCTCTCACCCGCCAGGCCCATAGACCCTCAGAACCAACCAAGTAAACATACAGAAACTTACATTGTTTACAGGCTTCTTGTTATCTACTTCTTCTATCTTAAATTAACCCATTTCTGTTAGTCTATACTTTGCCACATGGTTTGCGTATCGGCCTTATATAACCTTCTACCATTGACATTTTTGCACTCACAAATCTATTTCACTTGCTTTAAATGAGGTAGAATTATTAAGTTTTTCGGTTCTCACTTGAAACTACATTAGCAGAGTGTTAACCTGTGATACTTTCACTGGTGGTGCAGATATGCACAATGAATACCTACTGTAGGCTATACGTCCAAAACTCTCTATGCTGCCCGTTTTCTTTGCAGAGAGGATCGCAATTGTAGCAAGCCTTTTCGGCACAGTCAGGGGTACGGGCCTGATGTCATCTTTCACCAGCCTTCTGATGCCTCTCCTTACACTACCTCGCCTGTGTACGTTGTACCCGAGGTTGTCTTAGGTCGTGAAAACTGGATAGACATTGTCTAGGGGGCTTGTCTGTTTATTTAAGGAGATGCTCCAAGAGAAAGAGGAGGAGAGAGACAGTACAGAAAAGAAGTGTCCAGACGGAGCCAGGGCCTCCTCGGACCCATGTGGGGACCGGGTGAAGCTGGTGTATCGCCTTGACCCTTCACTGAAGCTCCACCTTTGTGGGGGGGACGTCAGCATAACCCGCCACCATATCAGAGTAGCGTTGGGGCCTCCTCGCCGGGCTGCTGCTGGGCCACTGGCGGCCCAAATGACGCCCATGTGAGCGATTTCTGAACAGAGGATCGCGGTGGAGAGCAGCGGGAGCCTATAGGTAGTTTACAGCTTCAGGCAAAGGGCATAGAATAACCGCAAAACGACCCGGAAGAAGAGCTATCCACAGGTCGCGACAATTACCTACCGTTTATAGAGTAGCAGACAGAGTACATAAACGGCGATATAGAAGACACCTCTCTACAATGCTCTTCGACTGTGTGTGTGGGTCGCTAATGAAGACAAGCCAATAGCCTCCCGCAGAAATCTGAGAATCATTTGTTGAAAACAAGTGAGATAATAAGTATAGCCTGTGGGAATGAGAACGCAGGGAGTCGACCGTGGAGACCCAGGAGACTGTGGTTCACAAGCCCGCCATGAAGCCACGGTATCGCAGACCGGTATTGGGAACTCAAACATACAGCGAGCTCCAGGCAAAGAAAACAATCCTCGCCATGCTGTGGCGCCACTGTATTGCGCGACTTACCTGCGAGCAATGCGCTGGTTCCAACTTGAGCGACAAACACAATGCTCCAATAGCAACACAAGCCCCGGCAATAAGCCCACTAGAGGCAGCAGTAGTGGAAATGCTAGACCAGTGCCAAGTCAGCGCCAGAAGGAAAGACAAATGAGAGCACGGAGTGTGAAACGTTGGATGAAATGCTAAGCTATTGTGGCCAATAAAGGCGTGCCCGTGGAGAAGGCCTGACCCCATAGTGCTTCGACAGGGGGTGCTCGAGACGAGGGATAGCTTAGGAGAGGTGTGACCGCATGAGACTTTCTTCGAAGGAGGCGCTAGTCAGGCTCGAATGACCTCCCGGGCCGAGGTCGAGCGATCTCACATATTAATACCAACAGCAGCCTAGGCGGGCCCGCCACAGTCACCCCGCCACACAGCGCGGCAGCCCGGAGACGCCCAGTTCTACCGGGTGCCGCACGACATGATGAGCTAGTCACGACACGTACTGTAGCTCCAAGCCAAGGACGGATAGTATCCCACACACAGACAGGGGTGGCGCGCACCACGGGAGGCTCAGAATGTGTGGGGGTAGAAACAGTGCGTAGCAAGGGAAAGTGCGGAGGACTCATAGGTGGACGAATTTCCAAAGCTAGCAGAAGACGGAGGGCATGGGCACACACTCGATCCCATCGTGCCAACCGAGACATGTGACATGCTCAGTGAAAGTTATAGAAACAGGCCCGAGATTGAGATGTGTGTAGACCACGCCAGCGAGCCACAGGATTGTAATAGTCATCTAGACTCGCACAAGCTGCACAAACAAACAGAAACAAGACAAGTGACATTCTTGAGGGCGCAGACAGTCTCGCAGAGTGTGCAAATGGGATGCAAACATGAAAATTAGAAAATGGGGAGAATAAATAAGATGGTTAGTGGGCTTAGAGTTAGTGAGGACTGTCTGCACGGGGGGGGAACAAGAATATAGTGTTAGGTGCAGAGCTATTAGTGGGCCTAGCACGCAGACATGCTGTTGTGCGTGAGTAGCAAGCCCGTCCGGTCCCAATAGCTTCGTCAGCAGGCTCAAGGCTGGCCTGCGGACAGGGAAGAAGAAACAGGCAACAGAGCCATGCCACTGGGGACCATGGTCGCTCGCGAAGCGGTAATTTTGCCAGAGCCTGACCTGTCTGCGGCTGGAAGACCCAACGAGAACAGGACGCAGAGGGGATTCCGTGGTAGAGGAGGGCTGGGCAGTAGGAGGACTGCCTTCGTCAGCTAGCTGTGGAGAAACTGGCTGCCAGTCTGAAAGACCAAAACCCAAGCACAAAGGGCAAGTGAGCCGCCAAGGCGCAAAATTCAAATGGAGGATAGCGCCTGTCACGAACTCAGAGGCGAGGCTGCCATAGCGTGAGTGCGCAGGTGCACAAAATCGGCAACGAGCATCACAGACATAGAGGCAGACTAGGAGTGTTGCAACGCAGTGGGAGATGGGATGTGGAGTGCCGAGGGTGCCAGGGTGAGCGCTACAGTGGGGCAAGCGTGGACTATTCTGATGTGTGTGGGGGGGGGGGTGTGGGGGAGGCGAGCGCTCCACCCTCCCAGCCTCAACTGTGCATCTACGAGGCGTGGTAGGAGGTGTGAGGAGGAGGAGAAAGAAGAAGCAATCAGCGAGCGAGTGCAAAGCCAGCACTGTGTAAGACTGACGGAGTCACATAGCAGGGGAGAATGGCTGAGCCCGCTGTCCACGGTGCGGGTTCGCTCGGGCCTGTGGACCTCACCGTAACCTCGAGCGGCTTCCATGACCGCTGCAGTGTGCAGTGACCATTGTTGCAATGCGTGCTTGTGGCACTACACGGCTGTGCACTTCGCTCGCCGGTCCCGCCAGCACTTGAGGCCAGCCGAGAGCTACGTGCCGAGCCCAGCAGCCCCCTCAAGCCCCAAATGTGGCCAACCTCGACGACGCGTGTCCGGAACGTCCGTAGTGACCCCTCTAATGACTGGAGCCCAGCAGGGCCTCGTGCGGGGACATTGGCGCTTGTTGTGGAAGCATCATGTGAGAGTGTGCAACGGTGCAGAGTGTTTCCCCAGGACATCTAGCAGTTGCTGGGTTTGGGGCGCGCACGCGACGTAAGGAAACGGGCGCCCATCGCTGCCATCGAGCTAGGGCAAGGGTAACAGTGAAGAGGCTACACATATGCCGTGGGTGACCATCAATTGTCGGTGCCCCCCACTAACAGGACCAATGCAAGGCTCACGCGTGACACCAACATGCACTCCGACCGCATGCGAAAGTGTGCTGGGACCGCAAGGGCACGGTATGGTGAAAGGCCGTGAAAAAATCCGTCTGCAGGAAGGAGAGCTGAGGCGATGTTACCGACGCCAGGTTAGCGAGAGCTAAGAAAGAAGCCAATAACTCCAGGCCTACTTTCAAACAAAGAGGGGGGCATTAGGAAGTGCCTGCAGGGTGTAGACCAGGAGATGGCCTGGCTGCAGCAGACTATGTTGGCTGTTGGTTCAGAAAGAGACCCAGTCCTTTAGTCATCTGACTTAGGCTGCCCTAGGGACCTGCGGCCTGCGATGGTGCTTGCAGCAGCTAGGAGCAAAGTGATTGCTCAGTCCTACACCACAAGTCTCATACAGCCTGCCTGCTGTGTGTACGGCCATCATTTGCTCAGGAAATTATTTGGAGACAATCTTGTATGAGGGAACTTTGGGAGACCTGAACATATCAGGGACCGTGGAGACCCTAGCCTCCCCAAGACTGGCCAGTGGCCCTGGCTGCTTGAAAGCCACAGAAAGAGGTGAGTTTCGTGTCCCTCAGGGGCAGGAAGTGTGTCTGTGGATGCTGTCGCCAATTTCTTAAATCTCTTTTGAATTTAAAACTGGCTTGCACTTTACTGTCAGGTGACAGGGGAGGTAGGATCATTCAGAGACTTGGGGAAATAGGAGAGGAAGGGGGTTCTCAGGTTGGCCAGTGGGGAAACTTTCTTCCCTGACTATAGTGGTTATTCCTGTGGGTGGGGTGGGTGTAGGAATTCATGGACTAGTCAATTGACAAATTCACTCTGTATTCCACTTCCATTCATGGACTGCTTATTGGGAGGTAAGGTGAGGGTGGTGGTGGTGGTGGTGGTGGTGGGGTGTGTGTGTGTGTGTGTGTGTGTGTGTGTGTGTGTGTGTGTGTGTTTGGGTGGGGTGCTGGGTGAGGCTGCACCACCCCAGCATCTCCCTTCCACATCTGCCTCAGCCCTGCAGGTCCTGGGGGAAGGCACAGTGCATGGTGTTTGGTGTTTAAGCTCCTGGGGCTTTGCAAGGGTCCTGCATGGGCAAGGTGGCAGGTCTGGCCTGGCCCCTGTGGGACACATGGGGCTCTGCCCTTGGGGATGTTTGGGATTTCCAGGGGCTGGCCAGCTCCACAGAAGGAGGCAGGAGGAGCAGTACTGTTTGCTCTAATGGCCACAGGGGGCAGTGTCCCAATGCAGATCACAGGCTGCTCTGAGACTCTACAGAGTAACTAGCCCAGGAAGACACATGCACTTTCAATTTGTTATCTGTTGGAGATCAAAGACGTCCCTGTAGGCCCTGTGGCTATTCTAGGCTCTGTGAAAGTCTGAGGTGTGGATAGGGTCCCATGGAGTCCTGGAGTGTCAGGGACAGTGAACTTCAGGTCTGTTTCAGGACACCCTCGATGCTGGTAAAGCCCAGTGCTTTCTGCCCTTAGTAGGGAGGGACAGTGGTGTTTTTTGTAAATTTTAAGTTTTTGAGACAGGTCTTTTGTAGTCCAGGATGACCTTGAATTTCTGATCCTCCTGCCTGTTCCTTCTGAGTGCTGTGCCTACTTACAGGAGATGCATTCCCACACCTGGTTTAAGTGATGTGGAGGGTGCAGTCCAGGTCTTTGTGCACGCTAGGCAAGCACTCTACTAACTGAGCTTCAGTCTCAATCCAAGGTGGTGCTTTCTGATCCTTTCTCCATTTGCCCAAGACCAGACCCGGTTCCTCAGCACCTTACAAACTCCAGAATTTCCCTGAAGGAGACTGGATCCTCTGTCAGAGTCCCCTAGGGGTGATGGTTCCTACTGTGGGATAGTTTCTCAGGGATGTAAATTGAACATATCCTTGGAAATAGCTTTCAGTTTCAGAAGTCATGTATCATATTATAAAAATGGAGATCAGGAAAATACCAAGAGACTGTGAAATTTGCCTCTAGTTCCCCAGAGACAGCTGCTGCTGCTGTGGTGTGTCATATGGAGATTTAAGTCATCCATAGCACTTAGCATGAAGATTGTGGTTGTCTCATTGCACATGTGGTCTTCCATCTAAGGATCAGTTTCCTGAGTGGGGCTGTGGGCCAAGGGCAGATTCTGTGTGAGAACATCAGCACTTGGGGGAATCTCACCAGCTGAGTGTAAAGCAAGATTTGGTTACCAGCTGTGAGACTCTGACCTCCGGGTGCTCAGTGGGGATGGACATTCCTGATCTGTGAGTTACAAGTTGGATCCTGACCCACATGATGTTCAAAGACCCACAATCAACCTGTCCTTAAGGAAGCAATTGGGACTGGGTGGAATGATCAGTATCTCAGTTCTCAGAATTGTCCCTGGGAAGATAAAAAGTGCCATGAGGCAGGGGACAGGGAGAGGGAAGCCCTACCCAGAGGATTTCCATGGTTTCTGTTTAAGGGATTCCAAAACCCTATACAATAACAAGCATAGTTAAGTAACAATGGCTCCTGGGACAGACCCCTTCCCTGCCCCAGAGTATTGTGAAATGCACAGGCTATGCCTGGGATTGGATATTTAGGCTGCCTTTTACAAACTGCTAACCCTATAGTGGCCATCTTTATAGATGTCCTTGTGAATGTCCATCTTACTTTAAAAATGATTTCAACAGACACACACACACATTATTTTATAGATATATAAAGCAATATTTCTGCAAAGCAAATAATTCTTAAACTGGGATTCAGGTTGAATCAAGTTCATAAGAATAACCTGAGACCAGTCACACCCATAGATCTCAACTACTAGATTCCTTTGCCCATTCTTACCTTTTCTTTCCTGAATAATGTCTTTCAGATATGGCTCAAGGTAGACTTCATCCTCCTTGTATTTTGTGCCCTGTTCCTTAGACAAGATCTGATGCCTTATAATTGGGTCCAGGGCTATCTTGATGCAGAACATCCTGTCACTATAAAGCTCTCAGAAAGATTCTTATGGCCTCTTTCCCATCTTTATCCTCATATATTGCATTGCCTTGCATGAAGCCCCGTTTGTTGAGTCCTGCCGCACTGTCAAAGCATTTTCAAATTCCATCCAACCACTGGCTTGATGCTGCAACAGCAAGCCTGCCTGCTGTTTTGACCTGAGTCCATTCTACTTAAATTTACCCTTAATTTTTTAACCAAGGCATATTTAGAAAAACTGCACCACACTCTAAGACAACAGACAGTGTCTCAGATCCTTACCAGCCAGTGGCCTCCCAGAGAAACCAAGCTCTTTGGAGCTTCCCTCTAGTGTTCGTGAGGCCTATGTGTATGCTTTATTTGGTTGAGGCTTCTTTTCTGAGTTCTTCAGCTCCTGCTCCTACCTGGCCCTTGCCTGAGGATGTTCCCCATCCCCACCTTTCTGGAATTTTTTTTCTCTTCTCTCCCATGTCTGACCCTTCACTGACTCCGCCCCCCACCCCCAACTTCATTCCTCATTTTGATGGACTGTGTCTTCCAGAACTTTCTGAGTAAATGTGTACATCAGGTAAGCCGGCGGATCCTTCTGTGTGCAGCTTCTTCATTCTTCAACTGTCACAGCTGGAGTTTGTCCAGATGTGGAGTGCTTGATAGAACCACCCATTGGTAAGGGAAGGGCCGTGAGCTTTGCTCTGTACTGCTTGCTGGCTCTGGCACTGCAGCTTTAAAGGGAGGCAGATGCTCTACCGTGGCAGCGTGAGTGAGCACGTGGGGCCTGGGCTTATTTTCACTTTCTGTTGCCCGGCTTTTGGGGGTTTACCAGTGGGCAGTCCTTCAGACAAGGGCTCGTGAGGAGCAGTGGATGAGTGATAGGTAATTCCAGCGTGTCTTGACCCCTGCTGCTTCTCAAGAGCACCTGTTTTAGGGAGACACATGTGATCAGGTTAGACCAAACACCCCGGGGTAGGCAGTAATCTGAGGTTGGGAAATAGAACTGTTTCCTCTTGTTTCCAGTGGCTGACTTACATGTAGCTTGAGTGCTAGATGTGTGGAGGTGGCAAGCCCCACTTCTTCCCAGGAAAACTCCTTTCGTACTTCTTCTGCTGGGGGCAGCAGCCATGCCAGGGGCCTCGGGTCACAGACACAGTGTGGGTATATGGTAGAAGGTGGCTAGTCCCAGGCTGGCCAGTTATCTGTGGTTTCCACTCTGGTCAGGTTGTCTTATGTAATAGAGATGGAAAGCTGTGTTGTTTAGGTTTTTCTCAACATGGTACAAGCTAGAGTCATCTGGGAAGGGGAAACCTTAAGTGAGGGCATATCTCTATCAGAATGGCGTTTAGGCAAATCTATGGGCCATTTTCTCGATTGATGTTTGATGTGAGATGGCCAGTCCCACTGTGGGAAGTGATATCCCTTGGAAGGTGGTCCTGAGTTGCAGTAAAAATCAACTCAAGAAAACCATGGAGAGCAAATCAGTAGGGAGCATTCCTCCATGGCCTCTGCTTCAGTTCTGGCCTTCAGATCCCTGCCTTGAGTTTCTGCCCTGACTTCCCTTCATGATGAACTATAAGCTCTAATGAAATAAACCCTTTCCTCCTCATGTTACTTTTGGTCACACAATAGAAAAATAATTAAAATAAAAGCCCTGTGTCCCAGCCCTGAGTTCTGGTGTGAGGAGCCCTGGAGAGAGCCTGGGCAAGGTTCACAAGGGAAAGCCTTACAACTGGAGCCCATGTAGGAGAAAGGGTAACTTGGGAAGAGGGAGACTAGGGTGGCCTGGTCCTGAAATGACAGTGCTGAAGATATCCATGGCCAAAGCTGCCCAGCCCAGAACCTGGACATTCTTCACAGCAAGATGTGCGCTTGGTTCTCCACTGGAGCTGGCTAAGGTGGCTGTCTCCCTGGTGGCTCACCAAGATGGGCAGAGCAGGGACAGGAGGAGCTCCTTCTCTAGGCACCCTTGCAAAGCACAGCCCATATCCTGGGGCCATCTTGGAATATCTAGCGCTCCTGTGTTTGTGTGCATGTGCATCTGTGAATGTGTGTGCATGCAGGCAGGCGTGTGGAGGCCAGAGGTTGACATTAGATATCTTCTTCAATTGTTCTCTACTTTGTTATATGAGACAGGGTCTCTCCGGGACCTGCAGCTCACCAATTGGCTAAATAGGCTGGCCAGAAGGCCCTCCTGCCTCTGCCTCTCCAGTGCTAGAAGTACAGGTATGCAATAGCACGTGGCTTTTTATGTGGGTTCCAGGTATAGAACTCAGGTCTCACGCTGGGAAGCACCTAGCCCACAGAGCTATCTCTCCAGACCAAGTGGGTGTATTTTGAGACCCCTGCATCTACATGAGCAAGCTCTGCAGACACTGGGGTCCTGAGAGTGCCAGAAGATCCCTGTGTCAGCTACAGCATAACCCTTGGGGTATACTTAGAGCAACCTGACCTCACAGTATGGAGGAAGGTGACTACCAAGCTTTGTCTTCTCCCCTTCCTGTCCTACACAGGGGTGGCATTTCCCATGATTCTGCTCTAGACATCCTTCGTTCTAAAACAAGAGTGACAGCTACCTCCACCCCCTCATTTTCTCAGGTACAAGACACATTCCTAATTGATCCTCCCCTGTGGTTTGAGCATTTGTGTGCAGCGTGCATGTCTGAAAGCCCGGCTGTACTTTCTGTGGTAAATAGGCCTCTCTTCCAAAACATCCCCTGAGCCTGCCACACCTCCAGGTGCCAGATGGGGAAGGAAGGCAAGGGCGGCCTGAGGCATCCAGATGTGTAGAAAAATGTAGCATCTAGCTTTAAGAGGTATTATTGCTCCTGCCCAGGACAGGCCCTGCTGGAAGAAGCTGGCTGTGACATCCCCTGAGGTCCTTAGAGCCTGAGGAGAAGTAGCTCAGTTACTTAAGCTCGTCCCAGCTCTGGGCCCAACAAGACAATCTCCCTCTGTCTATGATATTTCACTTGGCTGTCTCATGCTAGAAGTCAGTGTGGCATCCAGGTTTCCGGAGTGTGCCCTACTTCTGAAGGAAGGTGAAAGGACAATAGATCTGCCCAAATCCCTGTATTGTTTATATTTTGTTTTATTTATTATTATTTAAAAATGTATTTTAGATATGGCTTTGGTATGTAGCTCAGGCTGACCATAAACTCAAGATATTACTGCCCCCACCTCCCCAGTGCTGGGATTACAGGCCTGTACCTCCATGCCTGCCCCTTGATCCCTTTAGTATATACATCTTGAAAGTACTTGACTTACATTCCTGCTTCCCAAGAGAGGCATTGGCCTCTTGAGGCTATGTCTCCAGCATTGGTTCCTGGGAAGCTTCAAGCGTTCTTGGTGTCTCTGGCCAGAGCAGGGTTGGAAGGAGAGAGGGGCTGATGCAGTCAGCTGTGCTCAGGATCACTTTCTGCCCCGAGTGTTGACTCTGTGGAAGTTTTATATGTTTTTCCTTTTGTCTCTTCTTCTGACCAGGGAGGTGATGGTGAAGTGGGGGACTCTTCTCTTGTCTCTGCTGGTTGTGAGCTGCTGCGTGGGTGCTGGAAACTGGGTCTGGATATTCTACATGAGGAACATGTGTTCTTAACTGCTAAGCCAACCCTCAAGTCCCTCCTCCTGTATTCTGGAGGTGCACAGGGGGCCCAAGCAGAACATAGTTTCTAATGGGGTTGGTGCCATTTTACACCTTCCAATGCCAAATATTTTAACACTAGACAGCATTGTTTTTAACCCAAGAGAAGGCATCACCATGGCTCACTTTGGTGACAAGGTGATCGTGGGGTTGTCCTGAGAGCCCTATGGGGCTGGGCAGCGGTAGGAGGCCCTGCAGGTGTGATGCCCTTCCAAACCCTGCTGGGAGTGGGGTGAATTACCTCACCTGTCATAAAATCCAGAGGTTTTGGAGACATATGCCTTCTCTTCCTGCCTGTGCTAGGCTATGTATTCAGGATACACAAGAAGCCTCAGGGCCCCTTGCTAAATTGGGGTACAGGCCAGACACTTCACCTGGCTTGCCTGTGGCTTGGATGCATCCACATGCACTGAGAGCTGCCTGGGTGACATCTCCACAGCAGCTTCTCCACCCATGCTCTGAACTGATGTCCAATGAGTATCCAGTGCCAGGCATCTAGAGTCTACATGAGACCAGGCTCTCCTCTGAATCATGAGCTCTGGTGACCTCATGTTGTTGTTGAGTGTCTTCCCAAGGTTTTTGTTTGTGAGATTCAGTGTTTCTGTGAGTTATCAGAAGCCACACTAATGTCTGCTCCTCATATTGGGCTCTGTGGGGATTTCCCCAGCAGCCCCGTGATTGTTCCCGTTGACTTCATTGGGGGAGAAAATAAACACGATTAGATGTAAGTGCAGGGTTCAGGGTCATGCATGTAAAACCTTCCCTAAAATGGGTCAGGGTGATGGGGTGGTGTTGGGGTCACAGGTCTGAAGTCCTGGTTGTGTCAAGAGGACTTATGGCTGCCTTACTTGCTGTTCAGGGGTGGGCAGTGGCAGAGCAGCCATTCTGTGATATCCCTTTGTGCCAGGGGGTCAGAATGTCACCGCTGAGCCACACCCCTTCTTTCTTCTCTCCCTTCAGCCTGCTCTGGCTGGCAGACCTTGCCCTCCTCCATGGGCCATCACAGTCCCCAAGTCTTCACCTTCCTGGTTCCCAACACCCGGCAAGCCTCTCTGCCTGGATTGCTCATTCAGTGGCCCTCATTGCCCAGTGTTGGTCCGGAGTGTCACCTGACAAGTAGGTAGTGGAGTGGGTGTCTCTGTGACTAGCAGCTAGTGAGGTTCTGGAACCACCCTTTTGTTGCAGTAATCTTAAAAGTTTTTATTAATAAAATCAAATCTGAGGCCAGTTATTGGGGTGAATGCTGGAAGTTCAGAGAAACAGAACAAGCCACAGCTATCTCACCTTGCTAGTTCTCAGGTGATCCTGTTTCCTCAGGCTGGAAGCTTCTGAGTCCTCCTCCACATGAATCTCAGCTGAACTGTGCTGCTCCAAAGCCTGAAAGCTTAACCAGCCAAAATGCTGTTAGTTTCTGGTCTTCACGCCTTATATATCTTTCTACTTTCTGCCGTCACTCCCTGGGATTAAAGGCTGGATTTCTGGGATTAAAGGTGTGTGTCACCCTGCCTGGCTGTTTCTAATGTGGCCTTGAACTCAGATCCAGAGGTATTTCTGTCTCTGGAATGCTAGGATTAAAGGCGTGTGCTACCACTGCCTATCTTCATGTTTAATATTGTGGCCATCCTACTCTCTGACCCCAGATAAGTTTATTTCGGGGAACACACAATATTTTGGGGAACACAATACCACCACATCCTTTTCCTTCCATCTGGGAAAGCATCAGGTAGCAAATGTCATGTATGCAAGTGCCAGAACAGGCTTTCCTGGGAGGGAGGCCCAGAATGGAGGCCATGGGCAACATCCACAGTTACCAGCTCCAAGTGGACAGTCGAGATCTATTGAACCATCAGCAGACTGCAGTGGTTTGAGTTGGAAGCTTCCTGGAGGTTTGTGAGGCTCACAAGTCTCAGACTCCGGGATAAAGGAGGAATGTGGCACTTGGACATTTGGGCCAGAGTTCATCCCAGCCCTGCTGAGAGCGGAGGATGGTGCTGGAGGTGGCTGGGGTGCCTGTTACCATCTCTGGCACACACTGATGTAGGTAACTCTGCTGGGAATCTGCATGATAGAACGAAAACCTGTGCCTGCAGCAGGTGTCTGTCCCAGGATCCTGGGCAAAGACTGGCACAGAGATCCCCTACCACCAAGAATGGAATGCCACACAGGCTGTTAGAAGAGAAAAGTAAGTCTCAGAAAAATATACCGGCCTGGTTCTTATTTGCTAGAGTCAATGTGGAAGAAGCCACTCTAAATGTGCACCTGCCCGAATAGTCACACACTCGTGTTGGAAGGACTGTGACAAATTTATATGCCACTTCTACCAAGGGCTCCCTGGGGGAAGTGAGAGGCCAGCAGGGAGGGAGGGAGAAGCGACAGGAAGGAGAAGTGGGTGTGTAAGACAGTAGGAAAGAGAAAGGCAGGCTTGATGTCTATATTGTGTTGTAGACACACAGCTGCACTTTGACCAAATGATACATCTGTGGATGTAAATATAAAGACATTTAAAAACTCACATTGCCGCTGGATTTCATATCCTGATTAATCAAGTGTAAAGCCAAGGCTTGTGCTAGGTCGGGGAGAAGGTTGGCTATTACTCTCTGGACCCAGAGAGTGCCTGCTTGGCTTCCCCACATCAGCCCTCTCTTGGTTGTGGTTCAGCCTTGTTTCCATCATGTAGAGGCATGTGACTGGCCCTGTCACATCATTGCTGCTCTGGGGTTTTAAGGAGAAGGGGCTCCCCATCGAGGGGGACAAGAGGGAGAGAACCAGAGGGAGGGTGGACATGCTACTGACATGGATGCCCTCAGGGGCCATGGTGAGCATGGAGGCTGCCCCAGGCCTCAGGCTTTGGAAGCACAGGGCAGAATTGTGTTTTTCCTAGAGTGTGTCGTGCACCACCTCCTAGGGAGAGGGAGACAATGGAACCAGGCAAAGACAGAAAGTTGGCTTCTGTTCCCAGATGCTTAAATGAAAACTTATGAAAGGAAAAGCTACACAACACAAAACAAAACATCTTCCATTTCCTACTAATTAAATGCTTAAGCATTTAGATCATCCATATCTTACTATGCTTATCAAATTGCGAGTAGCCTTAAGGCTGTAAAAACACGTGTCTCCCAAGCTTCCCAGATGTTTCATGGCTGTGCAATGGCAAATCTCAAGTTGTCAATTAAACCCTCACGATGGAACAGCACCACAAACGCAAACATTAACTGCAGCATGCTGCAAGGCCTAGCTGCACCAGGGTCTCCATTATTAAGAAAGTAAATCTTCCTCTGCTACAGTAAAGACATAACTACCATGTGTCTTTTTTTCTAGGGGGAAAAAAACTGATGTGGGAAGATGGCCTCTAGAGATTGCCTGTCAAACAGCCTTGAAGAAACATCTCCATGTTATTACAATAAGCGGCCTCTAAATGGAGCGCCAGCTGAAGCTGCTATGTTAAATGCTTCGAGCGCCCCCTTCCCCACGCTGAATTAAGGACCAACTTTCAGAAACAGACTTAGCTTGTCAATATGAAACTGCCTAAGGCTGCCACAGGGAAGGAGGGGAGAGAGGATGAGAATCCCAGGAAACCCACTGAGGATGTTGCGTTGTCACCCAGCCGCCTGAGAACTGACTCAGGCGCAGAATGGCCTTCAGTGGCCGAGGTGTAACAGGGCCACTCACCTGCCTGTCCTGGCCAGGCTGCAAGCTTTTTGGCTCCCCATGCTGGCCTCTGATGGCCTCTGCTGGCCTCTCCTCCTGCAGTAGGGAGGAAGGGAGCTGTGCGGCCGCTGGCTCATGTTGGGAAAGCCCAGCCACGTTGGCACAAGAGAACAAAACCTTGCTAAGATGACTTCTCCAGCCTCTCATCCAAAGCACCGTCCCTCAGGCACGGAAGGAAAGACAGAACAGTCGCTGTGGCAGGCAGTGGGGCAGTAGCAGCTGCTGTGTAACAAATTGCCCACACCCGTAGCCATTATTTTATGGTGCTTTCTGGTTCACCAGAAACACTGGGGATGGGAGGTCTCTGCTGCACCATGACTGATGCCTGTGCTGCTGGGAAGACTTGAAGCTTGATAAAGGGCCACACATGGTTCTGTCATAGGATTGACATGAGAGACACTTTTACTCACTTGCTCAAGTGTGACCGGTCCACTGAACAAGATGGCAGCAATATCATCTCATGAGGCCTAGTTCAGAAGTCACCCTGTGTCACCTCTGCCTTCTGTTGTAGCATGAATGTTAAAAGTTCTTATTAATAAAATCAAACCTGAGGCCAGTTATTAGGGTAAATGCTGAAAGATCAGAGAAGCAGAACAAGCCACAGCTACCTCACCTTGCCCATTCCTCAGCTGATCCTGTTTTCTCAGACTGGAAGCTTCTGAGTCTTCATCTGGATGTGTCTCAGCTGAACTGCTCCAAAGCCTAAGAGCTTAACCAGCCAAAAAGCTTCTAGTTTCTGGTCCTCATGCCTTATATACCTTTCTGCTTTCTACCATCACTCCCTGGGATTAAAGTCTCAATCTCTGGGATTAAAGGCATGAGTCACCATGCCTTGCTGTATCCTTGAACAGATAGATTTCTGCCTCTGGAATGCTAGGATTAAAGGCGTGTGCTACCACTGCCTATCCTCATGTTTAATATTGTGGCCATTCTGTTCTCTGACTACAGATAAGTTTATTAGCCTGTGCAATATTTCGGGGAACACAATACCACCACATTCTGTAGTGGACTACACCAGCCTGTTTCTAGATTGGAAAGGGTAGTTTCAGGAAACATAGCTGTAGTTTTTATAGATGACAACCAGTGACCTAGAGGCCAGTTCTCAGGGTCTCTCCTGATTTGTGAGTACTTTTTTCCCCTAGGGTAGGAGGTAGTGTTGGGGTCCCCAGGATCAACCCCTGACAAGAACCTTATTGAGACTGGGGTCTCCTGTGAAGGCAACTGGTGGAATAGGGGAGAATAATTGTTTTGGAAGATTAAGTGAGATAGTACGTGGAGCCTTTACTGGACTCTTCTTATAAATGGTTTCATAAAGGGAAGTCAGTTCACACCAAAGAGCCTTGAACTTGATGTGTTTATATATCTCAAGGGGGCTCCAGGAAGGGAATGACTATGTCAGCTGAGACTGACAAGTATTAAAACACAGCATGGAAAGCTAGACACAACAGAATTGGGCAAACTGTCCCTGGTGCGGGCTGATGAGTTCTCCCAAAGATCACCCCACATGGCTGAGAGAATATGCACGCTCATACCACAGAGGTCATATTCAAAGTTACTGGTCTTTGATCTTACAGGGGGCTGCCTGACAACCAAGACAGATGTAGCATTGTGTGTCCCAGCCAACATCAATTTTGCAAATAGCTGAGTGAGCCCCAGGGTACCACACAGGGGTAGGAGTAGAGTGCCTGTGCCAGCATGTGTCCAGATACCACCTTGCCCTGTGGGCAGCCAGTCCATTTTGTCTGGCTGTGAGCATCCATGGCTGGCTGTGATCTAATGTTACACAGTGCCCAGGGAATGCACCAAGCCCATCATGTTCTAGTCTTGAGAGGAGGCAGGGGGAGTCGTGAGGCTGAGAAATGTCATGAAGAGGAGGTTGTGTTAGCCCATAGTCCAAGATGGTGAGACTTCTGGTCAGCCGCAGTGTTGAGCCTATATGGCTGAGCTCTGTCCTCCAACGGCATGATCATAGAGCCCCTATGCCTTTAATGGCAGGAGCCACCTGGGAGTGAGGTGTGTGTGTGTGTGTGTGTGTGTGTGTGTGTGTGTGTGTGTGTGCATGTGTGTGCGTGTGTGTGTGTGTGTGTGTGTGTGTGTGTGTGTGTGTGAGAGAGAGAGAGAGAGAGAGAGAGAGAGAGAGAGAGAGAGAGATCAGAGCATGAGGTATGCAGTGAGTGGCATGCCAGTTCAGTACCCAGGGCAGCAGTGAGATGACAGGAGGGTTAAGCACGTTTCTCAATTCACAGCCAGGAGAAAGTTAAACCCCCAGGATGTGGAGTGTCCATAGGGCTGTGCCACTGTGAAAGGGATAGCACACAGCAGACATGTTGCCCCTCCAGGCTCTGTCCTCACCTTGCCGGCTCCTGGTTTGTGAGTGTGTTGAGAGCTCAGGCACTCAGGTCAGGCTCTGCTATTCTTGTGAGACCACAAGTCAACCATGTCCACCTTCATGATGACAACACCTCTGCTACTTGCATGCACCCAGCTGCAGACTTTGCCCAGGAGCAGACTAGATACTAGATGTCAGGTCTGAAGAGGTGAGAGAGGGCCAGGACTGGAGAAATCATGGCTTCTCTTAGCAGGAGGGACAGCCCCTGCGGCAGCACAGTGTGTGTGTGTGTGTGTGTGTGTGTGTGTGTGTGTGTGTGTGAGAGAGAGAGAGAGAGAGAGAGAGAGAGAGAGAGAGAGAGAGAGAGAGAGAGAGTGTGTTTACAGGTTGCCCATGGGTCTGTCCAGAGATGATGGGGGCTTACTGAGTACAGAAAAGGCTGGCCAGATCCTGGCTTCTCACCCTCAGGTGGCTTCATGGAGAACAGTGAGCCCAAACCAGAGTGCACTATGCTTGAGGTACCCAAGCCTGCTGCAAAGCGTCTCTATGACAGCTGATGGTGGAGACAGGGAGAAGCCAAATTGAACAGGAGTGTCTGGGAGCTGTTACCAGGGTGCCTTTCCTCTAAGTGTGTGACAGTAAGGGACAGGTTCAGAAAGCCTGTGTCCTCCAGCTGCCTTTTATAAACTTGGCCTTCCTGCTAACTCACTTTACCAAAGTTCATAAATCTGCAGAGAAAAGACCAAGGAGGGAGGGCAGTGCTGCTGTAGGCTCTGAAGAGCATGCCACGTTGTGCACAGCTCAGCCCATGAACCTGACTCACTGTGACTCTGGCCCTCATGACAGCTGGTAAGATTTCCTAACAGAGACAGACCTGAGAAACATTGGGACCAAGAAGTGATGCCATGGTGGGCACTGCCTATATGGCTCAGCAGGTTCCAGGGAAAGAGCAGGGTCAGCCATGCATTGGTGGTGTCATCTGTGTATCTTCTCTGGGAAGGTGTCTATGGGACTTTTTGTCATTAAAGAAGAGGTAGGTGGTCTGGGGAGATGGCTTGATTGGTAAAGTGCCTGCTGCGTAAGTGTGAGGGCCCGAGATCGGATCCCTAGAATCTACGTAAAAGATTAGGCATGGTGGTGTGTAACCTAGCTTGTAACCCCAGCACTTGAGAGGTGAGAAGACAGGAAGACTCCCTGAAACTCTTTGGACAGACAGACTAGCCAAGTGGATGAGCCTCAAGTTCAGTGAGAGACCCTGTCTCAAAACATAAAGGTGGAGAGTTATCCAGAAAAGATATACAACATCTACTTCTGACCTCTACGTCTATATATGAACACACCTACATTAGCAAGTACTTCACACACACACACACACACACACACACACACACACACACACACACACGAGAAAAAAAAAGAAGCTGAGTGGCTAGATTTCTTCTCCTTCCTTCCTTCCTTCCTTCCTTCCTTCCTTCCTTCCTTCCTTCCTTCTTTCCTTCCTTCCTTTCTCCCTCCCTCCCTCCCCCCTCCCTTCCTTCTTTCCTTTCTTTTTTTGAGACAAGGTTTCTTTGTGTAGCCCTCTCTGGCTGTCCTAGAACTTGCTCTGTAGATCAGGCTAGCCTCAAACTCAGAAATCTGCCTGCCTCTGCCTCCCGAGTGCTGAGATTAAAGGCTTGTACCACCACCAGCTAGCAGTGGGTGGATTTCTTATGATTGAGTACTTTATCAGATGTGCTACATTATGAACATTTTCTTGTATTCTGTGACTTGTCTTTTTCTCTTCTTATGTGCTTTTCAATTATTATTATTTTGTTATTTTATGTGTATGAGTGTTTTGCATGGCTGCATGTGTTTGCACCACATGTGTGCCTGATGCCCACAAAGGCCAGAAGAGGGCATTGGACCCCATGGACGTGGAGTTACAGATAGTTGTCAGATGCTATGTGGGTGCAAGGAATTAAGCCTGGGTCCTCTGGAAGAGAAGCCAGTGCTGTTACCCAGTATGCATCTCCAGCCTCTCTTATATGCCTTTTGAAAGTTAGATATTCCTAATTTTATGTTGTACTGTTCATCAATTTTGTAGGGATTAGGAGTTTGGGGGTCTTATTCAACAACTGTTTATTAACATAAAGATTATATTTTTCTCAAGATTTATTTATTTATTCATGTATGTATGTATGTATATATGTATGTATGTATGTATACAGCATGTATGACTGCAGGCCAGAAGAGGGCATCAGATCTCATTATAGATGGTTGTGAGCCACCATGTGGTTGCTGGGAATTGAACTCAGGACCTCTGGAAGAGCAGTCAGTGCTCTTAACCTCTGAGCCACCTCTCCAACTCATTTGAAACTTTTATAGTTTCTAATTTAAGCCTATAGCCTAATTAGTTGCTTTATTTATTTTTACATTTAATTGTGTGTGTGTGTGTGTGTGTGTGTGTGTGTGTGTGTACATGCATGTGTAAGCACATCCTCAGTCTTGGCAATAGCACCTTTGCAGGCTAAGCCATCTTTCCTGCCCTTGGTTTTGTATAAAGTGTAAAGTAGGTTGGGTCCCCTAGTTTTTCTTGTGTATGGATGGTCTAATTATTCCAGAAACATCTGCTGAAAAGATTGTGCTTTCCCACTGTATCAGATTTGCACTTTTGTCACAGATTGATTGACCATCTCTGTGCTGGTCTGTTTTTGGATTGATCTGTGTCTATTTTTTCTTTTCTTTTTCTTTTTTTTTAAATAAAGATTTATTTATTATGTATACAGTGTGTCTGCACATATCCCTACACACTAGAAGAGGGCGCCAGATCTCATTACAGATGGTTTTGAGCCACCATGTGGTTGCTGGGGATTGAACTCAGGAACTTTGGAAGGGCAAGCAGTGCTCTTAACCTCTGAGCCATCTCTCTAGCCCCTGATCTGTGTCTTTCACAATGTGATATAATCTTAATCATTATGGCTTTGTGGTAAATCGGAATTTAGCAACACATGTCTGGCAACTTTGTTTTCTTTTTCAAAAACATTTTGCTTTACCATAATACATATTTTAGTATGGCATCAGTATGACTGCAAGATCTGTATGTCTACAGGAAGCAGTGCTGGAAATTTATTTGGAGTTGTGTTAAATTTACAAGTCACTTTGGAGAAAGTTGGCATCTTAACTAAATTTGGTCTTCCAAGCCATGGCTGTGGTGTGCTTTTCCATTTATTTAGGTCTTCTTTGATTTCTTTCACAAGAATTTTATAGTTCTTGGCTTATAGATCTTTTATTTATTTGCTAGATTTATGCTGACCTATTTTATTTTCTTGAGATATAGCACTTTCTCTCAGGCCCCTCCACCTGGTCTCTGGCCAGAAAGCCAGCATTTCCACCTCCCTGTGATATTGAATATGCTCTCACTTGGGTGTGCTTCAGACAGTGTGGCAACTCTGGTCTATGCCACCCCGTGAGACTGGCATTTCCACCTGACAGCAGAGGGATGGCAGCCCTGGCCATCTGGCCTTAGACTGTGAGTCTCTATTGGCTGAACTTACTGTGTAGCTTGGGGATTTGGGCCACCCTGAGAATAACCAGGAGATGGGAGGAAACATGGCAGGACATTCACTGCTGTGTGGCACGCACTGTGTTTTATCTCTGCCATCAGTTGCAGGTTTTCAGTGTTTACCAGGCTTCAGGCTGCTGCTCTGTCACCTGTGCTGAGGATTTAGCAGTAGTCAATGGGACAAATGATGTCATTGGCTCCTATCTGACACCAAGTGGAAGCTTCTTATGCTTCATCACTGTAAAGAACTGTCACATTGACATTGTTATGATCACATTGATCTTGTTATGTAGCCCAGGATAGCCTCAAACTCATGATCCTTTGACCTGTGTCTCCCAGGAACTAAAAGCCTAAACCACTATACCCAGCTTGACTGAATTCCCTTTGTAAGTTGATTTCCACCAAGCACTATAGGCAAAGTACATGTGCCCTTGTTCAGTGTCATTACCCATGTCCCTTTGCCTCCAGTTTCCTCTGAACTTGCAGCCAGATGCAGTGGGCTTCTCCTGGAACATCCATAGCCCAGCCCCACTTGGCTCAGCAGGTTGCTGGTCCAGGATGCTCCTGCACTAGAGATGCAGGGCTGTGAGACAGGCTGCCTTTGGGATGCTCTGCAGCTGATGCTTGTTGTTGCCTTCCCAGTCTCTGACTTGTCTGTCACCATGGTTTCCAACACACTCTGTGCTTGAACTTCTTTCTCCCTTTCATGTTTCTTTTCTAACAATGTGAATTGAAAGGCTAGGGGTGTTGTGCTAATAGTGTCATCTGAACTGAAGTGTGGACCTCAAGAGATGTGGGTGTGGGCCTTGTGAATGGCAGAGGAGGTTTCCTCAACTTCTAACACGAGCAGAATAGCCTGTGAAGAAAAGAATTCAGAACCAAGGCCCCAAGAGACTCAATTACCAAGTGTCATTTCCTATTCTCTCTCAGCAGCATTGTCAATGCCTGGGAACGAACAGCTCTCATTAGGAGAATTTGAACACTGGGTGGGGCTGCCTTAGGAGTACCTCAGAGTGCTGGGAAGGGCTGAGAAAGGGGCTCTCCAGAGACTAGCTGATGGAGGGCAGAGCCCACAGACTGGTCCAGCTGATGCTGCCCAGTTTCCAAGTCTTGTAGACCTCACGTAGTAGCTGAAAAGGGACATCTCTGTCCTCCAGTCCCAGGCCAATGTTCTCCCTCTCCTCTCTCTTATCTGTGGAGGTTATGGCTCAGGATCAGCAGCAGGGCCCAGTGAGGCTCCTTGGAGGCTCCACACTGCACAGGCCAATTGTACATCTGGGATCTGGGCTGGGGGAGCTCTGGAGCCATCAGCCAACCACTCCCAATGCAGTGAATATTTAACAAGTACCTACAACCCTATCATCTGAAGTCCATCCTTGACCATTGGGTAATTTCTGATCACCTGTTAAGGACCAGGTGGGTGCTAAGACACTGAAGACTCAGCATTGATCTGGGGGATAGTTCACAGACATCCTAGGCATTGGGTCCCTATTCTAAAGGCCATATCAGAATCTTCCATGGTGTGATAGTTTGAATAAGAATGGCCTCCATAGGCTTAAACATTTGAATAGGCTTATACATTTGAATGCTTAGTCATCAGGGAGAGACACTATTTGAGAAGGATTAGGAGGTGTGGTCTTGTTGGACTAGGTGTGACCTTATTGGAGGCATTATGTGCTGGGGGTGGGGTTGTTTCAAAAGCCCACACCTGGCCTAGTGTCTCTGTCTCTGTCTCTCTGCCTGCAGATCAGGATATAACTCTTAGCTACTGCTCTAGTGCCATGAATGCCACTCTGCTCCTGCCATGCCCCCACCATGTGGACAATGGACTAACTCTCTGAAAGAGTAAGCAAACCTCCAATCAAATGCTTTCTTTTCTAAGAGTTGCTTTGGTCCTGGTGTTCCTTTATAGCAATAGGATGGTGACTATGACATCTGGGGAGCACAGCATACAGACTCTGCCCCATCTTTCTTATTCCAACACAGCAGAGCTTGAATGAGGCCAGAGCTCTGACACCCTTCCCAGGATGACTGTCCACTCCAGGCATGGCTCTCCTATCCTGTTGCCATTTAAAGGGGCCTCTCTGACCTTCCTTTGCCCACGATCTGCAGTTCATGTGCCTATCTGCCATGGTCTTGGAGGGAAGGAGGCTGCTGGCCAGCTCTGACCTAAGCTATCAAGTACTTTCAGCTTCCTGCCTCTGGTAAGCACTCAGGCTGTCCTGAGTTGCCCTGGAGAATGCTGACCCTGCTGTGCTTCACTGTGGGATAGAGGGAGGCTGGGTAGCAAGTGTCCAGAATAGCTGCTTGGGAGTGGAGATGTCTCAGAGTCTCCTGCTATGGTAGAAATGTTCTGGAAGCCCTCCCTGTAATTCACAGTGCAGTTCATATCCCAGTCTTCATTCTCTGGTGAGACTGGCACTGGCCTGGTCTGTGCGGTCAGGAGGAGAATCAAAGTTTAAGAAATGCCAGCTCTTGCTCCAGCCCTTCACTAGTAGGAATGCCAGGCTCCCAGGCAAGGCAGAAGCAGGGCTGGAGATCCCACCTAAGTTAAGCTTGGGCACTGTGCTGGTTTGAAAGAAAATGGCCCCCAAAGGGAGTGGCACTATAGGGAGATGTGGCCTTGTTGGAGGACATGTGTCACTGTGGAGGGGGGTTTTGAGCTCTCATATATGTTCAAGATGCCACCAGACCACTTCCTGTTGTCTACAAGATGTAGGACTTTCAGCTACTTCTCCAGCACCATGTCTGCCTGCATACCACTGTGTCCCACCATGATAATAATGGACTGAACCTCTGAAACTGTAAGCCATCCCAATGAAATGTTTTCCTTTGTAAGAGTTGCCATGGCCATGGTGTCTCATTCCAGCAATAGAGGCCCTAACTGAGACATCTTCGCTTTTGTCCGAGTGTGTACTTTTCTTGTTGTCCAGCTGTTTGAAAGTGCCCCATAGCACAGTTCGCTCCTAGATAGATAGACCTTTGTCTGTGTCTTCTGAAGATGACAGTGTCTTCCCAGGGACTCTGACAGCTGTTAATCGCCATAACAAAACTAACAGTAAATAAGATCATAGACAGCCATACTCACATCACCCCCAGAGCAGATCCATTGTTTATGGATCTTCCCATTGAACCAGGACCCAGCTGGGGCTGGTGTATTTTATTCAGCATTGTGTCTTTGGTTCCATTCCTCACCCTGTTGGTGACCTGGGATTTCTGAACTCTGCTGACTCATGGGTGCTTGGTCTCTTGTCTCAGTCTCTGAGTTGTAGACAGTAAGCTGGGCTTATCATGGCTTGGTTATCAGGAGATTGTCCTCTGACTCCACCATCCCTTATTACCCTACGGGGGTCTGCTCCCCTTGCTCTCCACATGTCCTGTGCCTTCTCTCCCCACCTATGCTTCTCAGAAGCATAGTCCATCTCTGTCTGTCCAAGGGTGACACTGGGTACCTAGGATCAGCCTCCTAGCAGATGCTCTGCCGACTTTGGGGTCACTTTTCCTGGTCTCTTGCTGAGGAGTCCCCTCATGGGGGCCTGTATAGGCTGAGGGTCTGTATATCACTGTGGACTGAGGAGCCCCTCCTGGGGCTCTGTACAGAGTGAAAGCCTGCATGTCACTGAGGAGTGATGGTTGGGAGGCAGCAGGTGAAATCCAGAATGAAGAGGTCAAGGATCCAGGCCAACCTCTGCTCTCTTCTGCTGTCCTAGGAGGCCATAGTCTCTGGATTTGCTCTGCTGAACTGAACTTGAATCTGGGTCTTGAAGGGATGTGTCACAGGGCTGTAGGTGTAAGGAATTAAGTTTGTAGGAGGAAATAAAAAACCGAAAATTCAGACTGACCTCTACAAGAACAGACTGACTTTGTAACAGGATTTGAGAGAGTGCAAAATACACAGTGTGTGTGTGTGTGTGTGTGTGTGTGTGTGTGTGTGTGTGTGTGTGTTATAGCTAAGGAAGGAGGAGGAGGGCCAGGTTTTGTTTGAAGCAGAAGAGAGGTAAGCTGTTTTCTAAGTTGCTTTTAGAACAGCAGCAGCAGGGGCTGGTCTGTTGCCTGTTTGTTTTTGTTTGTGTGTCCTTTTTTTGTTTTTGCAACCACAGCCTGTCTGGGGCTGGGGTCAGCCACTTTTTCTTTCACAACCTCCACGAGTGTACAAGTGACCTCCAGGAACGTTGGGGCCTGGGCTTTAAGGGGGATTGGGGTGGGGATTTTCCTTTAGTTGATGGGGCTCCCTGTGCATTTGCAGACCTCTCTTGCCCATGGTTTTGCAGTCCCTGCACAGCACTGTGTCTTGGTGTGTGCCTGTGGGGGGGTGGGCACCCAGGACCTGAGCTGCATTTATAGAACCAGTCTGGCAGTTTGGTTTCCAGTCCTAGATCTCAACTGGCTCAGTTCCTCTCTCCATATAGACTCTTTGCTGTCTTTTTTTCTTTTTCTGTTTTGTTTTGTTTTTGTTTTTGTTTTTTGTTTTTGTTTTTTTTGAGACAGGATCTCACTTATGTAGGCCTGGCTGTCATGGAACAGACTATGTGACCTTGCTGGCCTCAAACTCACAGAGACCTACCTGCCTCTGGCCCCTGAGTTCTGGGATTAAACTACACACTGCTTTCTTTTCTCATTCTTATTTCTCTGACTTCTCATTATTTTCCTGCCATGGCTTGAAGGAAAGATAAGAAAATTTGGGACTAGGGAGCTGCTGCTGTCTCAGAATGAGAACATGTCTTTGGATAGTAAACCCACAAGCTCCTCCCTACCCAGGAGAAACAGCTCCTCTGATGTGGAAGTTCACTGAACCGGCTGGAAAAGTGTCAAATATACCCTCTGATGAAGGCCCTACGGTCATCTCCCTTTTATGGAAGGGGTAACAGGTACAGAGTGACCTCAGAGTCTGGATTCTAGTTAGATTGTTAGCTGCCTGCCTCTAGAATGCCTTCTCCTTCATGGAAGATGCCCAGCTTGGGCAGTCAGAGAGATGCCCAGGATGGGAGTAGCCCAAGTGGCCAAGGTATCTCATCTTCTACCTCAGTTGTTGTCGTGGTTGATAGTCAAAGCAGCAATGGTATACTTTGGGGGCTGGGGCTAGTCAAAGGAATACTTCTTTTTTTTTTTTTTTTTAGGTTTGGAAAGGTTTATTGCATTGTTTCCATGTGGAAGCACTGACAGAGCTGAGGAGAGGCAGCGTGACTTCTGGAAAATCACAGGGCAGGAATACTTCTTGTAGCTGGTGGCCCATATAACTTTGAAGGACAAAGTTCCCAGGACTCAGAGGTTCCCATCTGCTCCTGTAGAAGGATAAAGGTAAGGCCCTTTCTAGTCCACACATGCTGGCCCCTACTATGATATTGGTGCCAAGATCTTCATGGGGCTAAGGACCATGGAGGGGAGTGTGGAGCTGAAGGAGCCCATGAAAGCATCCAGTTGTGAGGGGAAGGGATGACATGCTGTCCTCTTCACAAATGTTGTATTGGAGAAGTCTGCTGCTGGGCTATAGCCTCTGGCTTCCTGTGGCTACCCATGTTCCTCCTAGAGGGACATCTGTTGGGTGTGGTAATGTAGTTTTAAAGCTGGTAGCTTTATACAATGTCGTTGGAATAAATAGAATTTCCAATCTCTTGCCCTTGGGAGGCTTAAGACCCCTCACTACTCACTGATGAACTTGGCTTGGGGGAGTGAGGGGAAGGAGAAAGAGGTGGAAAGGAGTGGGGAAGGAGGTAAAATTGTTCATAATAACACTAAGAAAATAGCAGTTGCATGAGTATTGCTGCTGATGCTGACCAATGGGGCAAAGACCACTATGGGAAAGTGCGGATGCCCAAGTGGGACCAGGGCAGCATCTGCTGTGGAATTCCATGTCATCCTCTTCAGAGCCACACTCACAACACAGAGGCCGGAGGCCAGCAGCAATTAGAGTGACTAAGTTTTGTCTTAATCCTTGACAACACACAGTGCTGGTGGTTCCCACAGCAGAAGAGGAAGAGCGTGCAGCAGCTTCTGTGCCTGTGAGATCGCTGCCATTGCTGCCATCACTGACCCTGAGCAGGATGGGCAGTGCTGGGCTGCGCAGACGGGCTGTTTTCTTCTTTTTTGATTATTACTTTAAGTGTGAATGTTTTGCATGAGTATATGTCTGTGTACCATATGTGTCCCTGGTGCCAGTGGAGGCCAGAAGAGGGTGTTGGATTCCCTGGGACTGGAGTTCGTGAGCTGCCATGTGGGTGCTGGGAAGTGAAACTAAGTCCTTTGTAAGAGTCATCACTGCTCTTACCAGCGGAGCCACCTCCCTAGTCCCCTGGTTTTCTTCTTAATGATTTGTATCTGAATGAGGGACTGGCAGAGAAAGTCTTAATCCAGGCTTCCTGGTGGTCAGATGTTTTCTCCAAATGAGCAGTGGGAACTTGTTACTCTGAGGGAAAGAGTCAACAGCTCTTGTTGCCAATGATGAATTTTGAGCTTTCAGGCAAAAATTAGACTTGTGGATAACTGGTGTCTGTCCCAGCACATATGAAGGCTGCTCAATGCTCAGTAACTTTCCTGGCCAAATCAGTGGTGAGTTCACAAACATTAAGCAAAACAAAACAAGTTCAGAACAGACCTGGTATGTCAACACAAAGCCATGGTCCTCATCTCAAAGGGATTAAGACAAGTGCAAGACAGATAGGGCAGTAGTCCATTAATTCTGCAGGGAGGTGTGGCATGTGTCAGGAAACATCCACAGCTGTTGGAGGGCTCCATAACACCCTTCCTTCCCTAAGCATGTGTCTGCACGAGGCTGCTGTGCTTAAACAATGGGGGAGGCTGTGGCAGAGACTGAAGAGAGGAACAAGGGATGCTACTTACTGTCCCAAACCTCCCAGGCCCACCTGCCCAGGATGGCACTGTCTGCAGCCAGCTGGACCCGCCTACATCAATCAGGAATCAAGAAAATGCCCCATAGACAAGCCCATAGGCCAATCTGATGGAGCTCATTCTTCAGTTGAGGTTCTCTCTTCCTAGATAAGTCTAGGTCTGTGTCAAGTTGACAAAACTTGACAGGGAAAGGATGGGATGGCTCAAAAGTAAAGTGTTTGCCTGATGACCCAAGTTCAATCTATAGAACCCACAAAACGGTGGAAGGAGAGATACTATGTTGTTTCATGTTCCCTCTTCAACCATACACACACAGCAATAATTGATAATTCATAATAATAAAATAATAATATTTAAAGGCAATTTGAATAGCATGCCATGAAAAGATTGGCCATAAATACATTAATGAGACTGTCATGAGGTCCAACATCTCTTAAGGTCCACACCTCCCCAGTTCAGATGACGCCATTAGCACAACACCCCTAGCCTTTCAATTCACACTGTTAGGAAAGAAACATGAAAGGGAGAAAGAAGTTCAAGCCCAAGGTGTGTTGGAAACCATGGTGACAGACAAGTCAGAGACTGGGAAGGCAACAACAAGCATCAGCTGCAGAGCATCCCAAAGGCAGCCTGTCTCACAGCCCTGCATCTCTAGTGCAGGAGCATCCTGGACCAGCAACCTGCTGAGCCAAGTGGGGCTGGGCTATGGATGTTCCAGGAGAAGCCCACTGCATCTGGCTGCAAGTTCAGAGGAAGCTGGAGGCAAAGGCATAGGCAATGCCCATTCTTTGCCTATAATATTGGTGGAAACCAACTGATAAAAGGAATTCAGTCAAGCTGGGTATTGTGGTTCAGGCCTTTAGCCCCAGTGGAAGAGACTTGTATATGTCTATTTGCAAGCAAGATATTGTCCACAGTATTTTTTTTACTTGGAAAATTATTTGTCATAAAAATGTTACCCTAAAATGGGTTTTATATTGTAATTTTAAAAGAGTCAATGAACCAATAAATAGTGAAAATGTTCTAGCTTTAACTTATAATCCAACATCAAGACTTAAGCCACATGAGCCAAAACATACCAGGGTCCTCAATCACCTTTAAAATAATCTCTTTTCCATTATTTTTATGTGTGTTTGTGTATTTATTTGTAGTCACATGCTCTGTGTGTATAGATGCATTATGTATGTTAAGTATCTGTGTGTGCAGGCCGAGGTCAACCTTGAGTGTTATTCCTCTGTAGCTACTGGGATTCTAAGCACTTGCTGCTGCACCTGGATATTTTACCTAGGCTGTGGACATTTGAACTCAGTTCCTCAGCCTTGCACAGCAAATGCTCTACCCACTGAGCATCCCCCAAGCCTGATTTCATATTGTTAAGTAATTTAAAAAATTTGACCATTGCTGGGCGGTGGTGGCACACGCCTGTAATCCCAGCACTCGGGAGGCAGAGGCAGGTGGATCTCTGTGAGTCTGAGACCAGCCTAGTCTACAGAGCTAGTACAGGACAGGCTCCAAAGCTACAGAGAAACCCTGTCTCGAAAAACCAAAAAAAAAAAAAAAAATTGACTATCAATCAAATTAATTACTTTTGCTGTGTGTATGTGTGAGTGCCATGGTGCATAGACAGAGGTCACAGGACAAATTTCAAGAGTCAGTCCTCACTTTCCACCTTGGTGAAGCATGGCCTCTCTTTGTTTCTGCCACTGTGCAGTATATTCCAGGCTAGCTGGCTGGTGAGCTTCTAGCTGGTCTTCCTGTCTCCACTTGCCATCTCCAAGTAGAAGTACCAGAATTACAGATGCAGGCTAGCACACCCAGCCTTTTACATGGATTTGGTAGACTTAACTCAATTCAGAATCTTCTGTGTCAAGTGCTTTTATCTGCTGAACCATTTCTCTGCCCAACCCCGTGAATTCATGTCATCATCATCATCATCATCATCATCACCATAACCATCTTCACCATCATCATCATCATTTTGAGACAGAGTCTCTTTATGTAATGTAGCTCTGCCGGTCCTGGAAGTCACTATAAACCAGGCTAGCTTTGAGTTGATAGCAATCAGCCTGCCTCTGCCTCTGAAGCTCTGAGATTAAGGGCCAGACTATTTTGATCTTTAAAAAAGTTATCTCTATTGAGGCCTAGTTTACATAGCAACAATTCCCTTCTTCCAACTCATCATCTACTGAGCTTTTACAAGTGCCCAGCTCTGAGTATCTTCCACCAGTTATGTGATCTCACATCATTGGGTTTTCTCTGCTTAAGGTTCCTGACTCTTGGTGAGCACTGTAATGGAATATTTTAAGGTGTGTTACCTTTATGTTGCATTTGTTTAACTCTGTGAAGCTGTGTTACTGTGCCTGTGTAAAACACCTGATGGTCTAATAAAGAACTGGCCAATAGCAAGGCAGGAGAAAGGATAGGCAGGCTGGCAGAAAGAGAATATATAGAGGGAGAAATCTGGAAAGAGAGCTGGATCAGCCAGAGAAGGAGGATGACACCAGGGGCCAGCCGCCCAGCTACACAGTCAGCCACGGAGTAAGAGTAAGATTTACAGAGTAAGAGAACAGGAAAAGCCCAGATGGGATAAGTTAAGGAAAACTGGCAAGAAACTAAACCAAGCTAAGGCTGGGCATTCATAATTAAGAATAAGCCTCCATGCATGATTAATTTGGGGGCTAGGTGGCAGGTCCCCCCAAAAGACTAAAGACCAACCATCAACAGAGCAGTCTTTGTTTTGCTATTGTTGGTTAACTTTTCCTAAGCCTCACAGAGCCTGCTGCCTGGTGTCTGCATTTCTTTGCATCTGGCTCTTTCATCTGCACAGCTGGGAGATTTATTCGTGCTGCCGCTTTGACTGCAGCTCTTTGCTCTTCATCCTAACCAGTACTCCATTCCAAAAACCACAGCTACTATTGATTACTGCTTGATAGGTGTTTGGATGATGCCAGAGCCTCCACGTTATAGATAAAACTGCTGTGACCTTTTTGCACACCAGGCTTGGTGTGTGCATGCATATATTTGACTTTCTGTTTGGTGGATCAGTTAGAACCAAATTGCTGAGTCATACACTAGATGGCAAGATATTAAAAATTGCTGGGGAAGATAGTGGAGATTGGTAAGAAAGCACTGCATGACAAGGTGGTCCAAATGTTCAATCCCAATGCCCCAAAGGCTATAAAATTTACTGCTGTAAATTCAAGGTCAGTTTTGTTTACATAATGGTTCCCAGCTCAAGAACTGTCAAACAGGATTCCATGAAGTTTAAAAGCTTCTGAACATCAAAGGAAACAAACAACAGAGTGAAGAAACATCTTAGATGTTGGGGAAAATATTTTTCTGCTGTCTGTCAGGGGATTACTATCCAAAGTATACCAAGAACCCAAAAAGTTAACTATCAAAGAATAAGGAATCTAATCAACCAATGAACAAATGATCTAAACAGACACGAACCAAAGGAGGAAATACAAACGGGCCAGCAGAAATGGCTCAGAGATGGCACAAGAAGTACTTGGTATGCAGACAAGAGGGCCTGAGTTCAAATGCCCAGAACCTACGTAAACCCTGATGCAGAGACTGTCTCGAAAAAGGTGGAAGGTGAGGACAGAATCCTGAGGTAATCCTCTGACTCCCACACCTGTGCTCTTATGTACACACACACACACACACACACACACACACACACACACACACAATTAATAAAAACGTACAATATGAAAAATACTCAACATCATTAGCCTTCAGTTGATTGCCAATCAAAATTACATTAAGAATCTATGTCACTTCACTCAGAAAGGCTAGCATCCAGAAAGCATATAACAACAAATGCTGGTGAGGATGTGGGAAAAAGCAACTCTTATACACTGCTGATGGGCATGTAATCAATTTAACCACCATGGAAATTAGTGTGGAGTTTCTCAAAACACTGGGAACAGAATTGTCATGTAACCCAGTTCCACTCCTGAATATTTATGTGAAGGAAGTGGAGTCAGCGTGCAAAACAAATACCTGCATTCACATGTTTACTGAAGTACTATTACCAAGGGGCAGATTATGGGATTGCTATAGGGTCCCATCAGTGAGTGAGTAGATAAAGAAAATGTGGTATGTATATAAAGTATAGTATTATTCAGGCATAAACAGAGCAGAATCATGTTTGTGGGCAAACAGATACAACTGAAGAGTATCATGTTAAGTGAAATAAGCCAGACTTAGAAAGACAAAAAAAATCACACTTTTTTTTGTTATACATAGAAACAAACAAGCAGAAATAAATGGATGGAAAATAAAAGATGGACTAATAAGAAAGGGGGGGGGGGAGGGGAAGGAAGGAATGAGAATTAGAGGGTGGGTGAGAACAACCAAAACACGGTATGTACATGTATAGAAAGGTCACCATGAAACCCATTAATTTGTACAATGAACATGAGTTAGTAATTAAAATAATAAAGAGATGCTCGGGTTATGATGAGATGGTTTCGTTTTCTTCACATTTGGGTCAAACTCTTCATTGTTTCTTCCTGAATCTAATTTAAATTTCTTATAAGGGCTGATGAGAGTTCCCACATCTGTTTACTTCAAACACCTTTCCAGGAGTGTCAATCACGGTACTAAACCCCTGGGGTTGCAGAGGTCACTAGGCAGTGGGATGGTATGAGAGTGTCTGAAGGGCAGGAGGTCCTGCAATGTCCACTGTCCCAGGTGTCAGGAATGAAGGTAACATGCCCGACCTGCTTAACTTTGCCCATCCTCCCTACAACCCTTATAATGGATACTAGCTCCTCTAGCTACCAGACAGAGGGACTAGGAATCTAGGTCACCATGGAGAGGGTGACTGTCTTTATGTGGATGTTTGACATGGATGACAGCTGTGCCTCTGAAGCTCATTGGCATCTCTGGTCGACCCTGGGTGTTTGAAGATAGAACAGCTGATAACTAGTTAGCATAGCCTTAGCTTACTCCTTCCCCAAGAGTGTCCTACGGAGCCCTGTGAGACTGTATACATTCCTAGGTGTGACCTCTTCCTGTCACCTGCATCTTAATGTTGCTCACATTGTGCTAGTGTGCTGCAGTGGCCAACCAGTCCCCATTGACTTGAAATGACTTGATGTAGTTTCCAGAAAACACCTTGGGGTGAGCCATCAAGACATTGCCCCAGCTACAGCTCTCCCCTCTAGTAAAGCCCTGTATGTTTACTAAAGGGCAGAGGAATTCTTAACATTTCAGGTACATAGAGTTTGGCCTCAGGGCCAGCCATTGATCCCATAAAGTGTGCCAAGGGTTACCACAGACCCCACTTTGTTGCAAGATTATACTTAAGACCCTGCTACCCTTTGTGGGAGATGAGGTCACTAGCAGTACAAGTCAGTTAGTGAGAGAAACTGTCACTGATTCTAAGGTGGAACAGCAGATCTGACCATCCTTGCTCAGATTCCCAAGGGGAGATGGCAGCCATCCACTTGTTTACTGAACACGTATCTTGCAATGCCCACAATATGATGATCTACCAGGTTCTTGCCCCCATGGGCATATAGGTGATAAATAGTAGCCATATTAGGTAATTCCTGAACATGATAAGGGCTGAGATAAGCTGGAGATGGGGCTGGAGGAGGGTGTCTCCTTCTTTCTGGAAGAGGTATTTGAGATGCCCAAGGATTAGGCCTTGGGTGGTGTGGTGATAGCAGGAAAGTCCTTCAAGCAGAGGGATTGCTGATGCAGAGGCCCTGAAATGTCAGACACATTGATGCTCTCAGAACTAGAAGAATCAATGCAGTGTCGTACTAGGAGGGTGATATTGCAAGGGGAGATTTACCTGAGACCCATGGATTTGGAAACTCCATAGGTTTACATGGTGTTATATGGGCCACTGTGGGTAGAGGGAGTGGACTATAAAGTGGCCTGGCTGTGGTAGCAGGTACCCAGGCAGGAGGCGGTACAACTTGGATTGTCTGGAGGAAGTGAGGGGATGTGAGTAGAATTTGTAGCAGCTGCAACCACGGATAAATGGATAACCAGAGGCAGTTTGATGAGAAGGGCCCTCTACATGATTCCCAGTGTGCATTTTGGAGGATGATGCTTCTTTGGGCCTGGTATCTGAGGGTGGGTTGGATGAACTCTAAGGATGAAGGGGAAGTGGTGTAGAACTTCCAGCATCTGATGTCAGATCTTGGCTTCTCCAAGTCTTTGCTCAGTGACCTATGAGTAGCCAAGTAGGAGAGGCTCTGTGGCTGTGGTTGACTTAGTCCATGAGGCTGAATGAAGGGACTGGTTTTGAGTGACAGCTCCAGGGGAGTGAGAAGGCATTGCTGGGACACAAAGAACAGGGGTGTCAGGCTGGTGACCCTTGAAGGTGGATGGGGAGACTGGGAAGGTATTTAGCTTGTGGGAGTTCCATACCATGAGGGAGCCTCTCTTTTGTCTTGACATGTTTGTGGGACTGGATCCAGCTCATGCAGGCTTCCACACCCTGGCAAATGGAGAAAAGGGGCTGACTTCTCCTTTTCATTGGGGCAGCTATGGCAGATAGTATAGGATGAGATACATGTTGGGGTATCTGGTACCCTGTCTGTGGTGTTAGCACTTCTGAATACCATAGACAGAAAGGGTATTAATTGCTTTTATCATTGCTGGTACCAAAATACCCCCAGAAAAGGCAAATGAAGGATGAGTCTACTCGGATGAGCACGGGAGCTTGAGACAGATGGTCAAATTGCATCCAAGGGCAGAAAGCAGAGACAGATGAATGTGGATACTCAGCTGGCTTCTTTTCATTTAAACTCACCTTCAGAGTGGGGATCCCCCTTCTCCTATCCTGCCTAGATAAATCTTTCTGGAAATGCCCTCGGAGACATACCCAGAGGTGTGTTTCCACGGTGATTCTGAACCTTCATCAAGTTGACAATGAAGATTAACCACGACAGAAGGTGTGATAATTATACCACAAAGGAGAACATCAAATGGGCAAGCACTGTTGTCAAACTATGTTTAAGTAAATCCTGTTTACAAAATAAGTTACATTCTACACACAGCAAACAATGTCTAGATGGATAAAATTTCGAACAATCACCTAGTCAATTAATCATCATCTTCAAGCAGAGAGCCTGAATGTGGCCTCCTGGGTGCTCACAATAGGGTGTTCACAAAACACGGTGAGCTCATCTGAAGACTTGAGTGTGTTGAGTTGGGACTCTTAGTTACAACCTGGGAGGCTTTCACAGTTGTGAATATATCAAGTGTCATGGCTCCTGATGGGACTCAAATCTCTGAGCTTTCTTTTGCTTGGACACCATTGAGAACAGGGAGAGGGGCTCCTTCTCCTCATGCTTGGAGAATTCACCTGTGAGGCCTTCAGAGTTTCCTAGTATGAGACCTGCTCCGCTGGCCACCTAAACTTCCAGAATATGAGGGATGTGGGTTTTATTATCTTTATATGGTATCTCTCTGTGTATGTGTGTGTGTGTGTGTGTGTGTGTGTGTGTGTGTATATGTGTTTGTGTGTGTGTTCATGCATGTGTGTGTTATGTACTTGTTAGTGTTGATGTGTGCACATGTGTATGTGTGTGAGTGACTAAGTGTGGGTATGCATATTGAGATCAGAGGTTGATATCAGGTATCTTTCCTTAACTGTTTGTGGTAGTTTGAATGTCATTGGCCTCCATAATCTCAGAGGGAGTGGCACTATTAGGAGGTGTGGCTTTGTTGGAGTGGGTGTGGCCTTTTTGGAGTGTGTCACTGTGGGGATAGGCTTTGAAGTTTCCTATGCTCAGGATCCCACCCAATATGACAGTCAACTTCCCGTTGCCTGTAAGATGTAGGACTCTAAGCTCCAGCACCACATCTGTCTACATACTGCCATGCTCCCCACCATGATGATAATGGACTTAACCTCTGAAACTAAGTGAGCTGCCCCAACTAACTGTTTTCTTTATAAGAGTTGCAGTGGTCATGGTGTCTCTTCATAGCAATGAAAACCCTAACTAAGACACTATTCATCACATTTGTTTTTTGAGACAGGGTCTCTCACTGAGCCTGAAGCTCACTGGGTCAGCTAGGCTGGCCAATGAATTTCAGGGACTGCCTGCCTCTGCACTCCCCCCAAGGGCTTGGGTTGCAGAGGTCTGTGCTGGACTTGTCTTTTATGCTTAAGTGGCAGGCACTTTGCCAGCTGAGCCATCTCCTCTGGGAATGTGTGGTTTTAAAGCTATTTATAGTAGATTCTGTGAGTTCTACTCATACACAATATATAGTCTAGCTGTCACAATCCTTTTAGGTGTAAAAACTACTCAATGTTAACATTGAGAGGAATGCCCTTCTACAAAGGAGCTGAGTAATTGGGTGTCTAGAAGGGAGAAATAGTAAAAAAACAAAAAACAAAAAACCCAAAACCCAACTCAGTCCTTGTGTGACAGATCATAAACCTAAATGTGCAGCCTGACACTATAAAACTTCCAGAAGAGACCAGGAAAGAAATTTTGTAGACTTGAGCCAGGAGAGCTCCTAGATACAACACTGTAAAATACATAAAAGTCAATAAATAGAATTGCATTAAAATTATAAATTTTTCTCATCAAAATACATTGCTAAGAGCATGAAATGATAAGTTTCAATCGTCCCTCTGCTGAAGGGTGTATTAGTCAGGGTTCTCTAGAGGAACAGAATGGATAGAATGTATATTATTATAATGGGGGATTTACTAGAATGGCTTACAGCCAATAGGATCTGGGTAGTCTATCAATGGCTGGCTGTACACTGGAGAGCAGAACCTGGCAGCTGATCATTGCTTGAGGCTGGCTGCCTCAGTAGTCTCAATTCGACAGCTTGGAAGATTCCTGGTGAGTCACTGGTCTTCATCCATGTTAGAAGGCTAAGAAGATGGATTCTTTTGTTTTAAAAGAAAAATTTTAATTTTGATCATGTTCTTCTACTCCCTCAACACCTCCTAGAACTTCCCCACCTTCCTACCTACTCAACTTTATCCTCCCTCTTTCAACTCCATTCATAAAACCCCCAAAATGAAAATCAGAGTGAGCAAAAGACCAATAAGACAAAAAATTCCCAAACAAAATAAAAATGAAAGAACAAGTAAACAGACAGACAGAGAGACAGAGAGACAGACAGACAGACAGACAGACAGACACACACACACACACACACACACACACACACACACACACACACACGTACACAGAATTTGTTTTGTGTTGGCCAACTACTCCTGAGCATGGGACCTGCCTTAAAGTATGGCTGATATACCCAGTGACATTCCATTGGAGAACATTGATTTTGTTTTTGCCAGTGGATATCAATTGCAAATAGCTTCTTAGTTAGGGGTGGGAAACTGTGTCCACTTCCCTGTCAGTGCTGGACACTGACTTGAACCTGTGCAGATCTTGTGCATGCTGCCAAGGTCTCTGTGAGTTCATATGTGTATCAGTCCTGCAGTGTCTCAAAGACACTGTTTCCTTGGAGACATCCATCACCTCTAGATTGTATAGTTTTTCTGCCTCCTCTTCCTCATAGATCTCTGGGCCTTGGGGTGGGAAGGGCTTTGAAGAAGACATCACACTTAGAACTTCGTGCTCCAAAGTCTCTCTCATTCTCTGCACATTATCCAGTTGTGTGTCTCGGTGTTAATTCCCGCCTACTGCAAGAGGAAGCTCAAGAAGCTGGATTCTGACATTGTTAAAGTAGCAGCAACAGGGTGGACATACTCACCAGCAAGAAACGAAGGCAGATGGCCTTTCTATCTGGTCTCCTTCTGAAGGTGCTGCTCAGTCTAGGGGATGTCTTTCCTCTTTAGCCTTTGCTGGAAATGCTCTCACAGGTACAGTTGGAGGAATGTCTCTTAGTTGAGTTCAGATCCCATCAAGTTGGCAATGACAACTGACCATCACAAAGGGCTTGTACCCATAGCATATGAAGTACAGGAAAACAACAGTAAGAAACAAAGACTCAGTGTAAAAAGTTGGGAGAGAGGAGAGGAGAAGGGAGGGGAGGAGAGGAGAGGAGAGGAGAGGAGAGGAGAGGAGAGGAGAGGAGAGGAGAGGAGAGGAGAGGAGAGGAGAGGAGAGAAGCATTTTCTGTATGTGACACAGTAACAGAGGTGCTCACCAGATCCTGTAGCACGCTGTTTGGAGTTGTAGCCTTCAAAATTATTAGCTACATCACTTTTCCTTACAAGGCAAACAAAACAAAAGCCAAAGTGAAACCAAGCCCAACAGAGATTGATGAGAAATTTGGACACACTCATCACCAAATAATGCACGTAAATCAAAGACAACACAAAAGCCCTTAAGAACATTCATTAGGAAAATGCACAAGCTACAGTCAAGTGCCACCTCATACCTGCTATATGTAGTGGGTGGCCATTCCATCTTTGATCTGGAAGTTCCAACCCCCAATGAGGCTTTGGTAACTGTCACACCTACAAGGCAGGGCTGAGAGAGGACCCTGAAGACCCGAGATCTGGATGGGCGAGCTCTCTTGGTTCCTGGACCCTGGACGCTGGAGGTAGACCAAGCAGAGTTCTCCAGAGAAGGAGACCACACCTTTCCCAGACCCTGTTACCTATCCCTTTACTTTTAAGTTACCCCACAAAATAAACCTCCCTTTAACTACATAGAGTGGCCTTAATAATTTCACCAATAGTAAAACTAAATGAAAAGATGAGACATGAGTTATTTTTCTCATCTATGTGACCAAATATCTAACAACAAGCAACTTACGGGTCACCGTTCACTTGGACCTGCCCCATCCTGTTCTTTAGTCACCCTCGCCTGTCCCCTGGAGTTCTGCCTTTTCTACAGTACAACAGAGTCACCCACCCAGTGTGCAGCCTCACATCGACCCTGTCTCTCAGCCATTAGTTCCACCATGTACAACAGGGGTTCTCTACTCTACTGCAGAGGCAGGACAAGATCACCAAGGTCAAGCCTGGGTCACTGCCCTGGAGGCTGGGAACTGCTCTTCAGCTGTTTGATCCTATCAGTGGCTGTTTGAATCATTTCCAATTCGGGGGAGGTGATTTGGATGAGAATGGCCCCCATAGGCTCATATGCTTGAATGCTTGGTCCCTAGCTAGTGGGACCAAGCTATTTGGGGATTAGGAGGTGTGTCACTCGAGGGGGCCTTTAAGGTTTCAAAAACCCCTGCCAGATCAAATGCCTCTCCCTTTGCCTGCCACCTACTGATGAGGATGTAAAGCTCTCAGCTACTGCTCCAGCTCCATGTCTATTTGCTTCCTGCCATGATGATCATGAACTAAGTCTCTGAACTGTAAGCAAGCCCCCAATGAAATGCTTCCTTTTTATAAAAGTATCCTTGGTCATGGGGGTCTCTTCACAGCATTAGAACAGTGGCTAAGACCGCAGGTAATTATCAAGACGGCTGTGTAACTATCTACATGATGCACCTTTCAGTAGGTGCCAACCCTGAGTATGCTTAACTGAAAAGTGACCTCCATGCACTTCCCAAAGCAGCTGGAGGCTCTGTTTTATGTTCTCACCTTTCCCACCAGTAAGACAGAAGCTCCAATTGTCCTGCATCCTTGACAGTAATTGATACTACTGTCGTTGTCCAGTGTCGTGGGTTAAATGAGAAATGTTCTCATAATCTCATGTGTTTGAGTACCCAGTCTCCAGGTGGTGGTGGTGTTCTGGGAGGCTATGGATGCTTAGGAGATGGGGTCCAGCTGGAAGAAGTGGATCATTGTAGAGAGGACTGCTGGGTTATAGCCCTGCCCACTCCCAAGGATCGATCTACTCCTGACTACTGATGTAGCCTGAAGCTGCTTCCTCTGTTGTGCTTTCCACACCATGACAGGCAGAATCCTTCCATCAAGAGCGAAGCTTGGGGCATTATGCTATTCCACGTCTTTGATGTGTTGTTGGACACAGGGCAATTGACGGAACAGTTCACTGAGCAGTGTGAATTCCCCTGATGTCAACAGGCTGTGAGTGACCAGCAGCAGGGGTTTGTCAGCCTCTGGATGTAAGCTGGAGATCCACTTGGCTCTGGCGCTGTGTTACCTATTGACTGCTGGCCTCTTCCTTCTACCCATGGAGGGTATGATGACCAGGAAGAAAGAAGACATGTTCTCAGGGCCACAAGAGGAAACCTCAGTCTCCAAGGGCAAGCCTGGGCTCCTGCCTTGCATGGATGCCCTTCCCTGGGCTGTAAGCTCTGAAAGGCTGCATGGCGTCTAGACTGTTCTTGGAAACCTGAGCTGGGACAGGACCTGGGTGATCTTCCCATCTGAGGTGGCCTTTCCACCAGCAAGCATCTAGTGTGTCCTTCCTCTTCAGGTAACTCTGGATGGGCCACAAGTGGTCTGAGGCCTCCATCCTGCCCCAGGGCCTACCTGTAAAAGGCAAGTGACGAGATCCCTCTGCATGGAATAGGGAAGAGTTCAGCTCAAAACTGCAGTCTGATTAGGAGAAGTTTAAGTAAGCCTTGCCTGGAGCTGTGGGTGAAGGGATTCACCTGAATCCTGTTGAGAGAACACAGTGCAAGCTAGGCTTTCTAATTAATGGTTAGCAGCCATGGTCCACATGGTACTGTTTGAAATTTTTGTGTAAGTAGATATCCAGGGCTGGGGACCCTAAGGTTACAGACACACATGCTGTGATACCCTCCCTGACTTTACATGCTAGGATGACCTGGCTTGAGCCTGGGGACAGAGATGATCATCCTAACTCTTGTAGCCTGGAGGAGCATTAGTAGGCTGGGCCTCCTGGTGCTCTTCTCCTCTGTGGTCTGAGAAGCCCTCCCCTCCCCCACTGTCTTGGCCTATAGAGGATGCATCATGGAGGGCTGGCTGTTCATTGGCCAGAAACAAGGCAGAAAAGACTGTAGTCACAGGTTCTTCCACAACTTTGAGGTTATGAAGCTGAGGTAAGTCAATGTGATTTTTTAAATGAAATCTACACTTCTCTCTCTCTCTCTCTCTCTCTCTCTCTCTCTCTCTCTCTCTCTGTGTGTGTGTGTGTGTGTGTGTGTATGTATGCACATCTTTATGTGTGTTGGTCTGTGTGTTCTTTAGGAAGTATTTGGCAGCCAGGAAAAGATGCCAGGTGTCTTCCTTTGTTACTTTCTATCTTTTTAATATTTTTTTTCAAAGATTTGTTTATTTTTATTTAATGTGTATAGGTGTTTTACTTGCATGTATGTACATACATCATGCTTGTGCTTGGTACCCACAGTGGCCAGAAGAGGGTGCTAGGTCCTCTACATCTGGAGTGGACAGTTGTAAGCTGCCATCTGAGTGGTGGGAGCCAAATCTGGGGGTACTTTGCAAGAGTAGCAAATGACCTTAACAGTGAGCTGTCGCTCTACCTTAATTTTTAATCAGGAATCTCATCATTTCTGCCAGGCTGGCTGGACAGTAACCTTCTTGGATCCACCTACCTCTATCCCACAATGCTGGGGTTACAGGTGCATTGGCTTTCACTAGTATTAGGGGTTTGAATTCAGGTCATCTTGCTCATTTAGCAAATGCTCTTACCCACTGAGCAATTTCCTGTCCCTACATTGGCCATTTTTTAACTGTCTGATGTAGCCAAGGCAGAACTATATCCTCAGGGCTCTCTTTGCACAACTGTGACCTTTCCCAGATGCCACTTGGTCTGCGTTTCATTTGTTTTAAAAGAATTGAATCAATATCAAATGCATGATGGGACCGCTCCGAAATCATATATAATTGAAACTTCTGGAAAGATAAGGCCTTAGATGTTCAGCTTGGATGTCCTTGGTGGAAATTGATGGGCTAGAGAGGTCAGTATGACCTGGGGTCATCAGCCTAGCAAGGAGGGAGGCAAACGTGTCTTGATGGCTCTGCTCCTTATGGGAAACCCCTAAGGACATATCTGGAAAAGGGCTGTCATCTGCTCACCCCTGAGATTACAGACCCTCAACTGTCCCTGCAGGAGGATCCTTCAGCTTGCAATCAAGCCCTCCATGGTCTCCTCCAGATAGAGGGGAGGCCCTCTTGCTCACTGTGAAAGCTGGGTAAGCAAGCATGTGAACTGCCTCCGGGGGGGGGGGGGGGGGGGCTGGGAGTGGGGTGGGGAGTTGGCTCTGAGCCACAAGGCAGCACTGGCATGTTCCGCACATTCCTGCTGGCCTTTGTTCCCTCGCCATTGGTTTTGGTGAACACATGGGTGTATTCATTGCCCCACATTCCTTGAATTTGCGCATGCTCACCAGGTGGGCACCACTGTCTTTGAAACCTCAGCCTCTTTCCTCTTCTTGTCATCTTTGGGATAGACGCTGCTTCTCACAGTTGCTGCCTGCTGTGTAGTCCCCTGAGGCCTGTTAAAGCTACTCCAGTGTATTTCTTTTGGCATCTTTGTAAAAAACACATGCAACTGCAATTGCATATAGGTCCTGAATTCTATTTCATTCATCTATGTGTCTAGGTTGGTGGTTTTTTTTTTGTTTTGTTTTGTTTTTGGTGTGTGTGTGTGTGTGTGTGTGTGTGTGTGTGTGTGTGTCAGTGCTATGCTATTTTAATGCAATGGCTCTGTGGTATAATTCGAAATCAGGTATGGTGATACCTCCCACAGTGTTGATTTTGTTCAAGATGGCTTTGGTTATCTTTGGTCTTCCATGCCTCCATACACATTTTTGATTTTTTTTTTTTTTTTTTTTTTTTTTTTTTTTTTTTTTTTTTTGTCTGTGTTTGTCGAGAATGGTGTTGAAATGCTGATTGGAATTGTATTGAACCTGTAGATAGCTTTTGGTAGCATGGCCATTTTCACAATTTAATTATTAATTCTTCCGATCCATGAGAATGGAGCGCCTTTGTATCTTCAAGTGTCTTCTTCATAATCGCTAGGCAGTAGAATCTATCTGGATGTCAATGCAGAATTCCAAGGACAAGACCCAGGAGTTTCACCCAGAAGGAGATCTGAGAACAGCTGAGAAGGAAGCTCTTCTTGGACACTGGAGGGATCAGGACCCCCAGGAGGAGGGCTCTGTTCCCATAAAGCCTTAAAGAGGAGACGAGACTGGCTAGGCTCAGTGAACCAAGGCTCCCTCCCACTTGAATCTTCTTAAAATATTTACACTTTTTTAAAAATTGAAAATATAAAGTGTGTACATGGAAACAAATCTAAACAGTGTAAAGAGCATGTGTAAGAATTGAAAATTATCCTCATTCATATTCGAGGGCTGCCCATCTCTCCACCGCATGTAAATATGTGTATGTGTATCCTTTTGTTAGGAGGGTGAATAGTAGTGTATTATTTATATTGTCCTGTACTTTGCTCTTTTAACTTATGAAATATTTAAAGCATATAAAAAATGGAAAATAACACCAAACATTCCCACACTCTCCACTCAGCTTACAGAACAAAACCAGGCAGGGTTTTGTAGGGTTTCCCTTGACTCCACCTGGTTCCATTCCTCCCTCTCCCTCGGGGTTAGCAGTATTTGAATTTGGTGTTTGTTATTACCCTGTGTGGTTTGTGCAATACATTTAATACTGTGTATGTGTTCATGACATTACACAGAGTTGTCCTATGTGTTTTCTGGAGTCTGTACTCTGATGCTCCATGTATTATACATGTCACATAGAGCTTGCTGCTTCTGTTCAACACCTTTACTATATTTCCAAGATTTATACATGGTTCTATCTCTCTGGCTTGCCAACTCTATGTCTGTGCATAGTCAGTGGGTACCTACTGTGTGTTGCCCACTTCTGGTGCTGTGCCCTTGGGCTGGCTCTCCTTTCTTCTCCCTAAAGGTTTATTTATGTCTATGAATGTTTTGCCTGCATATATGTATGTGTTCCATGTGCATGCCTGATGCCTGAAAAGGTTGGAAGAGGATGTCAGATCCACTGGAACTGGAGTTACAGATAGTTGTGAGCCACCCTGTAGGTGCTGGGAAGTGAACCTGTATCCATTGTAAGAGCAGCAAATGTTCTTAACTTCTGAGCCATATCTCTAGCTTCATTAAGTTTTTTTCTTTTTATTTACTGTGTGTTTGTATGCCAAATGTGTGTAGGTGCCTGTGGATGTAAGAAAGGGTGCCAGAGTCCCTAGAACTGTAGTTACAGTTGTAAGCTGCCCAGTGTGGGTCCTTTGGAAGAGCAGCAAGTACTCTCAACTGATGAGCCACCTCTCCAGCTTCTGGTTCTCCTTTTGGACCACCAGAAACTGTGTAGCTGGGATACGGGATAATTAGGATTTCAGCTTCCACTGATGAGGGAATACTGCTGTAGGCTGAAGGTTGTCTTGGGTCTTCTGTGCAGAGGTGTTCCCACATACACTCAGTGGCATTTGTGGTACAGCTGTAGACCTGCCCATCTGTGGAATGTGCAGGTTGTATTGCCCTAGGATAAAGTGCCAGTGTGGGAAGGAGGTGGGCCTCATGTTGGTATAACATGATGTCTGAGGTGTGCCAGTGTGAAAGGGAATTCAGGGCCATGTAGCCAAGGTGAGCTACAAGCTGTCTGAGGTCAACAGAGAAGGGAACACACTCCTGTTCCACAGTGGCTCTCGTGCTCCTTTGAGGCCTTTGACATGTTGGGCATTTAACTGCCTTTTGTTTTTAACTGATTTTTAAAGTAAACACACAAAGTGATGTTTTCATGATGGCTTCCTATTATAATTTGCACTAACTCATCCCCATCCCCTGCTGCCCTCCTTAAGCTGTAGTAGCAAAAGCCTCATGTCACTGGCATGAAAATACACACAGGCTAGTGGTGTAGAATGGAAGACCCGGAAGTAAGCCCACACAGCACAACCACCTAATCTTTGGCAAAGCTGTCAAAAACCTCTGTTGAATAAGGACAGCTTCTTCAACAAATGGTGCTGGGAAATCCGAGACTTGGCTGATCTTTTTTGAGTTGTTACTTTGACTTTTGTTGGTGAGTGTAAGAGTGCAGTCTCTAATAGTGTTTAAACAGCCGGCACTTAATTAGGCTGATGTGCATGTGGATGTTGGTGCCTTTTCTGTTGCTGAGCAGAACGCTGCGTGTGAATGCTCTGTGTCTGTTGTCCCTTTGTTTGCTAAAGGACTTCAATGTGCTCATATGTATGTGCATTGCCTGGGAGGAGGATGTGCATTGCCTGTGGGCATTTGTAGGTAAGTTCTGTGCAGCCATGATCTCCATTCTTCAGAGGAAGCACCGAGAGTGGGACAGTGGGCTGTGTGGACAGTGGGCACTTCACCTCACAAACTATCACACTCTTCTCCAGGAATCTGGCACTGTCACTGACTCTCACTTGGGTCTGTTTCACCTGCCTGAGGCTGTGTGCCTCCTTTCTGGGTACTTGGACTCTTCAACACCTGGAAGAATCTAGAACATATGTGTGGCTAGCTTGGGCCAGCTGGACCAGCATCACAGAGTCACTCCGGCATTTGGCTTTTGGTAGAGCCTAGCAGGAGGCTAACAGGACTCCCCATCTGCTTTGGTGTGTAGAATGACAGATGGAGTCCCTTGTAATGACAGAGGTTGACTCTCAAAACAACCTCATAGGCAGGATGGTACTCTGAGACATATTTAATATAAATTAGGAAATTGTATGACAATCAGGACATGCCCAGGTCTGTGACTGAGAGAGTCTAGCCTCTGCCACATAGTAGCTATCACAGTGATAGCAACTTCATACATAAGATTGTTTTATAACAAATTTTAACTGGCTTAATTTTGATTTGAGGATCAAAGAGAGAGACTGAGACGAAATCATAGAGATGTCCTATATATCTCTATCTCTAGCACATGCAGAGTTTCTCTCTGTCTTAGTTTAAGGTTTCTATTGCTCTGAAGAGACACTATGACCACAACAGTTCTTATAAAGGAAAAACATTTAATTGGGGTGGCTTACAGTTTCCAAGGTTTAGCTCATTATTGTCATGGTGTGACATGGTGCTGGAGAAGGAGCCGAGCACTGTACATCTTGACCCATAGGCAACAGGAAGTGGTCTGAGATACTCAGAGCCCACCTCCACAGCGACGCACTTCCTCCATTAAGGCCACACCTACTCCAACAAAGCCACATCTCCTAATAGTGCCACTTCCTATGAGCTTATGGGGGCAATTACATCAAATTACCACATTCCCCAATATCAATAGTCCTCATATTATGTGCATTTGGTGCCAGTGATGAGTCCACAATGAATGCCATTGTCACTCAAAGACACACAGAGTACACAATAAGGCTCTCTCTATGCTTTGCAGTTGATGGTTTTAGACAATTTTGGATGTCATGGACCATATGGAATAGTATGCTGCCCTAAAACTCCTAGGTCCATTCAACTCTCCTTCCACACCCTGACAACCTCTGATCATCACTCCATAGTTTCCTTTTTACAGAATACCCATGGTTGAACCATTTCATATGCAGCCTGGTCAGATTGGCTTCTTCAGCATAGGAAAATATAACAGTTCATATTATTTGGCTTGGTGGCTCATGGTTTTTGGTTACTGAATAACATTCCCTGGTCTGGATGGATCTTGGTCTGTTGAAATCACTGGCTACTTCCAAGTTTGGCATCATGAGGAAAGTGGCTGTGTGTTGTGGAATATTTGTTTAACTATGCAAAGATGTATTGCATTTGTTTAACTATGCAAAGATGTGTGGTATTTGTTGAACTATGTAAAGATGTGTTGTATTTGTTTAACTATATAAAGATGTGCTGTTTTACCTTACCTGCCTAAGGCACCTGATTGGTTTAATAAAAAGCTGAATGGCCAATAGCAAAGGAAGAGTTATAGGCAGACCACCTTCCAGGCAGGGAGAGTAAGTAGTAGTAGGAGTTTAGGCTCAAGAAGAAAGAAAAGGAGATGCCAGGGGCCAGTCAGCCAGACACAGAGGAAGCAGGAAAGTAAAACATACAGAATGAAAGAAAGGTTAAAAAAAAAAAAACCCGAGGCAAAACATAGATGAATAGAACAGGTTAAATTAGGTTAAGAGAGCTAGTGGGACAAGGGTAAGCTGAGGCCGAGCACTCATAATTAACAATAAGTCTCTGAGTCTTTATTTGGGAGCTGGTTGGCAGCCCAAAGAAAATGCCAACTACAGCTGTGAGCACTCAGAAGTTTTCATGGTTTCAGGAGACCTTAGCAACACACACACCTGACTTTCCCTGTCACCCCTCAAAGTATATTTCCTGTGTGGCTTATACTCGGAAATGCCTAGAGTTGGCAGAACTCAGCTGCAGCCAGGGGAGATACCTTTGTAAATTATGCAAAATGAAACTCACTGAGTGTTTACTTGCCAGAGGAGCAATGCATCTGTGGAAGGAAGATAAGACCTGGGGAGGGAGAATCCTACCTCTGAGGAAGGGCATCTCCTCCTTCCTACTCTGCACTATGGTAGAGGGATGCCCCACTAAGGGAGGGCCAACTGTGGGCCTGAGAGTATGTGTCTGACACATGGTGGAAGTGAGAACTCTCTTGCCTCACATGCTGCTGGTGGAAGGTGGTGTGTATACACACGGAATCTGGTCCTTTTCATTGATGGGCACATAGTGAACAAAGCGATGCATGTTCCAGTGTAAAGCTGGAGGACCAGATGCCTGGGAAGCAGCACCATACTGTTGTGCCTGGTGAGTCCCACCCCCCTGCAGAGCCTTCTGGGGGCCTGAGCTCCTTGTTTGTTGATGACCATGAATGGGCCCAGCTTCCTCTTTTAGCTCACTCTCAGTCAACATGTTTCCTGAGAACAAAGATGCTCAGAAAACAGTCTTAGGGGTTGGGGTAGAGTGCCTGCCAAGCTTGCAAGCAGCTCTAGACTGGACCTTAGTGCTACAGAAGGCAGGTGTACTGGTTCATGTCTATAATCTTAGCACTTGGGAGGTGAAGATCAGTGAAGGGACTCCAGCCATCCCAGGCCTGGCGAATAGGGCTCTGGCAGACCTTGCCCTTCTCTCCCATTCCTTCTGTCTTGCTAACAACCATTGGATTATATTCCTAAGGTCTATTCCCTTATTTGGCCACTTCTTCCTCTTGGGGCTGACTACCAAGGTCCAGCTATCAAAATATTGAAGTCTAGCAATCAAAAGCCCCCTTTGGCTCACCCAATTAACATGCCCAGTTAAAATGAAACACCTCATCCTAACATGGAGTTTCCCCTTGTACCTTTATAAACCCCCACTTTCCTATGTGCCACGTCTGCTCTCCATTCAGAAGCAGTCCTTTATCCCTCTGGGATAAATACCCCTGCCCATTTTCCCTTGTTCCCTTCCCCTTCTCCCTCACCCTCTGTCTCCTGTCTTTGTCTCTTATTCGCTGTCCTTTGTTCCTCTGGGGCAAATAAATCTCCTTTGTGCTGAGAACTTGGTCTTGGGGGTCCTGAACCCCCCATCTTTTCAATCAGAGCCAGATTTTCAAGATGAGCTGCATGGGGAGTTTGAGGCTAACCCAGGCTAGAGAGCCTGTCTAGCAAGTGAGCAATCAATCAATCAATCAATCAACCAACCAACCAAACAACATGGTCCCTTAGAGTGTGCAAAGAGTTCTCCCTAACATTCCATTACCAGGCTCAGGGAGGTGGGTCTTTCCTTTTGCTCAGGATTAAACTTAATCTTTGCAGATGGGGCCAGTCACCTGCAGAGATGGTTGCAACTTTGGGCTGTGCTGAATTGTCTTAGAGGACTGTCCAGGGAGCCAGCAGCCTCCTCCATGCACTTTGTTTTTTCGGCTGATTTAAAAAAGTACCCATTCTAATTTTAAAATAGAACAGAAAAAGATATTAAACTCAGTGCTTTCATTAGTGAAGTGTATTATTTGATTTACCTTAAACTATTTCTGTGGCTATTTTCTTAACATTTCTTCTCTCAGGGAACATTTCAGACACTCTAAAACTGTGAGTTTCAAATTATTCAGAAAAAGCCCAGGTGACCCGAAGCACCCGTGGAAATCATCGTCAGCTCTGAATGCTCAGTGTCTCTGGTTTTTGGAGGTTGATCACAGACCTGACACTGGAGGAAACAGTGTGTGCCAAATGCTGTGATGACCTGTTCCATAGACACTCTAAGGTCATTTGGTGATTGGGCCAGAGAGGAGTGTTTGTCCCAGTGTAATCGACTTCCTGTAAGCATGCCACCCTAGGTTTGTGCACACATCATTAACCTGAATTTTGCTACTATGTATAACTGAGGGTAATGAACATATACTGGTTCTCATATTTAATGAAAATCTGAAATGCTGACGTCATTCCAGTGAGGTTTGAAGGAGACTTGAGCTCCCTCTGTCCGACTGGGAATGGAGGCTTACACTAGAACCCAGAAGCAGACAAGGAAGGCCCTTCCAGGTCAATGCTGAATTCAGTGTTTCCTGTCTCTCTGACCCCATGTTTCCTGGGGTAACCTAGTGACTTGATGGGCTGTTGCTGTGCTTGTCTCGATGTCTCCTTGGCCCCCATGATGCCCCACTTCTGGCTATGACAGACCTGTGTGTCATTTTATCTCTACCTCTACTTTAAAAGCCTGCACACCTTCCAGATGCACCCAGAGTGTGTCTGCAAGTGGGTCTCTGTCTCCCACACTATGAGACCCTTCTTCGTTGCAGTGGCCTGGTCCCCCTTAACCCAGGTTCCCCCAGTGTGAGAGGGCTCCAGGGCAGAACCCTGTTCTTTCTCACTGTAGTTCAGGGCAGGGGTCACAAGGCTGGAGATGACTAGGTGGCCACCTGTCCCTAGACATAGCACATCTCACTCCTTTCTCACCTCTTGAAACTCAGGAGCTATCTGAGGCTGGGCACAGTCCAATGAGGTCCCAACAGTCTGTTGAAGAATAAGACTCTTCTTGGGAAATCTTGCTCGAGCACCCTGGCTTCCAGCCTCAGAGAAACATGATTGATGTAGGGGAAACATGACAGTTCTGTGGTGGAAATTCCCAGCTTGATTATCTTCTTACAAGTTTATTTTATTCATGTGAGTGTTTTGCCTGCATGTGTGTATGTACACCACATGCATGCTTGGTGTCCCATGAGGTCAGAAGAGGGTTCTGGGTGTTCTGGAGGTGATTGTGAGCTGCTGGGAACTGGTCTTGGATTATTTGCAAGAGCAGCAAGTGTTTTTAATCCCCAAGCCATTCCTCTGGTCCCAGGTTGGATTGTCTTTGTAGCCACTTCCCACCTGCTAAGCAGATTCACATGCAGGGAGGTCTGAGAGGCAGAGTATCAATGGGATTCCAAGCTGTAGCGAGGGAGCTCACAGCAGGGGGCCACTGGTGTGGCTGAGGACATCTGACAAGGGCTGTTAGGCTTCTGGGTCCACCTATCTAGCAACCTCCCCTGGTGCCTTGCTCTCTGTTGAACCCTCAGCCTGGCTAGCCCCGAGGGAGCTCCCTATCTCTAATTTCTCAGTCTGCCACCATGAGTTCCATTTGGTTTCATTGATCTGTGTGTGTAATTTAATGAAGCAACTCGTATCATGGAGATGATCCTGGTAAGATCCTGAGCTACAAAGCTCAGTTTATCACTGTAGAATATTGGCAAGCTTGGAAGAATGTTTTTGTAGACCAGGAAGTGAACGGTTTGGTGCAGAGGGAAAAAAAGATCTAAACTACATATGCTGAATGGTTTTAGGCCACCCTAATGCTCTGCTGGCTAAGATGGACTAGAAAGGAGAAACTTTAAAACGAGGCAGGAAAAGCAATGTACAGGTGCTGTTTCATGCAGTGATGAGTTACAACAAATTTAGTGGCTTAAGACAGAACACATTTACTCTGTGACATCTGTGCAGGTGAGGAATGTGGCTCGGGCTCACCAGGCCAGCTCCTTGTGGAGGCTGGTTAGTATCTTCTTCTGACCTCTTGTACTTAGAAGCTGCTGCTCCTCTTGGCCTCTGGCCTCTGCCCCCATCCTCAAGGCCAGAGCAGGGCATCTGCCTGTCTCTCTTTACTCTGATCCTCCTGCCTGTCTCTTGCGAGACATCCCCATCCCCAATTGACCCAGTGGCTTGGTCTTATTGTGATGTCCCTTTAGCCACACAAAAGGACTCATTTATGGTTTGGGTTGTAGATATTCATAAGAGGTGTTATTGTGGGGACCACAGACCATGTCTCCAAACTCAGGAAGGTGAAAATTTTGCCCTGTGGGTATCAAGGCAGATGGGTGGATCCAGTGAACCACTCATTCCTACATTCCCAAGGAAGCCTAGCCAGGTGACCCTTTAAAGGTTTCCTATCATGAGCACACCTACCAAAAGTCTTGTGATAGATTCTCTTTCATTGGACACAGTTGTGGGTTTAAGTGTAACAGCTGGAAAAGACACAAAGACCCATGTCAGCCTCTCCTTAGCTCCCCGTGTGGTGCTGCATCCTCGCCTGGAAACGCAGCCAACCACCCTCTTCTCTAAAGCATTCTGATTCCTTCTATGAGAAATCTGAAGAGGGGACTGGGACAGGGAGGGCAGGCAACTGGTGAGCTGGGGCAGGTAGAGTGTGGGGCTCAGTCAGGCTCACTCTGTTCCTTTGTCCCCATGACCTGCACGGTGAACTTAACAGAGTTCCTGCTCTGATAATGGCCTGCCAGGACAGAGGCAAACCACATGGACACGCAACACCGAGAGGTCACCTGGAATCTAGAACATTTGCTGTTGATGCACTGGGCCTGTGAGCCTTCACGTTGGCTGCTGGGACACTTGACATTTTCCTTAAAGATCCTCTTCAGCAGAATGTACAAGGAGGGCCAACCCCGACCCCATGGCAGGCACCCAGCCCCACAGCTGTGCTGGCTTCTAGTGGAAGGTGCTTTGGGGAGAGCTCTGTGCTACCCTGGCTTCTGTACCTGTGTCTGTCAAAATACAATCTTCTGTTGGCTGTCAGAACGGTCGCTTATTTGGAAGCTCTTGGTCTTCCCCATGTCATGTCTTTAACTGGACACAATTGTTTAAGTGTAAGGTGACGTGAAGGAGCACCACAGCAGTGAGGGCAGTGGGAAGCAGGCCTCAACATCATTCCTGTATCCAGGATGTGTATGGGAACTCTCACATGGAGACACTGGTGCCTGTAGGCTTCACCCACCCACCCACCCTCCGAGTTTGAATTATCCCAGAAGCTCCTTAATAGTTGCACATTATATCCTCTTAAGGTGACTGATGCCCCTTCCTTCCTCTTTCCCTTCCTTTTTTCCTCTCTTTTAAGTGTCTCCTGTAGCCGAGGCTGGCCTTGAACTTGCTGTGTTGCTCAGAGTGACCTTGAACTTTTGGTCCTCCTGCCTGCATCCCCTCCAGAGTGCTGGGGTTACAGACGTGTACCTCCATCTCTCTTTTTTTCTTTTTTAAAAAAATTAATTAACAATTTTAATTAATTATGTAATTTGCTTTTTAAAGTTACCTAACTTACTTCCCTCTATCCTCCCTCTGACCCCTCCCATGTCCACTGCCTGCTCCCATTTCCTCTCAAATTTATGACCTTTTATATATATATGCAACCTGCTGGGTCTGTTTCTTTCTTTTCCTCCTTTTTTATTTGTTATATTTGTGTTTTAATTTTACACATCAGCCATGGGTTCCCCTGTCCTTCCCCCTCCTGCCCCCACCCCCACCTTCCCCCCAGCCCCTCCCCTCCATTCCCATCTCCTCCAGGGCTAAGACTCCCCTGGGGATTCAATTCAACCTGGTGGATTCAGTACAGGCAGGTCCAGTCCCCTCCTTCCAGGCTGAGCAAAGTGTCCCTGTGTAAGCCCATTTATATATACAAATACATAAATGCAACCTGCTAGGTCTGTTTCTGTTTAGTGTTGCTCATATGTATATGTATTTAGGGCTGACCACTGGTATTGGATAACATCAGGGGGCGCATCCCTAGGGAAGATTGATTCTCCTTTTCTCAGGAGTCATTAATTGCCTATAGCTCTTCATCTAGCAGTGGGGCCCCATGAGATTCCCCCAGTCATGTTGGTATGTCAACTGGTGTTGTCACTGTTCAGGTCTTATTTAGGCAGCCGCATTGTTGAGATTTCATGGGCGCAACTTCTTTGTCATGTACGGGAGAAACAATCTTGCAATAGGCATCCTGGCCCTCTGGCTCTTCTAATCTGTGATACTAAGACTCAAACTCAGGGCTTGGAATGCAAGCCAAGCACTCTACCGCCGAGCTATATCCCAGCCCATGTTGCTTTCTTTGATGAGTGATGACTATCAAAGCCTGTGATCTCTATAATCTATGGTGAGTGGGTCCATGCCTGACCGCAGGTAAATTCCTCATGTTCAGGATACACTTCCTCAGAAGTGTCCATGTTACAGACTCTGCACTGCAGTCTTTCTCTCTTTGCCTTTGTGTGTGTGTGTTTTCTCTTGTGGTTTGCTGTTCTCACATCTTCTTGTCTTGCTCCTTTCATGCTTAGACTTTCTATTTAAATAGCCCTGAGAGGCTTTCCTTGGGCACATGGTCATATACCAATGCCCCGGGTACTCTGTACCCTAAGCTCTGTGGAGGAGGCTAAAGCTTCCTTGATCCCCTCCACTGGCCAGCTGGGGAGTAAGATGAGTGAAAGGACAAGTCCCTCTTTCCAGAACAGATGTAGCATGAAACAGAATGGCTGAGATATTTTCCTTTGCGGTCAAAGTCTCTAGAGCTCCCACAGTACCCTATTCCATCCTGACCTGGAGACCATCTTTTCCCTCCTCCTCCCTATCCATCCTGTTGACTAGGATCTCTGCAGCTATTCTGTATGCTGAACCCTGCAGAGAGGGTATAGTCACCTGGCAGGTGTCATATCTGTCTCCTAGGCCTTCAGGGCAGAACATATACTGGGATTTAAGGCAGCAGAAGATGATTCTAAAGGTAGACAGTGTGAATTAGCACCTGGATGTACTAAGTACCTGGTGAACACTCAGAAGCAAGTTTTCCCTCACTGGATCCTATGCTAGAGAGGTCTTGGCTTTCCCTCACTGGGTCACAAGCTGGCTGCCCCCTACAGAGAACACCTTTCATATGAGGACACCAGGATTTGAGACAGAAATGACAGCATATTTAATACTTTCTTGTAGCCATGGGACACAGTTCACAGCTTTCTCTTCCCCTACCTTCCACTAAGCTGACTCCATGGACACACTGTATTGTGTAGCCACATACTTGTGCAGATGAACACAGTCATAGACATCCACACTCAGGTAGTGAGGCACACATAGTTACCAGATGTACACTCTTTGGCTCACCCTTATACACATGTACGCACAGAGACACTGTCCTTTTCTAAAGTCAGACACACTCATGCCAAGACATAGGCTCTCCTGTGCCTATGTTCACATTGAGCCCCTCCACTTCTGAGAGTGGTAGACATTGTCCTGAGTGTCCCAGTGAGGATCTGCCTGTGTAAAGACTTTCCTTCTCAGGCTGGACAAATCCCCAAGGACTTGAGAGTCAGGCTTGCAGCTTAGCTGGTCCTAAGCAGCAGCCACCCACTTTCCCTGCATCTTTGAGCAGACCTGTGCACATCTCTGCCTTGTACACCAGCCTCACGGGGCGTGGAGAGGTACCCAGACATGAGTATGATTTATGAGATGCTAATTTGAGGGGACCACTCTCTGTGAAGATGCCCTTTACTGAGAAGTAAGAGGGAAAGGGGGAGGGAAGAATAGAGGGGGGGAAGTGGGAGGGAAAGAGATGAATGGGGGAGAGAGGAGGGAGGGAGAGGAATGTGTGTGTGTGTGTGTGTGTGTGAGAGAGAGAGACAGGGGGGAGGGAGGGAGGGAGGGAGGGAGGGAGGGAGGGAGAGAGAGAGAGAGAGAGAGAGAGAGAGAGAGAGAGAGAGAGCAGATTCTTGCAGTTCCTGGAGCCATGAGGATGCTCAGAGCCTCTGTTCCTAGAACATGGGACACAGCCAGGAGCCAAACTTTCTGTCTGTGAGCTCCGCTTGGGGTGCTGTATGTGTCAGGGTACTACTGCTCAGCTGTGACCAAAGGAGCCATGCTCCTGTCTGTCTTAGACTTTGGTGTGTCTCCAGTCACACCATCAATCCATCTTATTGACAGTTCCCATCTGTTTTAGCCCCATCCTCCAGGGTACCCCACTCTGCTATTTCCTATCCTGGGACAGTTTCTTTCATTCCTGGGAAACCTGAGGAGGCGGGGGCGGGGTGGTGGTGGTGGTGGTGGTGGTGAGGTATTTTCCTTGCTTCTTGGTCCTCAGGGGCCAGGGTGTCTCTCAGACCACATGTTAGCTGCTTTCCTTGTTGCTGGGGTTAAACACCTGACAAGCAGCAGCTTGAGGGAGACGGGTTTCCTTTGGTCTACAGTTTCAGGGGACACAGTCCATCATGGTAGGGAAGGCATGGTGGTAGGAATATGAGGTAACTGGTCATAATGTATCTGCAGACAGGAACCGGGGCAGGCTTTAAAGCCTTAGACACATGCCCAGTGACTCACTTCCTTTACAAGGATGGACCTCTCAACCTTCCAAAAGAGTGCCACTAGCCGAGGACCAAGTATTCAGTACAAGAGCCTAGAGGGGACATTTCACGTGCAAACTACAGCAGGCCTCTTCTCCCACTGTGTATCTTGGGTGTTGGGTAGTGCAAGGCGACTATAGCAAGACCCAGCCTAGAGCATGAAGAAGGCCTTGGCCAGTTGGGGGGCATACACTGGGTACAGGCCCCTGCAGGCTCAGTGGAGGATGACTGCCTTGTCCCATAGTGTGGGGGTGGGGAGGGAGGTTGGCCTCAGTTGTCCTTAGAGTATATTACACATCTGTCTTTCCATTGCCAACCCCTATTCCCCTAGATCCCCAATGCCATTGCAGAGCCTGCTTCCTAGAAACCTGGTATCAGCTAGCAGTACCCAGCATCCAGTGGGACATCCTGTGTTTGTGTTCAGAGTAGAGTCAAAATGGAGTCTCTTGGGACAAGGCACAGCCTGAAAGTCATGGTCTTATACAATGTGGAATGGGGCATACTTGACCTCTGCATTCCCGTATTAAGATAGCATATCACCTTATCTGCTTCACTTTCCCAAAGGGGCACTGAGTGGGGAGCTTGAATCCTGGTTTCTGATCCCCTCTGGCCCCTGAGAAAGACTGACTTCACTCGAACCACCCCACTGAGGTTATTGGCTCTGCTCTGGAGGGTGAAAGAACAGAGATTTGGTTCAGCAAAATTGGGTGACAGTTCTGATGCCTCCTGGAGCCCCTGAGGATCTGCCTATTTCCCGCCTGCCTTCACTTACCCCTTAGCCCCTCAGAATTAGATTCCTGTTGATGCCTGGGGCTCTCATTGCGACTCATTCCTTCTGAAGTTAAAATGAGTTATAAAATACATAAAACAGAGAGGAATGAGATTTTTAAAAACATGCAGATTCAGCTTAAAGAGCAATAATGAGTTGACTCCCACATAGCCACATTCAGTGACTGTGAACATGCAGGACAGGGAGCCCCTGGGGGGCCTCCCACTGCTTCCTGGCCCCCCTTCCTTCCTCCTTCCAACCCCATACTTCCTGATGATGTTCCGTTTCCATGTGTGCTCTGCTGCACACACTTGCATCTCTGAAGAGGTTATTTTGTTGTTGGCCTTGTGGGAGTGCAACACGTGGGTATTCAGTGTGTAGGAATCTGGTGTTCTGCATTTGCTGATGCTGGGCTTTGGAGGCTCATCCATTGGGGAGGGACTCCCTCCGCTTCACTCATCCCCCGATGGGCTGGGCCACACGTGGCACCCCACTTACTGCTGGAATTGCACTGCACTCTGGCCTGCAGTCAGCTCCCTGGTCCTTGTGGTCTTTGTTGAAAGAATTCCGATGAGATCCACAAAGTATGCTGTAGGAGACAAGTCAGGTTACTATTACAGAGTGACAGGGAACACTCTCCAGGATGAGAGTGGCCAGTGGCCAGAGAGACAATTGGGCTGACCTACACCTTAAGGTAGCTTTAACATATTTTTAAAATATTAAATAAATATTTCCTGGTGATTGACAGCCCCATTTGTATTAACTGTTAGGAAAGAACAATAGCACGTCTTTGTTCTTTATCTAGCCTCCTGCTAGATAGTAATCTCCTGATCTTCCTGGCAGTTCAGAAAGTCAGGTTTCCACCCAGGGCTCAGATCTCAATCTTCTGGAAAAAAAAAATCATGTAACAGCAGATTAAAAAGAGTTAGAATAAAAGTGAATCTATAAAAACCACCATGCTTTACTAGGAGAAAAGGACTCCCGTAAAGGGCCTCAATAAAGCCCTGCTACCTCACCACTGCCATCCCAGGTGGTGAATCTGGTACAGAGCAGCCTGGGTCAGCTATAGGGACCTCATCAGATGTTTGCCTGTTCCCTGGATCTGACAATGCTGCCTCTGTGTCTTTGGGGCCAAACAATAAACTCAGTCAAGGGGTCCAGTGATAAGGCAAGACGAGGGCCGGTGGGTTACTGCAGAGCATGCCATCATTGCTGAGTGGCTCTTCAGTTCCCTTCTGTCCAGCAGTTAGTGGAATGAACTCAGCAGGGAAAAGTGTGGCTGCCATGTTCAGAGGGCTCGGGGAGAATTTGGTCGGTTTTCCTGAGCCTTGTGGAATCAGCTTCTTGGGCAAGGCTTCCTTACTGAGCACACTCCCCAGGTGACTCACCCACCTGGGGCTCATGTCTGCAGTTCTTGGTCCTGTGACACCTGACACACACTGAAGAGACAGTGTCTTGTGGATTATTGCCATTACTGCCCAGTTCTCAGGATACTGTCTCCTTTGGAGGCGCTGTATGGTTTGGGGAAAGTGGTTTTTTCAAGTCATTTGATGCAATGAGTTGTGTGTACCGGGGCTCTTCTAGGGCAAGAATGGCAGGGAGAAAGCCGAGGGTCTTCTCTCCTTTCGCAGTGTGGAGGGCCTGTGGTGATTTAATGAGAACGGCTTTCCACAGGCTCATACGTTTAAATGATTTGTACTCGGTTGGAGGAACTGTTTCGGGAAGGACTAGGAGGTGTAGCCTAGTTTGAGGAAGTGTGTCACTGGGAGTGGGCTTTGAAGGTTCAAAAGACCATGCCAGGCCCATTCTCTCTCCCTCTCTCCGTCTCTCTGTCTCTCTCCTTCTGCCCCATGGTTTTGGAATGCAGGCTCTCAGCTCCTGCTCCAGGGCCAGGCCTGCTGCCATGCTCTCTGCTGTGATGGCCATGGACTCTCTCTAAAACTGTAAACCAGCCCCCAATTCAATGCTTTCTCTTCTAAGTTGCCTTGGTCATGGTGTCTCTTCACAGTGAGTGGAGACAACAGAACAGTGGCTAAGATAATGCCCATCTCAGGTCTGTGTCGATGAGGCTGGAGCTTACTCTCTGTAGTTAGTGATGGTAAAGGACCCATGGTGAGACCTGCAAGATGCTTGCAGATATTGCAGTGAGAACAGATCTTAGGGGTAAAATGCTGGAGTTGGGAATACCAGGAATGAGAAACAGTGAAGCTTGCAGCTGGATATGAGATCACCAAGAGGATAGGAGACAGGCAGACTCTGAGAAGTAAGGCTAATGTTGGAGGGTTAGTGGCTAGCTTCCATGATACCCCTCCTGGGAAATATGCTGAACATAGCTGTCCTCTTATAGATCTTGCTTCTAATGCAGCCAAATGTAATAGACAAAGACAACACAGTTTTAAGGAAACTTCCACTTATTCAAGAGAAGAGGCCCCAGGGCATCCTGTAGATAAAGAGTTAACTGAGCCAATTAAGTGTGGCTACTTCTTAGGAACAAGCTGAGCCCTAAATGTAGGAGCAATGAGCTTAGTAAAATGAATAGCACTGACAACACCTGCAAGGCCAGAGGCAGCAATGCTAGCCAAGGGATGAGCACAGTCAGAGTCAATAGTTATTGTAAGTCCGAGATGGACAGAATGGGGCTTTGACCAGACCTGGCCTTTGTAGATGAACCCAGAGCTGTTAATTTCACAAAGCTCTTTGTTCCTGCACCTAGGGCTCAGATTGTTCCAGAGAAGTAACCACACCCAATCAACTTAGTTAACTGGGTGGGTGATTCATGAACAGAATGTGATCACTCCCGTGGTTGGGAAGTGGATGTGTGTATAGAGTGTGTGGACCCTCTGTTGGCTCAATCCATGGCAGCTAAGAATGGTGGTCAGTTTCATAGCCGTGACTCAGCCTTTGTCCAGTTTCTGCCATGGCCCATAAAAACTCGTAGGCAAGGAAATTCATTGGCTGTCTCTCTCTGGGAAACCCCTCCCACTCTTAGGTGTGTTTTTTACTTAAGTTTTCCAATGAACTATTTTAAAAATTATTTTATGGGTATTTTTCCTGTATGTATGTGTGTGCACTACATGTATGCAGTGACCTTGGAGGACAGAAGAGGACACTGGATCCCCTGGAACTATGAGCTATGTGCTGGAAATTGAGTTTGCAGGTCAGCCAGTGCTCTTAACCACTGAGCCATGTGTCTCTCTCTCCCCTTTCTGAGGTTCTCAATAAAGCTTCCTTCCAGTCTGCATCCTCCAATGGGAGTCAGCATCTCTGATTTTCATTGTCATGAGACAACGAACTCAGAGATACTCTCCCAGGTCAATATTTGTGGCTGAGAGTGTCTAGCATCCTTGATCCTTGGATCATACTAAAAACTCCTTCAATGAAGGAGATGAAGAAAAGGCAGCATACACAGTGACAGCATCCTGGAGGTGAGGGCTAGGATCAAGAGTTCAAAGCCAACCTGGACTACATAGTGAGATTCTGTTTGTTTTTGTTTTTTTAAACAACAGTAACAACAATAACAAGACAAAACCAAGGCTGAGGGAAATGTTTCAGTTGGCAAAGTGCTTGCTCTACCAGAAACTTGAGTTTGGATTCCTAGCATCCATGTAAAAGCCTAGGCTTGATGGCATATGCCTGTAACCCTGGAGCTGATTCCCAGATGAACACACACACACACACACACACACACACACACACACACACCAAAACAACCAACTAAACAAAAATTCAGTAGAAATACAGTAGAACTGTGTGCTGGAGGTGAGCATGAATATAGCCATGGGCCAGTGATGTCAATGTTTTCACAGCTGGTCCAGTTTTCAGAGGCCAGTGGGACCCCTCTGGGTTTCCTGGTACTCTCTGTAGGAGGTAGCTGGATCTCCTACAGAGGGGCTGACTGTGTCTCTAACACCTGTGTTAGTGGCCTCATTTGGAAACAGGCCTTGTGCAGATGTCTCAAGTATGAAGAGGGGGCTACATTAAGATGGAGCCAGTGAACTTTGCTCCTGATGAGTGACCATGCCATATGTGAACATCCTCAGAAAAGACCCTCAGAAGTTTTCAGAAAAATAATTTCAAAATTATGTATACATATAAGTGCCTGAGTGTTTGTGTACACCAGTGTAGTGCTTGCAGAGGCCAGGAGAGGGTGCCAGATCCCCTGAAGTTGGAGTTATAAGTGGTTATAAGTCATCCTATGTAGGTGCTGGGACCTGCACTCAGGTCCTAGGCAATAACGTATGTGTTTTTAACCAGCTCCAGAATTTTTAATAAGGCCAACCCTCCTTTAGTTTACGATGAATGCAACTGTCTGCTGAAATTGAATACCCCTTAGCTCTAAGATCTTTCTCTTGCATGGCTGGCTGAGTGCCAGATAGAACAAGGCTGTGTGTCACCCCTTGTCTCATGGGGTAGGGACAGAGATGTCCGCATACTGAATTAAGTCAGCAGGAGCAGGACCTATAGGCATCTTAGAGAGGTTGAGAGGATAAATGGGTGGCATTCCCTTCTCCTGTGCCTGCCACCAGAGATTCTGGGATCCCCAGGCAGATGCAGCCCCTGCCCCAAGTACACTGGTACAGTGATGGCTGACCAGCATGTATCAGGTATATATGCAGAGCAAGGGTCTCAGGGGGAGGTAGGGAACGTAGGATCTTTGCTCCCCTCCAACCCAACCCCTTCTGTGGACTCCTCCTTCTTCCAGCCTTGTAGCACAGGCCCTGGGGGTGGGGAAGACACAGGAGGACTTCCAGGGAAGAAAGGAGCTTAAAGCAAGTAGAGGATGGATGGAAGCAGCTGGTCACCTGCTCTGCCCTTGGAGAGACATTGTGCCATTCCTTACTGGCTATGGGGAAACCTCTAGAGCAGGGGTCAGCTGACAGCCACTGTTTGTCAGACAGGAGTTCCCTTAAAACTCATATGCATCCAGACTTTGCTCTTGGTTTTAGACAGAAGTCTGCCTGGCATTTGAGAAGTAGTTCTGTTTGTGTGTTTGGTTCAAGGGACTCTCTCACAAGACAGTTTAACGTGACTATCCTTTGAAATATATCCCTGCGGCACTCATCAAATACATGTCCATCCCAGTGAAATAATTTCTATTGCTTTGAAGATACTAAGGTAGGTTAGACTTTAAAGGGAGGGCACATCTTAAAGGGTCAGATTAGATCCAGGAACCAGGGTCATGATTCCTTCAAGTTTGTTTTTATTTTTTCTTGGCAGACTTTCAAACTCAGTTTCTGTCTTTGTTTTCTAATCAGCCCTGAACTCAGGTCTTTAGAGAGGAAAGGAAGCTTTGCTCTTCAGAGGCAGCCATGGGAGAAAGAACAAATTAGCATGAAAGGCCAGGTGATTCAATGAATATTCATATGGGCAATTTAATCAGTGTCTGTTCATTATTCCCCTTTCCATTTGAGGCTGGCTCAGAATATGAATAGAGACAGCAGAGCAATTGTGTTGACTTTCATTCGCTCTAACTGCTCAGTCTCCATCAGCAGCCTTCAGTACTTGGCTTTCTCTGTGCCTGGAGATGGCCTAAGACAAACCTCAGGATTCATTTCCAGTGCAGCAAATACCATAAGAACTCTAACTGGTCTCCCAGATACCAGTGTCCTTGATGTATTACATTTTGAGTGAATGAGACAGCGTAGTTGTCTAGAAAATTGTTTGAAGCATGGGGGTGTGATGGTGGACTTGGGTGTTGGAGGCCATCATGGCCCCATCAGGCTCAGAGAGCTGTTTCCTGGGCTTCCACCAGGCTTCCAAGGTTCCCGGTGACAGCTGATGGGTGTAAGTGTGGGTTCAAGTGTTGTTGGAGCTAATGGTAGCTTCTTGACCATCAGAGATGGTATGGGCTGAGCTAATGGGGAGGTGGTTAGCTGAGAAGCCATGGTGGTCAGTGGCTCAGCAGTTCAGCTCCTCAAACCCTGAGTCAAGAGGTACAGACATCCATGTTTGTGAGAGACTGACTCCACAGCAGTCAAGCAGGTGGAGTTCAAATGCAGAGGACATCCATACTCACAGCAGGGATAACAGTGACAAAGTAAAATCCAGGGATAAGGAGGAGGCTTGGGGATACTGTGGGGGGTGGGGTGGGCAGTGGACAACTGGCCAGTGTCTGAGCTTTCAGAAGGACAGACCCTCTACTTAACAGACTCACATCCAGAAATGAATACAATGTTAATTAGAAGACTGTAATAGTGAAAAATTAGAGGCAATTAACTGCTCAATAATAGGAAATGGGCTAAGTGATATTATGGGATATCAATAGGTTAGCAACTGCAGACATTAAAGCCACGCTGAAGCTTTCCACAGGACAATCTGTGTCACAAGGCTGAAGTTCATCCCTGGCTCCAGCTGCCATTTCAGGCTATGGAAGAGCACACAAAGAACAGGTACAGATGGAGGGACAGCAAACAAGCAGCCAGTTACCCCCAGGTGTCCAGGGGCTGGGCAGTGGATACTACCCAACTCTGTGTCTGGAAGTACAGAGTAAGGGAGTGAAGAGGAAGACATGTTGAGTCTTCCCTGGCATGCAAAGAAAATCAGACAAACAGGAGCAGATGTGCCAGCCTGGCCCTCCAGCTAGAGCCTGCCAACCCCGGGCCAAAAGACCTATAGAATGTTAGTAGATTCTCCTCAAAAGGCTGGGCTAATGATGGCTTTGCTTGCTTCTTTGGGCTTTTTTGAGTCTTTGGAGTGCTTGCCAATGAGTGTTTATTATGTTCATGGCTCCCACTAAAAGCAATAAACATATTGAAGCGACACCTGATGTGTACACATCTCCCGTCTCATGTCCGTTTGTTGCTTGAAAGTGTACAATTGGCTGGTCATTGTGTCTGTTGACCTCACCCCACAGCTTTCTCTGTCTACAGTGTTCCACTCTGGCCCCTGGGTGCAGCCTCTTGCTTGACTCCCTTGAACCTTCTTCAAGATGCACCCAGTCTTCATGGTGCAGGGCTCAGCCTCTCAAAACAGAGAACTCTCAGAGATTATAAAAGAGTAATGATGTGGTGACTTCAAAGCATTAGTAGCCAGGTTGTTACAGTTGGAGCAGAAGGGAGATTAATGAGGTACGAGCCGAACATATGTCTCAGGAAAAGAACAGTCATTTAGTTTCCAACTTGGTGGAACTTGTAGCTGCTCCTGATTTGCAAGAATATTTTGCAACATGATTCTTTTTGCTCTCCAAGTAGCTGATTAAAATCAACCAATGGAATCAGCCCAGGGATAGGGATGAGTGCTCAGAGGTGGAGTCTCCATTCATGAAAAGCCCAGGAGTCCAGGTGTCTGTTAGAAAGAGAAGTTTAGCTACTAGAGCTGGAATCTGCCAATGGAAGTTTCCACCTTCCTGGAACAGTATTTGACATCTCCCTCCTTTCTGGGTAAAAGAAGGGCCCACTGTATGGTGGGTTTAGAGTGGGCCCACAAAGTCACTGAGACCCCTCCCTTTTTCAAAGGTGAAGCTTGGTTTCCTGCTCCTTTACTGTGAGCTAGTCTTGACATCACCCTTCAAACCAGGAGACGCTAGAGACTTCTAAGGCCTAGGAGCCCTTTGCACATTGGGTTCTTTTTGTTTGCTTGTTTGTTTTTTGTTTTGTAGGGAAATCACACCTCCAAGGTAAACATCATTCACAGATTACCAATTACAGATTCGAATCCCCCCACCTTCATCTATGCTTTGATTAAATTTAAATTTACTAATGGTATTGCCTGTGATAACAACGATTTATTTGATAAGGTTGTATTTGTGAGTCTTTCCATTCAATATTTGTGTTTTTCTCTTCCCTCCCATAATTCACCAGAAAGTCCCTTTCCATCTTTCCTCCTCCAATTTGATTTTCACATGAGGTTTGATGCATATAGAACTCACATTTGTTCTTGGTGAGAATAGAGCCTGGGTTCTAGCCTGCGGAAGGCCCCAAACCATGAAGTCACCTATCTGGTGCTGAGTGGCTTTTCTCTTCCCTTTAGCTTACTTCCTTTGCAATATGGCAATGTCCTGTGTGTGTTCATGGCTATGCTTAGGACTCTCTGACCTGGTGTTCCGCCTGGTCCTCTATCCATAGCATGCTTCCCATGGCCCGAGTCCCTAAAAGACTATCCACCCTCCTTGTAATTTTCCAGAATTCCTTGGCTCTCCTGGGATTTCATATTTTGCATAAATTTTATTTTTTAAATTAAATTTATTTTTAACTGATATATAAAAACATAGCATTGTATATGTTAATGGAGCTAACAAGCTCGTGAATCTTTGAATATGTTTTACAAGTTTGACAAAAATAATTCCCTGGGATTTTGATTGGAATTGCTTTGCATTTATAGATTAGCTTGGGGAGAATTGGCTCTTTATGTAACCATGTCTCCCTGCTCATCCACTCTGTGCATCTCTCCACTTACTCACCTTTTGTGTCCTTGAGTAATGTCATGCTCTCTTCAAGTATCTTAGACCTCTGTGTTAGATTTCATCTTAGATAGCTTTTTAGCTTCTTTATTCTTCTGTCATTGTGACTGAGAATCTTTCATAAATCACAATTTTCTAATTAGCTATTGCCAGTGTGGAACAAGGCTTTGATTTTGTGTTGAGCTTGTAAGCATATCCTTGCTGAACCTTCTTATTAGTTCTAATTATAAATTTTCTTTCATCTTTCTTTGAATGCAGCCATAAAAATTTGCCAATGATTATCCCATCTTTTACAGTCTGTGTACTTCATTTATTTTAAATTAACATATCGCCTTGGCAGGGGCTCTGACAATGTGATGTTGGGCAGCCTTGTATTATTCCCTGGATAGACAGGCTTAGTGTCTTTGAAAGGAGCTTTGGCCAGCTCTTAAGTAGCAGAAGTGCTTGCTAGTTGGTGGTACACCTCAGGATACACCTTGGAGAAGAGGAATTGTGGGCCCTTTGTAGCAGAACATAGGGCATAGTGCCCAGGAAAGAAGGAGGGAAGGAGAGCACCAGAGATGACCAAGGACCATGGCATTTAGGATGGGACTTTGTCTTTAGAGCAATGTGGGACACATTCTAGGGCTATCAAGCGGAGAGGCAATATAACTTTATTTATTTATGTGTGTACGTATGTATGTATGTATGTGAATGTGTGTGTGTGTGTGTGTGTGTGTGTGTGTGTGTGTGTGTGTGTGTAGGTGCACATATCCACACACCAGAGGGAAAACTCAGATATCCTTCCTTAGGTATCGTCCACCTTTTCTTGGAGACATATTCTCTTACTGGCCTGGAGCTCTTCAAGTAGTTTAGGCTGACCAGTCAGCAAGCCCAGGGATCCTCCTGTCTTCACCTCCTGGTGCTGGGATTATAATTGTGTGCCACTGTACCTGGTTGTTTTATGCAAGTTCTGGAGATTGAATTTGGGTCCTCATGTCTGCAGAGCAAGCATTTTACCAACAGAGCTAGCCTCAGCTTCAAATACTTTTAAACAAGATATCCTCATTTCTCCACACAAAACCAGACACACCTGTTTGTGATGTAACATGTAAATAAAAAACAAAAGCATTTCAGGAATTGTAGCACTGCTCCAAAGAAGGAATGAAAACATCCTAACTTTAGAAAAGGAAGTGTAGTAAGAACTGTGGCAACCATGCTGGTCAGGAGCAAGGCCAGAATGTGTCTGTCATTCCTTACTGCTCCTCAGTTGCATACCAGAAGTCTTAGCTAATGTGAACAAGACAAGAAGAGGAAATAAAAGTATATGGATTGGAAAACGAGAAAGAAGACTGTCTTTGTTTATGGATGGTATGATTGGCTATGTAGAAAGTGCTCAGGAACTGGTTAAATCAAAACCCTCCTGTAACCAATAAGCAGTTACAGCGATGTTCCAGGACAGAAGGTAATGTGCCAGGAAGTCAGTTGTGTCTTAACTACCAGCAGGAACAACCAGATTTTAAAGCTCAAAACATAGTACCATCTACATTACACTAAAAAGAACTCCTTAGGTATAAGCCTAACAAAATATGTGAAGAAAACTATGAAATTGTGATGGGTGATGATGTTAAAGAAGAGCTAACTATGTGGAGCTATATCCCATGTTCACCACAGGGAGACATGGGCAATCATATCCCATGTTCACCACAGGGAGACACAGCAGCAAGGGGAGACATCGTCCACATTTGACACAGAGAATCATATCCCGTGTTCACTACAGGGAGACACAGCCATATTCACCACAGGGAGTCATATCCACATTCTCCATGGGGAGACATACCACATGTTCACAGGGAGACATGTTCCACGTTTACCATGGAGAAACATAGCCCTTGTTCACTATGGAGAGTTTCATCCCATGTTTACTATAGGGAGACATATCCCATGTTCATAGATAGAAAGTCTCAATACTGTCTAAGTATTTCTTTCCAACTTTGTCCATAGATGGAATTAAATTTCTATCAATAGCCCTAAAAGTTTTTTGTTTGTTTGTTTTCTTTCTTTTTGTACAGGATATCAACAAACTGATTCTACATTAATAAGGAAGGGAAAATAATACAAATAGCAATAGCCAATACAATATGGAGGAAGAAGAAAGTCAAAGACTGGCTTTCAAAGTCCCTGAAAATCCACAGTTATGATGGGGCTGTGGTAGTTTTCAAAACTGCACAAATAAGTTCATGAAAGAGAATAGAGAGTCCCAAAGCAGACACACTCTGATGATGGACAGATCAACAAAAGCAACTGAAGAGAGAATGATAACTTTCCAAGTAAATGTGGACAGCACAACTGGATGTTCATGTGTAAGAACTATGAATTCAGGTGCAGACCTTGTACCATTACCCAAAATTAAGTCAAATGGATCACAGATGAAAATACCCAGCTTGGAGCTCCTAGAAGATGATAGAGCAAAGCCTTGGTGGCCTTTGGTGTGAGGATGATTCCGTAGACAAAATGCTGAGGTCACAATCCATGAAAGAACCAACAAGCAAAGACCCCAGCTCTACAGAAGACAATGCCAAGAACATGAGGAAGTCATTCGAAGGCTTGAGAAAGGATTGTAGAAGACAGACAACCTGATAGGAAGGAAGCAACCAGTGGAGGGGGTAAAGAGGGTGATGGGGGAAGCAGTCAGTGGAGGGGGTAAAGAGGGTGATGGGAGGAAGCAGTCAGTGGAGGGGGTAAAGAGGGTGATGGGGGATTGAGTACAACTGGAGTGGAAACAACATAAGGAAGCATTTTCTGTACAATTCGCATATGCCCTTTAAAAAAGGGGAAGATGAGATAGTGGCCACCATTGTACCTTCCTGCATTGCTGCAGCTCCCACCCCAGGTCAAGCTGGAGAGCTATCCTGGAACTTTAACAGACTAGTGAAAATCCCCTGTTCATTTCCCTCTGTTGAGAGCCAGACATTAAAGACTAGGACATCCAAAAGGAATTTCAAATACAAAGAAAATTAGAGTGTTGCTGTGCATGCTTATGGGAAGGTATAGGTTCATAAAATTCTCCAGAGACCCCAAGTTAACATCCTAGACTGGTTCTTACCATGGAGATTGCCCATAGCTACAAAACCCCAAATCAACTAGACAAAAAACAAAAAAAAAACAAAAAACAAAACAAAACAAAACAAAAAACCCCAAAAAAACAAAAACAAAAACAAAACAAAACAAAAAAAACCAAGGCAGCCAAATGTGTGTGTGTGTATGTGTCAGGGAGGGAACATGATTTCTAGAGATATCACATTATTAATTAAACTATCCAAATTTCAACAATAAAATTACAGTATGTGGAGAAATAGGAATGCACAGACCTTTCAAAGAAAGGAGAACAAGCAAGCAAGTGGAAACTTTCTCTAGCAGCCATGCTAAGAGACCAGTTAAAATCCTGTCTTAGGACCACAAGTGCAGCTTGGTTGTGGAATACTTGCTTACTTGTAACAAACACATAAATAAAAAGAGACATTTAAAATAAAAAGGGCTTACTCCAAATACACAAAAACCTTCAAAAACTCAGCAATAAGTTAGCTAATTGAATAATAATCAACTGATTAAAAAACATGCAAAATATTTGAATCAGCCCTCCCCAAGAATGGTCTCTAGATGGCAAATAAGTAAACACAAATGTGCCCTACACCTGTATCATCTCAAAAACAAATATTTAAAAAATAGCATAACACTGCACAACTACTACAAGGGCCAAAATAGAAACATCAACCACACCAAGTGCTGATGAGGATGTGGGGTAAGAGGGAGCCTCGTTCACTGCTGGAGGGATTGTAGAATGACCCTAACCCTTTGGAAGACAGCTCAGTGGTTTCTTAGAAAGCTAACATTGCCATAAGATCCAGTGATAGAACCTCTTGGTATTGACCTAAAGGAGTTGAAAATTCACAAAAGTCTGAATTGGGACGTTCATGCAGTTTTATAATTGCTAGAACTTGGAAACAACTGAAATGTCCTTCAGTTAATGAATGAATAAATAAATGATGTATAGGCAGCAAGAGAATATCATTCCACTACAAAAGAGATGGACTGTCAAGTCAAGAGAAAGCAGAGAAAGTGAAATGTTCATCAGGAAATGCTCCAAGCAGTGTGGTTCTGACTATGACATTGTGGATGAGGCAGAGCTATGGACAAAATGAAACGGCCAGTTTCTGCCAAGATTCATGGGTGAGGGATGAAGAAGTGGGGTATTGGGTTTAAAAAAATATTTATTTTAAAATTTAATATTTTAATTATATGTATATGTGTGTGTGTCTTTTGTGGATATGTGCATGCATGTGTAGGAGCCCATTGAGGCCAAAGGCACAGGATCCCCTTGGAGCTGGACGTACAGACAGGTGTGGTCCCCTCCATATGGGTGGTGAGAACAGAACTCTGGTTCTATTGAAGATCAGTAAGTGCTTAGAACTTCTGAGCCATCTTTTCAGCCCCACACTGGGGACGTTTTAAAGACTCAACATGGGACTGTAACTGTGACTGTGTATCACAATATATTGTCAATCACATAGGCTACAGGACACAAGAGTGGATGCTGCCGAGAGCTGCAGACTCAGGGGAGTAACCAGGCTCAGTTTCAGTAAACACACTGCACAGATGCAATGTTGGGGGCAGTGTATATTTAGTAGAGGAAACCTTTCTGGGGACCTAAAGCCGCTATAGACATTGCACTTCATTAATAAAAAAAGAATCCTGGAAAAAGATTACGTAAATTTCATGGACTTTGTAAAGTGACTTTAAGTCTATCTGTCATGCACATTTATACCCAGTGGTCTTTTCTTGGTGTCCTCCAGCAACTTGTCCTCTGGGTGGAGAGGTTACCCCCCCCCCCCCACTAGTCTGCAGGAGAGTAATTAAAAGGCTTTATTTACACTCCATTTTCCTTGATGACTGCCCTGTGTTTTTTTAGAACCCCTGAAATAATACAGACAAATTAATTAAGATGACAAGCTGAGCATGAATATTACATTGCCTTTGTGGCATCCTGATTTAGATAGACCACTGTAATTTGAATACACTGTATTCCAATCCTTAGAATACTGTTTTAGTCTGTGGGGATGGGGAGTTACGACTTTGGGACACATTATGTCTCAGAGAGTAGACTCTGCCTTGACCGAGCCCCAAAGAGCATGTTGAGGAGACCAGGGGCCTCTGGTTGCTGTACCTTTTTTTGACCCAAGCAGTCACATCACCTGTAGGAAAGGAAAGGGACAAAGACAGTACTTACAGGTCCCAGCCTAGGCCTTCCAGTGGAATCTTAGCACCAGCAGACACATGTAGAGATTTCAATAAGGGACTCAGAACTTGTCTCTGCCCCTGAAGAGTCACAGGCCATCATCTTGCTTTTGATGTGGTTTGTCTGGAAAGAAAGTCAGAGAGGCCAGGCAGTGGTGAAGCAGGCCTTTAATCCTAGCACTTGGGAGGCAAAGGCAGGTGATCTCTGCGTTTGAGGCCAACATGGTCTACAAAGTAAGTTCCAGGACAGCCAGGGCTACATAGAGAAAACCTGTATTGAGAAACCAAAAACCAAAACCAAAGAAACAAACAAAAAAACAAAAAAAGAAAGCAAGGAAGAAAGAAAGAAAGAAAGAAAGAAAAAGTCATTAAAACAATAACAAAAAACAAAGTGAGAGAGGGGAAGAAGGCTGGGAAGGTTTTTTTTTTTGGAAGGGCTTTGAAGACTCATTGCATAGCTCTGTTCTTAAGGGCATGCCATCCAAAGCCTTTAATGACACACTGATTCTGCTAGCCCGGCTAGTTGTAAGCACCAGTAAGTCCTGTCTCCACCTCTCTGGAACAAAATGCAAGTGTGTACTACTATGCTGGGCTGTATTTAATGAGAGATAAAAACAAAGAGTTTCTCACTGTGGCTCTGCCTCAGAATTAAGGTGTATGTGTGTGTGTGTGTGTGTGTGTGTGTGTGTGTGTAGGCTGGAATCAACCTCAAGTGTCATTTATCAGAAGCCAACCATCTCGGTTTTGAGATAGAACGTCTCATTGGCCTAGAGCTCACTGATTCTGCTAGGCCGGCTAGTTGTAAACACCAGTAAGTCCTGTCTCCACCTCTCTGGAACCGAAATGCAAGTGTGTGCTACTATGCTGGGCTGTATTTAATGGATCATTCGAGGTTCCTGCCTTGTTTGGTTTAGGAAACACACTCCAGGAACCCAGTGATAGCCAAGGGAGCAGGCTGGAGTGAGTTCTCAGGACACACACTGAACTTCTCCCTGTTGTCACCTGCTTTGACACCTCCTCCAATCCAACAGATCAGGCCGGGCCTGTTCCTCCGCACTGGCCTATACCTTCATCTGTCCTGTGGTCTCTCAGAAAGTGAACCTTGGTGACTTGGTCTTCAGCTCCGTTAGCCTAGATCTCCCTGGCCACCTGCAAATCACCTACAGATAGCTCTGCTTGTACAAGGAGTTCTGGGTTCCTAATTGTACCCACGTCAGTTCCTGGGCTCCTGGATCTCTAAAATGTTTATTTTAGTCAGGCATAGTGGTTAACACGTATGACCCCAGCATTAGAAATGCTAAGACAGGGGACTTGCCTCAATTTTGAGGCTATCCTTTTGTTTTGTTTTGTTTTGTTTTGTTTTTCGAGACAGGATTTCTCTGTGTAGCTTTGTGCCTTTCCTGGAACTCGCTTTGTAGACCAGGCTGGCCTCGAACTCACCTGCCTGCCTCTGCTTCCCAAGTGCTGAGATTAAAGGCATCCTCCACCACTGCCTGGTGAGGCTATCCTGAACCACAAAGAGAGTTCTAAGCCTGTGTGGGCTACCGAGTGAACTATTGCCTTAAAAACCTCGGTCTTTGCTCTTATTGTCAAGAAAGAGAAATGTGATAGTTGGTCTTGATGAGATCTCTGTCAACTTGATGTGATCTAGAATCACTTCAGAGAAAGGCCTCTGGGCATGCATGCTTGTGGTGGGGTTTTTGATTGGGTTAATTGAGGTGGGAAGCCCTGCCCACTGTGGGTGGCACCATTCACTGTGCTCGGATCCTAGACTGTCTACCAAGGAGAAAGTGAGCTGAATGCAAGTGTCCATCAATTTGATATGATTAGTTTCCCCATGAGCATTGAGCCGTGATTCAATCCTGCCAGCTATACACCTTCCACTCTTGTGCTCTCCTGGGCTCACCCTCACTCTCACACACCCGAAACCCACGTCTTCTGAGCTCCCTGCCTTGGTCATGGGGAACTGCATGGCAGTAGCATGCTGTGACAGTACCTCCCCACACATCAGGGTGGTCTGTTGCCTCTACCTACGTGCGTGGGTGCACACGGTGGCAACAGTGCCTGGCTTCTGAGACAGCCTTCTCTATTTTGTCAGCAGGACTGGAAAACATCATCATGGAAAACAAGAGGCATTTTCAGTTCTTAAATTAGAGAATTTATGGTAATAAATCAAGATTGTCTGTTCTAATAACCATTGAAGAAAATGATAATATGATTTAATCTTAAAATATTTCTAACATAATATTATAAAAATTATATTTCAGCTAATATCTGAGTTAGCTTGTTGTGAATATATGCAAATATCTCAAGAAATATTAATATATACTGCCAGTTTTAGCTAATTAAGGAAATAGTTTTGGGAGGAGCAGCCAGCCTCTTGGTAATTTAATCACTGTTCGTTCTTCACAGATAATTGTGGTATTTGTTATTAAGTTCTTTCTGATTTTCCATGGAATGAGAAATCTGATATAATCTTTTACCACGTGAGCCAAAAATTAAATTTTATTTAATTGTGGAAGTGATTCTGATCTGAATACTGATAGCCCGTGCCAGGAGCTCACCTTACTCTTGTACTGTCCCTTTCTCATTTGCAGGCCACCAATCTGGTTGCTGGGGGCCTCAGAAGGCTCTGTGGCCATCAAGATGCTTAGATGAGTTGCAGGACAAGGGGCCTCTGGAAGAGGGCTCTGTGTGTGTGCCTTATGACCAATTTTAAAATAGTATTAAGAGCATTTTTTAATGAAAAAATAGAATGGTCCCAAGTGTCAGATGATAACAGGACAATCAAATAAATGACCATATGCCCATCCTACCCATCTTTGAGGCCACTTCCTTGTCACAAAGGTGGGGTTTTCTGAGTTCCTCAAACTACTGTGTTAATTGTAAAGGGATAAACAGAAGACAGAATTAGTTATGCTACCATGGTCCAAAGATCCCGTGCGAGAGGCTGGGGAGAGAGCTTGGTCAGTAAAAAGCTTGCTATGCAAGCATGGGAACCAGCACACCCCCCCAGAACTGATGCAAAAAGTGCCAGGGCAGGTGGTGTGATCTTGCAATCCTGTTGTTCAGCTTTCTATGGCCCCATGTTGGAACACTAAAATGTTTTGGTTGTTTTGGCTTTTTTGCGGGGCCTGCCACCCAGCTCCCAAATAAATCACACATGGAGTCTTATTCTTATTTATAAATGCCCAGCCTTAGCTTGGCTTATTTCTAGTTAGCTTTCCTTAACTTAAATTATCCCACCTACCTCTTGCCTCTGGGCTTTTTCCTTTTCTTACTTCTGTATATCTTACTTTTGCTCTTACTCCATGGCTGGCTGTGTGGCTGGCCCCTAGCATCCTCCATCTTTTCTTGCTCCTTCTTCTTTTCCTCCCAGATTTCCTCCTGTTTATTCTCTCTGCCTGCTAGCCCCTCCTATCCCTTTTCCTGCCTTGCTATTGGCTCTTCAGCTCTTTATTAGACCATCAGGCGTTTCAGACAGGCAAAGTAACACAGCTTCATAGAGTTAAACAAATGCAACATAAAAGAAGGCAACACATCTTTGCATCATTAAACAAATGTTCCACAGCATTAACAAATTGTGCCATATTTTAAACTAATATTCCACAACATAATCCTAGCACTAGAAGAGGCAGAGACAGTCCAATCGTTGTGAGGGCTCACTGGCCAGCCAGCCTACTCCAATCAGTGAGCTTCAAGGAAGATGGCTCCTGAGGAATGACACTTGAGGTTGTCCTCTGGCCTCCACATGTACGTACACACACACACACACACACACACACACACACACACACACACACATTCTCTCTCTCTCTCTCTCTCTCTCTCTCTCTCTCTCTCTCTCTAGAAGAAGAACTAAAAGTTAACACATTAACAATGCTGAGCAGATCTTCAAGAGTGGTGGGATGACATGGGATTGTGATCTTCCTCTTTGTTGTTTCTGTGGTGGCTCCTCCCCATACTCACGTGGCAGATAAGCAGTCATTTGTGTTGAATGAACCAGGCAGGGTAAGTGCTCCTTGGGATGGTGTGTCATGGTGCCTTTAATGTCAGTACAGGTGGGGGCTAGTTTCAGAGTTTGGGTCCATTTTCTTAAGAATGCGCTTTGAGGGATGGTGAGGAGAAAAGAAGGCATCGCCAGAGGAGGTGGACAGAGCATCAGCTACCCACAGCTTTGGGCCTTCGCCCAGCTCCTCCTACCAAAGATGTCCTACCTCAGCTCACTGCATGAGCACTGGGGAGAATCAGAAATGCTAAACAGTTCTGGCTAATACATCTTCTGTTTCTATATTCTAAGTCTTTCTGCAGTAGGTACCATTTTGTGACAATGTTTTTGCTACTAATTAAAATTGCATATTGTTGATACTTGTCATGCAAAGGCCCGTGACTTGTGGGTGAGAGAGAACTTCTGACTGTGGCTATCAATATGAAGCTGGGCCTTGTGCAGAGCTCCCCTAGTCCTGCTTCAGGGCCCTTTTGGGTGACAGGGAGGCCACAGAGGCTCCTGTGTCACTTTTACATTAACATTTATTATATTAGGTTATAGTTATAAATATGCTTATTTCCTTGCCAGGCTGTGGGTTTATTCTGGGCAGAAATTGCATCTTGCTTCTGGAGGATGCAGGTTCTGGTCTAATGCCAGTCCAGACATGATAAATAACAACTGTATGGAGCCAAATGGACTGTTGTGTTTAATAACTATATAAAGTAAGTTTTCATGTGAATAAACAAACAGATAAATGTATTTAGAAACATATATATTCATGCTTGTCCATTAAAGCACCATTATAGATCAAACAGAATAGAATGAATGGGTGCATTGAGATCCCAACAACCCATGATGACTTATGGCTTCCAGTTCTTTTCTCACTGGGATCAGAGCCTGTGGATGTGTAGCCAGCAAACCAGATGTCTTCCTTTAGGACCACACTCCTTCAAACATACCTGGAGAATCTCCTGAATAAGAAAATGCTTAGGGCCAGTGAGATAGCTGTAAAGGCATTTACCTCACAAGCCTGGTAACCCAGAGCCTCTGTAAAGATGGTAGGAGAGAACCAACTCCACAAACTTGTCCTCTGACATCCACACATGCACGATGCTACACATACCCCCTCCATGATAAACACAATAAAAATGTGTTTATGTTCTTGAGGAGACACGGCAGGTGAGTGTCAAGAGTTATACCTAGCACATAGTAGGGTTACTGTTGTAGCTGGGAAACCAAAGGGCTAAATCATGAGTGTGAATGAGGGATGATCTAGAGAGGAAAGTGAGTGTCCAGCTCACACCAACTGAGGGAGTCTGGGAGTGGAGGGAGAGCAGCAGTTGGGATAGAGTTTCATCTACAAGGATGGAATGGTCAGATTTGCCCATGGAGCCCAGGATGCAAGTGTTACCTGCATCAAGGGTCAGGCTAGGTCCCATGTGACATATTCCTGTGATCTTTCAGAGGTGAAGTGTAGATTGCATGGGAACCTTAAACCCTGTCACTCAGATACAGATTCACTAAAGGAATTCTAATAATGGCAGTGACCAAGGAGTATATAGAAGTCAACATTGAGTCTCCTTATCCCCAGGATGGAACACTGGTGGTGAATTTCACAAGCCAGCTAACTGGTCTCTAGGTACCCAGACTTATGGTGACACTTATGGTGAGTGTCGAAAGGGTACATCCAGAAGAGGTTTGAAGCTGAGACTAGAAAAATGGCTCCCCACTCCCCACCATGTGAATGGCTCAGTCAAAACAGTTAAGGACTCTACCAAGGCAATAGCAATAGGCTGCATGTTTGGGGAGTTTTTTAGACAGGCCTGGCCAACAACTCAAAAAAGGGGTTTTTGTTAGGTGGTCTTTGGCTCTTGTGGGGAGGGGAGCTGTAGACAGAAGTTTCTTTCTCGCCTGCCTGTTCTCAAATAATTGATTTGTGGGCTTAATATTACTTACAGATGCTTGACCAGTAGCTCAGGCTTATTGCTAACTAGCTCTTACACTTAAATTAACCCATAATTCTTATCTGTGTTTAGCCACATGACTTGGTACTTTTTCTCAGGGTGGCATTCTCATCTTGCTTCCTCTGTATCTGGCTGGTGACTCCTGACTCCACCCTTCCTCTTTCCAGCTTTCTTAGTTTGGTCACCCACCCTATACTTCCTGCCTAGCTACTGGCTGATCAGCGTTTTATTAAGCCAATCCAAGTGACAAACCTTTATAGTGTACAAGAGCATTATCCCACAGCAGGGAGCTACATCGTATGGGCAGATCTTGATCATGTGAGGACCTTTTGCCCACTGAGGACTTGAGCAGTGGGCAGGGAGTCAAGCTTAGAAATGCTCTGTAGGATGGAAGAGGGGACCCAGGTGAGCCAAGGGGGCTCGGATGAGCTGAGAGGCCTCGGGAAGAAAGAGGGACACCAATGTTACCATTTCCATAAAAAGGCAGGGAGAAAAGGTATCCAGTTTCCTAGTTGGTAAGAATCCTACAAAACGTTGGGCAGGATCTGCTTCTTCCACCTGGAGACAATGGATGTGCACAAGGCCATGCTGATGAAATCTCAATTTTCTCTTTATTTTTTCTGGAAGGAGATCATATTGCTTATGTCCTCACTGCTATGAGAAAAAAAAATAATAATCAAGCCTGCAAATGTTGATCTGGCAAATTCGAGGGAAAGATGAGTCATAAGATTGTCTTACTCCTCTAAACAGTACTTCAAAGTCCTCAGAAATTAACAGCACAGCAAAGACTTCCTCATTCCTGTCCCCCAGAGGCTTCCCCAAGGTTCAAGGCTCAGTGGGTGAGTTTGTCTCTTCATGATGATGATGATTAGCCTTCCAGAGTCCCAAAATGCCAAGTCTTGAGAAGAGGAATAGACATAAAGACAGGCTCAGAACAGAACTGGCCAACACATCCCTTTCCTTCTGTACGTCCCTCTGTCCCTCTGTGGTTCTCAGCAGTGGGTTTCTGTCTCAGGGGCCATCTGCAATGTGGGGATACTTCTGGTGGTCAGAGTTGGGAGATGGTCCTGGCTTCTAGTGGGTGGAGGACAGGGACATTGCTAATTTTCTCTTGATTAAAGACTAGCCCTACAAACTCAGAGTTACCTGGCTCCAGATGACCATGGTTCTGAGGCCAATCCAGCCTAGATTTCTACCTGAGCTCTTAAGATATTTTTTTTAAAAAAAACTAGACAGTGCCACGTGGTTTCCATGCCAAGATTGTGTGTGTGTGTATGTGTGTGTGTGTGTGTGTGTGTGTGTGTGTGTGTGTGTGTGTGTGTGTGTGTGTGTGTGTATGTGTGTGTGTGTGTGTTGGGGGCCCATGCTGTGCCATTTCCTAGGCAGTGTGGCAATAGCTCACACCTGCATGGTGCGTCTTAGTTCATGGATAACATACACCTGCTTGTAAATCTCAAGATGAGACTCCTTCATGAAACCTCAGTTCCTCTGCCACAGATGAGAACATACAGCTTTGTAGGCAGACAGCTTTCTTCAGGACAGGATGGCTCCATGGGGATTCTCTTGAAAATAGTAGGGTAGTCCTCTGGAGGGAGACCAAGTAGCTCCCTGCCCAGGCTCACAGAAGGCACCAGGCTGCCTTCCAACTCAGCCACATGTGCTTCTTGGCTAAGGATAAAATCTCCTCCCAGGAAGGTGACAGCTGAGAATCTTCATGTCCAGTTCATGATGAGCCCCAGTGCTGACTTGATGATGACCCCACAACCTGCCCTTGGACTTCTCTTGACAGACCGAGGGCCCCTAAAATTCAATGTCCTGGGAATGAATGCAGGATCAGGTTTGGGGTCACTTCCTTGTAAAGAAGACACATCCAGCTGAGATCTGCAAGTTCTTTTGAAAGGTTTCTCCTTGTCCCTTGATGGATGGGGTAGTCTTCAGGCTTTACAGATGCCAGTCTGTTCCAGCATACGAACTCAGCAGCCACAGAGCAGCTGTGTTCCAAGGAGAAGCATGGGGGCTTTGCTGTTAGAGTCAGGCTGGGGGAAAGGGAGTTCTTTGTGAGCTTATAAGTTCTATTGAGTGGCCTGGGAAATGAATGGTGTCTGCTTGCTCAACTAATTGGCCACAGTCACTGCTTGGGAAATTCTATTTGGTTGACACTGGGACATGAGCTAATAGGAATGCACAGGTTCTTGCTTAGTGGATGGAATCTGACATTGAACGAATCATTGATGCAGTGCCAGGTGGGTGTGTCCAGAGAGTCCACCCTCTGGACCCAGATTTACAGCAAAAGCTTTTTGATGTGGCTGAAGTCAGGATGCTCTGGTGTTGTGTTGTATCTGTATCTGTATCTGTATCTATCTTTCTATCTTTCTATCTATCTATCTATCTATCTATCTATCTATCTATCTATCTATCTATCTATGTATCTATATCTGTGGTGGTGTTCTTGGGGATCCAAGGGAACATTATAAGGGTATGCCAATCTTAGAAATAGGCAAATCATCTCTAGTACCCTTGTATGGGTTTGCCTAGGGACTCCCCAGCTTTGGTGTTGAGAATCTGGGAGGTGGACCACAGAGTCCAGCCTCACTGCACACCTTTTGGGGAAAGCCATAGGAGCTGGCCACTGACTCTGTGATCTGGCCTCCCTAGGTATCGCTAGAGAACGATGGCTATCTCATTACTCAAGAGAGAGTATTTGCTGTCGAGAGAGCATATGGGTCAGACAAGAACTTCTCCGCAGGATCCTCAGTGGGATCAGTCAGAGGAGGATGCCAAGAACACTTTGGGATAGGCTGTACCTTGGGAGACCAGCAAGAGCTGGAGGAAGCCTGTGTGCTGTTGAGTAGAAGCCAGGCCTAGCAGGCTCTCTGAGGCTAGTGGCTTCATAGCTCTATGAGTCATGAAAACATGATTGTCTGTCAGCAGGCTAGGTGGTCATCATGGGCATGCTGAACAGGCTAGAGGGAGCTAAGGCTCCTGTAAGGTCATGGGGGAGCAGAGGGCTGTCCCTCTCCAGTTCACAGATGATAGACATGTTTATGTGTTCATTAGATCACTTCCCTGGACCTCTCTGACCTGGAGTTTTTGCTGCTTCGGCTCCAACCTGCTCCTAGACTGGAGTTCCTTGTCCATGATTCTTATCCCTAGCTCTAGATGCTTGCTGCCTGTCCTACAGGCAGGTGCAACTCCTACCCGAGGAGAGTAAAATGAATGAAAGAGACAATGGCCTGGGTATATTTAGGATACTAAGCTCTCCCCACAACCAGCCTACCCTCTGCAGTAACCAACCAACAGCCAGTATACTTTCCTTAGCCTTTAGCTGTCAATACTATCTGCTACAATTATTGGATAAAACTTACCAGGATTTCACCAGTGACTGCTGGTCCCTGAACTATGCCCAAAGTCAGCTCAGGGTCATCCAGAGAAAGCTAGGATGTTTGCTGCACATCTACTTCCAGTGACTCATGGACTCTCATCTCTCTTGTAGCTCCTCCATCCTGCTGTTCTGAAGCTCAGCCATACACAGCAATGAGCTGGCCCTGATAGCTGGTGCTTCTCACTCAAGAAGCCCACCATCCTCATGTAAAATCCCACTCCTGCCTGCACACCAAGCTCTCAGGGATCTTTAGTGCGGGAGAGAGTGGGAGGCTTGCTTGTTGCAGTGCTCTGGAGTCTAAAGACCTCCTGTCTGAGGGCTGTTATGGCCATGTGTCACACCCTTGGGTCACAAGAAGACAGGCTGAGTAGTGAGTGAGTCAACTGCAATTCAAGTAGGAAGGCTCCAGCTCACACACTTGGGCCAGCTGCAGATTAGAGTTAGGGAGGAGGAGCTGGTCTGTTTTCATGACCTCCCGGGCTCCATTCAGGACAGTCCCCTACCGTTGCTAAGGGCAGATGTTGCTGGCTGGCTATTCATGATGGTCTTAGAGACAAGTCAATTAAGAAAATGCAAACAACAGGTGAGGGTCCATGGCACTCTGCAGCTGCTTCAATGAGGCTGGTACCAGTGGGTGTGCTGGTTATTTTTAGCATCCTGCAAGCCCTGCTGTGAATTCCTTTGCATTTTGGCTTGGAACAATCCAAATGGCTGAATGAAGACACCCCCAAAAGCAACTCTAAAATTTGAATTTGTCCTGAAGAAAATCACTGAACTGTCATCTCCAGAAAGCTTTAGGTAAGACATATCCTCTCCTTTTTGAATTGGGCTTGGTACTAGTCACTGACCCCAGCAGAGCAGCAGCTACCCCAGTCTTGGAGCTAAAGGAAGTGGCCCTGAGAGGTCAGTGGGCTTGGGCTGCAGGCTGGAGTGGGACTCTAGGCCTTGTGTGGTAGCAGTGAGGTGGGTGGGGCCTAGCCCCGCAGCTGCAGAGCCTGGTGAAAAGACATGATGGCAAAGGGTCATTGCCTTGCTCTGCTCGGGTCTGTGACAGTGCAGCTGGGCGGACCAGGTTTCTCTCACCTGAGAAGGATCCCTTTTTGCTCCTTCCGTACCTCATGTTGTTTCAAGTCCTTTTTATTTTCCCAGTCCCCAAGCTAGCTAAGGAACAGGGACCTTGGTCCTCTAAGCTGTGATACATTTCCCGACTCCCAGAGCTTCCCAAAGAGCCAGGGTCCGAGACGAGATGGCATTCCCTGAGTTCACTCCCATTGTTCCCCAGATTCTACCTATTCCGGGTGACAGAGAAATGCTGCTCTGCTCCTGTCCCTTCCCCTTAAAGTAGGGCTTACTTGATGCCTCTTGTCACTTAAAGGGCACTTAAGTCTTTCTGTTACCTACTTGAGGGATTTGGTTTTTCAACTGGGATTCTGAGTCTAAAGGCCTGTTACTTGGGACTGACTGCGTTCCCTGTTGGGTCCTTACACTTGCAGCTGATGCTAGTGAACTCAGTTCCATAAAGCAGGTCCCCAACTCTGAGAACTGGGGCTCCCTACCCCACACCAAAGCCCCAGATGAAGACTCCTGTTTGCAGGGTGATCATAGGAATACCTGGCTGGGTTGGGTGTGAGAGAAGAAGATGCCAATGGACACAGCAAGCCTGTTAGCTTGGACCAATGGGAGGCCTCAGAGAGGCAGGAGCATCCTCAGGTGGGGAGGGGGCTGTTTTTGTTCCCTGGCTCCGATGGGCTGCTCTGGAGCGGGCACTGTGTCTTCATGTTTCTCTCCTGCCCCGTGTGTCAATCAAGAGAACTGTAGAGGAATGAATTGGGCACTATAGGGTTTGAAGAGTAAGACCTGGGCTGTTTCAGGCACTGGCAGAATTGTGTCTTCCATGACGTGTGTGTGTGTGTGTGTGTGTGTGTGTGTGTGTGTGTGTGTGTGTGTGTGTGTGTGTGTGTGTGTGTGAAACCCCACTCTGGTTTCTAGACCTTTGTGTGGTAGCTAATGGACACATAGGTGCCAACTAGGATTATCTCCTGACTCTTGGGTAGGGTAGGTAGAGAGTGGACGTTTTCAGATAAAGCTTTACTCTGAAGGAATCTTCTAGGTCCTCTTCTGGCTTCTCTCAGTCTTGATCTCCAAAGCCGACCTGTGCTCCTTGGCCTCGTCTGTGCAAGCCTAAGCTCTCTGTAGAGAGTGTGACTGTGTTCATCCCACTGGGGCCGGGGGCATGCAACATCAAACTCTCCTTTGCTGCTGTAGCTATTTTAGAAAGAACTGAACTAGCAAAAGCATTCTAATTTTTCTAGTCCCTGAGATAAAATATGAAACCAGTGCTCTGAATGACATTTGAAGCCCCCATACAAGTCGAACCCTAGATTAACCATATCTGTAATTCATACCACGGTGGGGTGGAGCAGTTGGGGGATGGGAAGAACACAGGACCCCACAGCTGGAGTGGTAATTCCTACAGCTTGATCATCTAGAGGGATGGAAGAACCCTAGAATGCAGACCAAAGAGAATAACACAGCAATATATTTCCAAGGAAAGTTATTAAAATATTGACATTTCATCTTCAGAGGCATACCCCTCAGCCATCTTCCAGCAGCCCTCACACAGGGCTAATTTAATTACCCTCAACTTACACCTGCTCTATATCAACCAGATCCTTCCAGAAGCTACCGCAATATGTGCTTTCAGTTTAGGAGGTTTCCTGGAACTAATCTCAAGTTTCTGATAGGCTTCTAAAAGAAACTCTCACTCTGAAAGCAAATGGAGTTGGTTCTGGCGTGTGATGGAGCACCGTTTGCTGTGGCTGTTGCCTGCACACTGCTGAGCAACCCTCCTAGAAACACAAAGCCAAAGCTACATGGGCCCCAGGTGTCTGGACCCACGGCAACTCTGAGAACAAACTACAAAGAACTGTTGTGAATTTCTCTCCCTTTCCAGAAATCCTCTTTGATGCCATAATTGGGGTCATTTGTCTTCCCTGAGGGCTTTGTGTGGGCCTTGTATCTTCCCCCAGTGTGTGTGAAACAGAGTTGAGCGGAGTTGAATATTCAGTGAGTCTAATGGAGGGAGCTGGGCTGCCAGTGAGCTCAGCCCCCAAAGGCAGGAGATATTGTGTTTATGAGGGAAGGTGGCCACCAAATGTGGAAGTTTGTGCTTGTGCACATGAGCACATGTGTGTGCATCTCTCTCTCTCTCTCTCTCTCTCTCTCTCTCTCTCTCTCTCTCTCTGTCTGTGTGTGTGTGTGTGTGTGTGTGTGTGCACATTTCCCTGACAGCAAACATCTGTCACGAGTGTTGTGTTTTGGATATGAAATGTCCCCTACAGGCTCATATGTTTGAATACTTGGTCTTCGCTAGTATGCCTTCCACTGTTTGGGGAGGCTGTGGAACCTTGAGGAGGTGGGGCTTAGCTGGAGGAGGAAAGTCATGGGTCGGGAGTGCAGGCTTATGGATTGTAGCCCAGCCTTGCTTCTAGCCTAGTCTCTGCATTCGGGTCCAGATGTGAGCAAGCTGTTTCCTGCTTCCTCCACCATGATGACACTATGTCTTCCTCATCATAATTGACTGTATCCTTTTCAACCAGGAGCTCAAATAAGCCTCTCTTCCCTGAAGTTGTTTCTGCTAAGGACTTTGCTTCTTTGCTCACAGTGGTGAAGCGTAACTAACACAATGTTAAACAAGAATGCCATTGTCATGACAGAGGCGTGAGAGACAGGACAGAGTGGCTCTCAAGGTTTCCACTCGGAGTGCGCTTCTCATGCCGGCTTGAGCTGGGTGATTCTTTGTGGAAGGGCCCTTCAGGGAGACCCTGGGCCAATATAGATGAGAGGAGAGAATGAAAGCCCCCAGCTCTTGGCAGGCGGGCAGGGAAGGCCTACCCAGTGGCGGACTCACTTGCCACCAAGCAGAATGTCCCCAAAGGGTTGGGGCCCTGATGCCTTCTGCTGCACCCATCTGACCCTTACTATGTTTTGCTGTGTCCCTTGAGGCCATGGGGTTCTAGTAGGTGCAATTTTCCATCATGTGGGGTCATTGAAGATTAGTGGGACCCCTAGCCAGTTGCTGTTCACTCTCTGAGTACTTGGAGGGACAGCCTCTGCTCCAAACCAAGGGACACATCATTCTCAGACTGCCAGAGGTCCAGTCAGGGCATAGGAAAGCCTCACTCTCAGACTGTACTAGGACCAGACAGGTCAAGGAAGCCCCACTCTTCCTCGCAGGCTGGTCCTCAGGTCTCTTCAGGAACAAACTGTATGAGCATATTCCCGGGGCCCTCTGGTGGGGCATGGTGGATGAATGCCTGACAGTCACTTTAGATTTTTCGGCATGGACATGTGTGCCTGCCTAGGAATCCCTGGGACCTGCCAGTTTGAAGAACTGTTTCAGGATTGATGGCCTTTCTGATTCTTGGTCTCCTTTTGCCATGGTAGAGGGCACCCTACCCATCCCACCTACTGGGTATTTGTGCAGGGAATGGGAAAATGTGTTCCATATAGGGATTAGAATTTGCTGTTCTCTATCCCCTATTCTTAATGATGTTGAATGCAGAATTCCCCAACACTAACATCATTGTCAGCTTGAGGAGCTTTGCCCAATGTCAGGGGCAGGGGCAGTGGTGACCACCCCTTTGACTGGCACATAGTGGTCTTGCAGGCAGATGGAGTTTGTAGAGGGAACCTGTCCAATATATTTCTAAGGTGAGCTTATGTGTGTGTGTGTGTGTGTGTGTGTGTGTGTGTGTGTGTGTGTGTGTACTGCCAAGCCCCCTCTCCCCACCACAAGCTTATAACCCAGGTAAAGCACCAACTGGCAGGGTTGGGTCCTAAGAGCTCACTCTCTGGCTCTTCAGCTTCCATGCTGGGTCCAGGTGCTCTCTAGCCTCATGGCCTGATCAGCTCAGCCTCTCTGTGCCATTACCCTGGCCTGACTGCTTCAGACACTGCCTGTGTTGCATCTCCATGAATGGCTGCAGGGTGCCTTTCTCAGTCCTGTGTGAACTGAAGGCCCCTGAAAAAGCCACAGCAATGATGAAGATGTGCAGACTGACTGACTGATGAGAATTGTGATGGCAGAGAGTTGGAATGCTGCAAATCAAGAGCCAAAATAATTTTGAGCAATCCTTAGTCATGGAGGATTCCTGGAGAGCCACTGGTCTCCAATCCATGTTGAAAGGCTGAGGAAGCTGGGTTCTGTTATCAGTGGAGGGGTATAGGAGCAGCAGTAGTAGTAGTAGCAGCAGCAGCAGCAAGCAATAACCACAACCGAACAGATATATTCAATAATCAAAGGCAGGCAGGCAGGCAGGCAGGCAGAAGGCAGGCAAAAGCAGCATTGCTCTCCTTGACCCCTAGGCTTCTTTCTATGTGGGCTATGATGGAAGGTTTTACTCCCACCTCAATTAATCTTCCTAGCAACTACCCTCACAGACCAGCCTAGATATCTGCCTCTTAGTTGATTCCATATCCAATCTAGTTGACACCAAGATTAACTGTCACAATCCTCTTAATAGCCATTCATGGCCAAGCTCTGTGTCTGACCTGACACCATTGTGACTATCAGGTAAAAGCTCTGGAATATATGAACTTGGTAGACCATTAGCTTCCACCCACCGAAGCTAAGGATGTTACAGCATGCAAAATCTATAGCACAGATTTCCCTGCTCTTCTATAAGCTGTGCACCTTGTGTCCCCACCAACACACTTGGTGAATGCATTGACTTTTATTTTACTCTGTTACTATAAAAAAGCTCACATAACCAATTTCATGGTGAAACATGTCATTTGGGTCAACCTGAATCCACGTTCCTGGGCCATGATGACTCACATTGAGCTAAGAGCAAGCTTTCTTGTGCTCTTTCTGGAGAGAAAGCTGTGTTTGCTTTGGCTCCTGCTCCATGCTTCTAAGGGCTTGGGCTAGCTGCTCTGTCCCTCTTGTGCTCTGGTATTGGTGAAATTATTAAGGCCACTCCGCGTAGTTAAGAGGGAGGTTTATTTTGTGGGGTAACTTACAAATGAAGGGATAGGTTGTAGGGTCTGGCAAAGGTATGGCGCAGTCTGGCGGTGTTCTCTGGAGAACTCTGCTCAGTCTACCTCCTGCGTCCAGCATCCCAGAACCAAGAGAGAGCCCTCCTCAGGATCCTGGGTCTTCTGCTTCCTCCTCCACCCCGCCTTGTGGGCGTGACCATTACCAAAGCCTCAGTGGGAGTTGGAACTTCCAGGCCAATGCTGGGATGGCTACCCACTACACTCTGGTCTGCACATCTTCAGAGGCCTATTGCCATTTCTTCTGCCAGAATCCATCTGCTGCTGATTCTCCCTGCAAGTGGACAGATGGGCTTCAAATGCCTGGACCTGGCGGCTTCTGGCCAGGACAAACTGAGTAACTCTCAGACTATACTGCCCTTCCCTCTTCCTACTTCTGTGATGTGCCCTTTTAGAAGCACACAACTTTCCTGGTCTGCTTCACAGGTCATGATGTATGTTTAACCCCACAATTGCTTCCAGCCAATGGCAAATGTTTCCTTCCCACAACTTCCTAGTCTGTCCCTGGAATAGAGCCCACTCTGTGACCCTGCTGGTGGTCTGATGTCTCAAGATGATCCCTCTCCCTGTAAGCTTCTGGAGGATGGCACAGAATCTGTGTTATATCTGTGTCCTAGTGAGCCTGGTAAATAGGTGAGCCCTCAACTTTTCTCAGAAAGCAAGTAAGCAAGCAAACAAGGTATCTTCAGGAACCTCCAGGCCTGGGGAGGGAGGAGCTATCCTTCAGGTAGGGCAGCTGGTCTCTGTTCACAGTTACAGTAAATCATGGAAGCAGTGGCTTCTGGAATCTACAATGTGGCTTCAAGGCTGCCTGGTACTAATGTCTGAGACCCTAGCTCAGACCAACATGTGGGCTTTCATTGATTCCCCTGCCACCTCTCCATCATCAGGTTAAGTGTCCCCAATGGGTCATTATGGTTGATGTTAACATTATCAGGGAGACAAAATTTCTAAGTGTTACTTTGAGGGAAATGGTAATATGGGTTTTACAGACAGAAATCATTCATTTCAGGAAATCGATGAGCTCCTGGATGAGAGGCTGGCTGGCAGCGATGCAGGAATTGATCCTGGCTGATTGAGGGAGAGGGCACTGGGCAGGTGGGTGGAGTTTGGCAAGGAGATTAGCATACCATGGTCTGCATTAGAAGATGCATCCTGGTAAATATGCCTTAAGGTGCAGTGAGGCTCTGAGCAGGCAAGTTGCTTTTTAATCATGGTGATTGCAATGGCCGTAGATGCTACAGCACATGTTTCATTACTATTAAAAGCCCCCTTGTCTCTCAAGCACGAAAATGAACCCATTTACACAACTCTGGACCACATCCAAGAGCTGTTCTAGTCCATGGCCTCCTAGGGAAAGCCATTGCTCTCCCAGGGCCTCTCAGGACTGGCACAAAACTGCAGCAGGAGTTGGCTTCTTGAACTTTCAGTTCACTTGCTACTAGGAAGAGATACCATTGCCAATACCCATTTAGCTTCCAGAAATGAAATGTATGTGATAAGCTCTGTTAGATACCAATGGACAACGTAAAACCATCACAAAGCAGGCAGCACAAGCCTCTGCAGAGGCTTCCTCCAGTATCAGTAACTGCAGGGATGGCTTTTAGGCAGACTGGCCCTGAGACCTGATGGCCAAAGGACAGACTCATCTACATATGCATTGTGCTTCATTTGCATACACCCTGCTCATTGCATCTGCTCAACTTCTGGGCCAGGCTCAGCCCTAGGTGGGTGCTGGGCAAAGGGGCACTCTGCTGGTAGGCACTCCCTCATTATGACTTTGCAGCCACCCTTGGTACTTGGGTTCCTATGCCTCTTCTCTTCTACTGAGCCAGTGCCCTTAAAACAGGACCAGTGTGGGAGAGATGATCTCATCACTTTAAGTGCATCCGAAATGGCAGGGACTAAAAGGTAAAATCTGCCTAATCCAGAACTAGCATGTGTTTCCAAGATGCCAGGGGCTAGAGCTCATGGCCTGTGAAGGAGCCCTTGCAGTGCCCACTTCGTGTCCCCTTTGGTGATCAGCCAATAGGGCACACCTTGCAGATATTGGATGCCATGTTAGTTTATTACAATGCTTTTCTTTTAAAAATTGGTATGTGTGTGTGTGTGTGTGTGTGTGTGTGTGTGTGAGAAAGAGAGAGAGAGAGAGAGAGAGAGAGAGAGAGAGAGAGAGAGAGAGAGAGAGACAGAGAGAGAGAGAGAGAGAGAGAGAGAGAGTCTCCTATGTTATCCTCAGGGATGTTACCTACCTCCCAGAGAGCTCCAGTCGCACAGTGGCCTAGCATGTGATACTTATATTAGACAGGGTTCTCATTGGCCTGAGGCTTACCAATTCAGCTAGGCGAGCTGACAATTGGTAGACATTCACTTGTTTTCACCTCCCCAGTGCTGGGCTTATGCCTAGCTTTTTACATGGATTTTGAGGATCAAACTTGGGCCCTTATGCTTTCAAAATTAGAGCTTTACTGACTGGCCATGGCTTCAACCTTGTTCCAATGCTTTTCTCAAAGAAGAACTCTAAAGATTATTTCAAAAAGGATGATTTCAATATCAAACATTGCCTTGGTGATGCTCTGCCTGGGATATCTTAATGATTTCTTGTATTTCCCAAAGCACAAGAAACACATCAGTGCTGTGATGAGGTCTAGGCTCCCTCTGTGACTTGTGGCAGAGAGATAAGTTCTCCACAGGGCGTTCACACCAGGCTAGAGGGAACCAAGGGGATGTCTAAAGATAATCTCACACTTGACACATGAAAGAGCTGGCAGATCCATTTGCATTTATTGCTTTGTTTATCCAAAACTTGAAGACCTCTGCAGAAGCAAGGCAGCAGGCAGGGGGAGCCTGGAACTTACCTAGCAACCTTGTTCCTACCTAAAACACACCAAGAATGAGTTCAGTCTAAAAGATTAGGAAGAGAATTGTAATTAAATCAGGAGGATTGAAATGACTTCAATGACTCCTTTATAGTGCTGGAGTCTGAACTTTGAAAAAGACAATACCTTATTGATGAATAGCTTTGATGGGACCCTATTTAAAAAAAAAATAGCTCATTATAATATGATCAATGACAGTATGCTGTGAAATATATATGTTGCTCTATGTGAATAATGGCTGTGTGTGGAGCAAGGCCACAGGCATGCTTCCTACAGACTGTTTGGCTGGAACCTCCAGCTCACTTCTGCTTGATCTAGAAAGCCCCATTCTTCTTCCTCCAAGCTCCACCCACTCAGAGAATCTCCAACAACAACAGCAACAACAACAAAGGCACCTAAAGCCCAGTCCCGAATTCTTGGCAGCTGTGCCAGCTCCTCCCCTGAAGTTGCCAGTGGCCCAAGTCCCCACCTAAAAGCATACCACACTTGGGCAGGCGCAAACCCAGCTTATAGAGGACACATCATCACCCTTCACCTATAGGGTATTAAAGCTTCCTCTTCAGTTCAGGCATGAAATTTCTCCTGCCCCTTCTCCTAGATCTCTAGGGGCTGGCGGACTCACCTGGGAGCTGCTTTGCTCAAAATAAATCTGTTCTTTTACTTTTCAATTCGGCTTCATCTGGCTTACTGCATCGGTGGAGAAGCCTACAATGGAAGTGCAGAACACCTATTACAGACCTGTTTCAGTTCTGGGTGGCTGTGTATTCATGGGGACGAAGGGAAGGGCACTGATCCTCTGCAGAGACAAGGTGAACAATCCTTGCATCTGTATCACTTGCATTTCTTCCTAAGTCTGAGGGTGATGTGAGCTAAGATTGGGCTTGGAGCCTGGTCATGTAGGACGAAGGTCTGGGCAAGAGCTGTCTGGAGCATGTAGGACGAAGGTCTGGGCAAGAGCTGTCTGGAGCTCTGTTGCTTGGGGAGCCCTGCCCCCCTGTTTATATCCTAGTGCTATGGTGGCAAGCAAAGCTGATGAAGCATGCTCTACCTGAGAACCCAGGATCTGACTCATAGCTTCACATGTACTAGCAAATGCTTCTCCACTGTGTAGGAACAGTGGTAAGGAAACATGGGATCATAGGGGCTGGCTAGCTTGTCCAAGGTCCCACAGCTGGTGAGAGACAGAGCTAGAATGGAAATGAGCTCCTTCATCCTGAAATGGGTTGACCTCATTGACTCTGCCTGACCTTTGATGCCACTCAAATGAGCCAAGGCTCAGGAAAGGGTAGAAGGGGCGTCTGTGAAGTCAATGCTCATGTGAGCACAGTTTGAACAGAAATTAGAAGAGACTCATGAATGAGAATAATCCTGAACTTGTGAACTTAAGTTTGAATCCTTCCTCAGCAGGAATGTCACCAACTTGAGGAGTTGCTGCTTCTCTGTCCCCCAAAACCTGGTGTGGGCCCTGGCAGAGTAGCAGTCAACAAATGCTGACACTAGGCATTTAAGTGCAGTGTGGTCAAAGGATCCTGAAGAGAGGACTTATCTAGAAAGCTGTTTCTCATGACTGGTGTGTGCCTTCAGTAAAGGACATGGTCACTGCTATGGTATAGCATTTTCTACGTGCTAAATGAGACTTGGTTCCCAGCCCATGGGGCTGCTGGGAGATAGTGGGTCCTTTGAGAAGTATGGATTACTGGGAAGTCTTTAGGTCATTGGTTGCATACTCTTGAAGGTTGTAGTGGACTCCAGCTTCTTCCCCTTTGTGTATTTTACTTCCTATTGAAGTGTCCTAGGTGGTTTTTTTTTTTTTTTTTTTTTTTTTAAATTTTGTCAACTTGATTCACATACTGTAGTCATCTGGAAAGAGGACCCTCAACTGAGAAAATGCTTTCATCAGATTGCCTGTAGGTGGGGTTTTCTTGGTTAATGACTGGTGTGGGAGGATTTAGCTTACTGTAGGTGGTACCACCCTTGGTATACCTTATACCTGCTGTATAAGAAAGCAGTTTAAGTTCCCGTTTTGACTTCTTTCAATGTTGGGCTGTGAGCTCACTCACTGTAAGATGAGATAAACCCTTCCTTGACAAGTTGCTTTTGGTTAGTATTTTATCACAACAACAGATAGCAAAGTAGACTGCCAGGAGGTGAGCAGCCTCCCTCCTCCCTCCTCCGTGCACTCTCCACCCTGTGGTCTTCACTTGCTCCAGGCCCCAAACTACAAGACTGACACCTCCAACCCCATGAACCAAATAAATTGTTTCTCTCCATAAGTTAATCATCTTAGGTTTTTATTTTTTATAGTGGCTGAAGATTGACTAACAACTACTGTTTGTTCTTCCCCCCAACCTCATGATAGGCTTCTACAGTTTTTTTTTTTTTTTTTTTTTTAAGACAAGAGGATTTTTCTGTGTAGTTTTGGCACCTGTCCTGGATCTCACTCTGTAGACCAGGGTGGCCTCGAACTCACAGAGACCCACCTGGCTCTGCCTCCCAAGTGCTGGGATTAAAGGTGTGTGCCACCACTGCCTGGCTATGCTTCTACAGTTTTATTAATGATACTTTAGATCTTTGATTCCACTACGTCATCTGAAAGTACTCTGTTGCCATTCCTACAGAAGTGAAGCACATCCTTTAGTAGTTCTCCTGTGAGGTTCTAGATGGAAACTCCGAGTGCTTCTTGCTCTGCAGCACAGATGGGAATAAAATCCACTCAGTAGCCATTGCTTCTGATGGAGGTGTGCAGCTGGTCTGATGATGTCTGGTCCAATGATGTTCATTTTGGTAGGTCTGCCTTTGCTCTGGTAACAGAGCTAACACCATCTGCCTAGAAATGGAGAGGCTGCCTTAAGGCCATTCTTCAGGGGTGGGTCCTGCATCAGGTACCATATCACCCACCAAGAGACATGTGGTGGCTAGAACTGCCTCTATTTGTCAGAAAGCAGACATTGCATGTATGCTCTTGGTATACCCTGGCCTCTTAGTGTATGAATTCCCTTGTATTCTAGAGCTTATCACTACTCTTATTACTACTGCTCTCATCCTCCCTCTGGGAAATTACAGTCTTCCAGTGCTTTCCTGATTATTCCCTTCTCAGCCTTGTGCATCCTGATCCCTAATCTTCCCATCCTACCACCTCAGGCCTTGCTACCCACATAAGGTCTGTTTACACTGCCCTGGACCTGCTACCCTCTCAATGTATCCTCTGGCACCTGAATCTTCTGTCTGGGGTCCCTACTCTTCACCTAAGTTATGCCCTTGGTCCCCTTTGCTTGGGGTCTTTCAGTAGGCAATAGGCTGCAAAACTGTCCCAAGTTCTTTCCGTTCCCAGTCCATTTTTCCATCCCTTGGAACTGCTAGGAGATACGATAGATGTCATCAGGCACAGGGCAGTGGAGTACACACTCTGCTTTTTTTTTTTTTTTTTTTTTAAATAACTAAATTATTTATTTATTTATTTTAACATCCCAGCTGCAGTTTCTCTTCCCTCCTCTCCCCCTAGTCCCTCTCCCTCCCCTTAGCCCCCCTTCTCATTCCCTAACAAGTTGCTGTAAGACTAATCACCTCCCTATGTATTTAAAGCTGGGCAAGGTGACCCAGTATGAGGAGTAGGGTCCCAAAAGCCAGTAAAAGAGTCGGAGACAGCCCCTGTTCCCTCTGTTAGGAGTTCCACAAGAGGACCAAGCTACACAACTGTAACATAGATGAAGAGTGCCTAGGTCAGTCTCATCTAGGCTCCCTGGTTGTTGGTTCAGTCTCTGTAGGTCCCTGTGAGCCCGGATTAGTGGATTCTGTGAGTTTTCTTGTGGTGTCCTTGACCCCTCTGGCTCCTACAATCCTTTCCCCCTGTCTTCTGCAGGATTCCCTGAGCTCTGCCTATGGTTTGGCTGTGGGTCTCTGCATCTGTTTCTATTAGTTGCTGGATGAAGCTCTGATGACAATTGGGCTAGGCACCAATCTATATGTATAACAAATGATAATTACGTGTCATTACATTGATGTTTTCCCCCTTTTAGTCATGTTTGGTTCTATCCTAGATCTCTGAGTCATCCACCCTGTGGGTCCTGGCGCTCCTGGCAATGTCAGGGATATCTTCTGTGCTTTTACCTCAAACCACCTGACATGAGTCTGATCAGGTCCCCCAAGGATGAAAAGCCTGAAGAAGGGGGAGCTGAGATCCCTAGCCACCAGCTTGCCAACCCAGCAGACATGTGATAGGGCCACCCAAGATTTCACAGAGCTGATCACATGCCTGCTGGAAGCAGACACAGGAAGAAGCCAGCGGAAGATGCCTGGCCACTCACTGCCCAGCAAGTTTTGAATCAAGAGGATGTCACCTATCAAGGTTGGGGCACTCTGTCACATAAGCAATACACATGGCGACCCGCTTAAAATACGTTTTCATCTTCATTCCAGATACTTCTAGAACTGGGGTGTATTGGTTAAATTATTAAGGCCACTCCACGTAGTTAAAAGGGAGGTTTATTTTGTGGGGTAACTTACAAATGAAGGGGTAGGTTGCAGGGTCTGGCAAGGGTATAGCGCAGTCCGGCGGTGTTCTCTGGAGAACTCTGCTCGGTCTACCTCCAGTGTCCAGAGTCCAGGAACCAAGAGACGGAGCTCTTCCCGATCCTTCATCTTCCGCTTCCTCCTCTGCCCCGCCTTGTGGGCATGACCATTACCGAAGCCTCAGTGGGGGTTGGAACTTCCAGGCCAATGCTGGGATGGCTACCCACTACAGGGGTGGAGTTCTAGGATGAAGGCCACTTATTCTTGGAACTTTGAGAGACTTGCCCAATGGTTGTAATTTCCCTTTGCTGCTGGGGAGGAGTTAGTCTGCTTTGGGGGTCATTGCCTGTCGATGTGTGGGGATGGGGTGACTCTATGCTTCTCATTGCCTTACTTTCTGCTCTCACACTCATGAATTGGGCTATAGATTCTGTATTATTTATCACTGCTTGGGATTCAAGAATATTTTGGGATCTGATGATTACATCTTTCCACAGTTTATCTCTGCAAACATGGCCTCTTTCCCATTTCCCTCTCTGCTTCCTTTTGACACTCAGCCCGTGTACTTTAAACTTGGCTGTGCCCAGACTTCCTTTCCTTCTCGTGCTCTGCCTTGCTGTCTCTTTGGGCCACACTTTGGATAAGTTCTGACATACCCTGCCCACTCTCCCTTAAATCCAGTTCAATATGCTGCTATTTCATTAGTTTTATTATTTTTCACATCATCTTGTTCCCTGTTAATATATGTATGCTTCCTTCTTAAATGTCCTTTGAATTTTTAAACCATACTAAAAATTTAATATTACATGTCTGATACTTCCAATAGCTAAAGTCTTACCAAATCTACTTTTGCACCGGTCTCAGTCACTTATAATACGTTATTCCCGTGTGCGCTGTTGGAATGGCTCATCTTCTCAACTGGAAGTGCTCTGAAAGTTAGGTTAAAATTGTGTTCCTCCAGGGAGAATTAAAAAACTATTTTCACATTTATTTACTTATTCATTTATCTATTTATTTGCTTATTTAGTGTGTGTGTGTGTGTGTGTGTGTGTGTGTGTGTGTGTGTGTCTGTGTCTGTGTCTGTGTCTGTACATCTGTGTGCGTGAAACAGTGCATGTATGGAGGACAACCCATAGGAATTAGTTCTCATCTCTCACCACATATGTTTACTAAGTCAAACTCAGTTGTCAAGCTTGGTACAAATGTTTTACCTGCTGAGCTATCCTGTGGCCCTCCGGAGAGAATTCTTTAGCCCCTTCTCTTCCTGGTTTGGCCCTTTGGGGACACAGCCAGTGGCCCTGAATTCTTTTCATTTTCTGATTCTGTGTTTCTATGGGTGTTGTCCGATTAAGATTCAAATATGGTGGCTTTTTAAGTTCTTTTGGGAATGTGGTAGTGGTGGTGGGGAGGGTGTGTTACTGAAGCAGAAGTCCATGCCCTCCTCAATACCTCAGCAGCAGTTTTTTCTCTTGACCTTTGCTTTTGGGGGCTCATTTCTAGTGTGTGGGGCTCTGTTTCTTTTGGATGGTCTTGCTTGTTTTGTGTCCTCTTACCCCTTTGCTCTTTGTGGTGGCTTTGCTGTGGCCTTCAGCCTGTAGCCAACTTGTCTTGGAACAGCAGTACTGTGGCCAGGGCACCTATCTTAATGTCATCAGCAGCTTTGCTCATTTTTTACATCGCCATATGCCAGCTCCTTGTCACAACCTACAGCTGTGACTGCTGAAGCCCACAAAGCTGTAGCTACAAAGCTTGGGGGACCCTTGGAGTGAAAGCTTGGGCCATCCTAGGTGACTTTGGCATCTTTGCTAGTCACAGCAGACCACAGATTTTTAGTCCTGCAGTCCTGCTTGTGGATTTCCAGCCCAACAGCACTGTGTCTTCTTGGCTTCTCGTTTATGGAAAGCAAGCTGCATCCTCTTTTTTTGTGGCTTTATTTGTGGCTGCAGTAGAGAAGGTACCGGAAGTGAAGACAAGGGTATCACCTTGACCAAAATAAGATCTGAAGACTACTTTGATAGCTGTTGCCCGGTGGGCAGAATCATCTCCAATTAAGGTATCCATGTTTCCCCACACGGGTTCATTCCTTCTGGAAAGGGACCTTGATGTCATTTGTGAGAAAAAAGGCCCACAATTTTTGTGCAAATCTTGGTTCTCTGAATTGATAACTGTAATCACCAGAAAATTGCCTACTTGGGATAAATTCCTGTCAAATTCTGAAAAAAAAAAATCAGTCATCAAATATCTCCTGAGAAGCAGGCGTGTAGCGGGTGTGGAAGGGTGTGAAGAAGTCCTACTGCCCGAGCAGTGTGCATATTAGACAACTTGAAGAAGGGGCCCTATAGAGAGTGTTGATCAGCTGACCTCAACTTGGGGATATTTTCCTGGATTGCCCAGGTGACCTGCAGAATCACATGGGTCCCTAGATATGAAACTGGGGCAGGAGAGCCAGTGGTCATCAGAGCAAGGTAGAGTTTGCTGTTTCGCTGCCTCTGAAGATAGAGAAAATGACCTTGAGCCAAGAGGTGCAATTGCCTCTGCAAGCTGGATAAGGCCCATACTGGATACTGTCATCTCAGGTGAGGGGCCTACAGAAGAAACACGGCTTTGTTCAGGAAGGCACTCTGCACTGACTGTGGGCTTGACTCCCCTTCTGGGTCCCTGACATACTTATTTGTATTACTGTGATAAAATACCATGACCAAAAGCTTACCCTTCCACATCACGTCCACCATTAGAAGAAGTCAGTGGAGGAACTCAAGCAGAGACCGTGGAGGAACATTGCTTACTTGGTTGCTCCTCGTGGCTTGATCAGCCAGCTTTCTTCCACAACTCGGGACCACTTGCCCATGAGCAGCACTGCCCACAGTGAGCTGGGCCCTCCCATATTAATCATTAATTTAAAAAATGCCCCACAGGCTGATCTGGTGGGGCATTTTCTTTCTTCCTTTCTTTTTTCTTTTTTGCTAGCTGAGGATCGAACCCAGGGCCTTGCGCTTGCTAGGCAAGCGCTCTACCACTGAGCTAACTCCCCAACCTGGTGGGGCATTTTCTTAAGTGGGCTCCCTCTTCTCAAGTGACTCTAGCTTGTGCCAGGTTGACATAAAACTAACCAGGACAGTTGCCTGCATGACTGTGTGTCCTAGAGGCGATGGAGGAATGGCCAACCCATGAGTATGAGTGTGTCTGTTCACAGCCCCTTCTGCAGAAGACTAAACTGAATCTGGGAGCTCACCAGGTGCTAACAGAGGTCTGCCTATCAGTCACCACACTGAGCTAGCTGTCTTTGCCATCCTGTGATGACAAAGGCTGTAAATTGGGCTTTACTATTAGGATAGGGCTGGGTTGGAATGCCTTCCTGATGTCCCTAGCCACCACTCACCTTACCATCATCTCACCTCTCCCTATCCCATCATCCTTTGTGAAGGTGGGGAGCTCCCCTCCTGCTCCAGGAGGCTCATTTCTACGTCTCTCTCTGATGGCAAGCTTGGTCCCAGCTGGGGATTAAGTCCTAGGCACTTCAGGGTGCTGCAGAGGGTATGTGGGCTCTGTGGTCACCCTGAGAGGCCAGCTCTGATAGCCCTGGTATGACATTCCTGCTCTGGCAGTATCAGGAACCAGAACAGATGGACGGCCATCTGTCCCTGAAGAAAAAATGGGAAGGTTTTCTATCAATATTTCAGGATCTGAAAGAGGGTCCCCCCCGCCCCACCAACTGTCTTCAAGGTCACTTTTATTCTGAGATGTGTGTTCACTAATCACCATCCTGAGTCTCCTAGGAGGCAATGACTATGTGTCGGGGCTGGGGAGGATCAGCTGAGTCCTGAGCCCTGGTTATGGATGGTCTGCCCCCAAAACTCAGGATGCCAGTCAGAGGAACATCTAGGGAGGAGCCTCCTGCTCTGTCGCCCTCAGAAATCTTCCCATAGATCTCTGTTTGCAGCAGAGTGGTTGCTCAGCTTGCTTGCACCCCTAGTAGTTGGATGGTAAGGTTCTGATTCTGCACTACTGGCCTCCAGGAGAATTGTATATCCCAGGAGGGAGCCCCACTGGCTGGATGAGTTCAGCCTAATGCCCATTTATGACTGTGCCTCTCCAGTCCTGTCATGTCCTCCTCCCTTGGTGACCCTGGGTCCTTGCTCTCCCTGGGGACTCTGACCATGGCTGGCCTCTCTGATGGACCTCAACATGGGCCATTTTATATGACTAGAATCAAAATGCTGCTGCGTTGAGGTTCTTTGAAATGGCCTAGACATCCTAAGGAGGATGTGACCTGTGCTCTGGCAGGGTTGGGGCCAGGAAGAGGAGAAGCAGGGCATGGGGGGAATGTAACCACACATCAGCCCAGCCATGAGAATGGAGAACTCCCTGGCAAGTCCTGCTCCCACTGCTGATAGGTATCTGAAGCCTTGTTAAGCAGGGAGCTTTCCCTCCCTCCCGGAGAGTGGAGGGATTCACTTGGGAATCAGCTCTGAGGAATTGTGTAAAGGTGAGGAGAGCTGACCCCTCCTGGTGAAGCACAGAAAGGTAGGAGCAGGGCCAGCCCTTGGAATGCTGTTCAAGATGATGAAGATGACGCTGTCACCTTTTAGGTTTTCTTTCCCCTCCTTCCCTCCAGGTCTGAGATCTGAGGTTAAGAGGTTTCAGGGTCAGAAAATGGGAGGGCAGGGATATCCAGCTCCACATCCCGTGGCACACAGGTACAAGGACTCAGGAATGAGAGTAGCACCCCCTTTCCCTTCCTGGTGCTCCGTCTTTGCTCTTCCCTCTGCTCCTTGTGGGAGTGGGGGCAGGAGAAACCTTTAACTCCAGTGATCTCTGTAGGCACCTACCATGATGCAACAGTCAACTATCACAGCCAACACGGGGAATAATCCAGGCTAATGAGAGCAGCTGGTCAGCTCTGTTAGACAGCGATGGCTGGACTCTGCCAGGCAGGGGGCAGAGTCTGTGGACCCTCTTCAGCTGCAGCTCGGAGTAGCAGATTCAAACATTACTGTAGATCAGCTCCTGGCTCCTGCAGAGCATCCCACTCTGGCTATGTGTCCTCTCGTGTCCTTCCTACCTCTCTAGAGGGACTGAGACAGGAATCCTGCTGTGCCTCCCTCTCCTACTGTGATCTGGGCCAGCTGATGAAGTAGGGTCACCTTCTCCCTCTAGCTCAGTGTGCCAACCCCATGGGGTGCCTTGTGGTCCATTTCATCTGGCTTGTGATCTGCCTGTAGGAGATAGGTCTTCTTTTTGGGATAAACACTCCCATCTTTAGGCTGTTAGCCTTATTGTAACTTCTTCTGGGGGTCATCTATGAGCCTACCTGTTTAGGTTTCTTTCAAACCACCTGGGCCCCCGAGTTTTGTCAATCACAACACTACCAGTAACCACATAGTGCTGCTCAGGCCGTGCCCATCCACCCTGCTGCTGCTCTACATCCCGAAAGGCCCCCAACCCTCTGTAAGCACCTTCTAGCTCAGCCCCAGAGCAAGGTGTGCTGTTGAGAGACAAGTGCCAAGCCAGCAGATGCGGAGCCCACAGTCCTGGCACAGTTGCCAGCAATTCCACACAGGCTGGCTAGGCACCTGCTCACTCCTGTGATTCATAGACATTTTAGCTCATTGATACTGTCTGTCCTTAAAAGTCATCTTCATAGTTCCATCCAAATTTGCATTCCTATTTCGTGCCTTGGAAGGAGAACATTCTTCTCTCTTTTCTGACCCTTAGGAGCTAAAATGATATTGGTGACAATGCATGGCATAGAGCAGAGTGTGTGTTCATTAAGTGTAATTCTCACCAGTTTTAATAGGCTCTCAGCCATCTGGGTTTTGAATTAAGAGAATTTCAAGCACCTACAGGCAGCATGGCTGCATTCTGTCCTATATCACCCTGAAGATGGGGTGCCCTGGAAGACTCAGCTGCAGTGGCTGGGACGGGGTTAAGCACTCACAGAATATTATTTTAAGGTGTGTTACTTTTGTTTAGGTTGTGTTTGTTTAACTCTGTGAAGCTGTGTTACTGTGCCTGTCTAAAACACCCAATGGTCTAATAAAGAGCTGAACAGCCAATAGCGAGGCAGGAAAGGATAGGTGGGGCAGGCAGGCAGAGAGACTATATAGAAGAATAAATCTGGGAGACTGGAGAAATAGCCAGAGAAGGAGGAGGACATCAGGGGCTAGCCACCGAGCTATACAGCAAGCCTTGGCGTAAGAAATAATGAAAGCTATACAGAAATGGAGAAAGGTAAAAGCCCAAAGGCAAAAGCTAGATGGGAAAATTTAAGTTAAGTAAAGCTGGCAAGAAACAAGTGGAGCGAAAGCCGGCCATTTATAATTAAGAATAAGCCTCTGTGTGTGATTTATTTGGGAGCTGGGTGGCAGGCCCCGCAAAAGAGTGAAAACCCAACAACAAAGCACAGGTTTTACTGTATGTTTTTAAGAGAGAATGGAAATCCAAGGTTAAACCCTCCTCTGTATTCGGATGGGGCCTGTATCAGTTACTTCTCTGTTACTGTGATCAAACACCATGACCAAGGCAACTCACAGAGGAGAGACTTTATTTTGGCTTGAGGTTCTAGAGGGCTAGAGTCTGCAGTCGTGTGGATAGCATGGCAGTAGGCAGCACAGCAGTAGGAGAAGGAAGCTGAGTGCTCACATCTTGAACTGCATGCGTGAAACAGAGATCAAACTGCAAGTAGACAAAGCGTTTTTACTCTCAGAGTTCAACCCCAGTAACATACTTCCGCCAGCAGCCTTAAACAGTGCCGTAACTAGGGGCTATGTGTTCAAATGCCTGAGACTGGTGGGGGGTGGCATGTCTCCCCAAATCATTACAGAGCTTTATAGGACAGTCTCCCCTGTCTCTGGAGTTGCAGGCTGGGTATCTAGGCAGTGGGGTATGCCCAGCTCCCCTGTGTGGCTTCTAGAGGGGCATGACTTCTGTGGGAGGTCTGTTCTATGAGGTGGTACCGGCAAGGTCATAGTGCAGATGCGTACTCCATGAGTGACAGAATTTTTCACAGCACCATGCTTCTTGCTTTTAGCATCTGCCAAATGTGGTGACGATGAGGGGAAATAGAAAGCCAGAGGCATGTTCATTTGGTTTGAATGAATTAACTACTTTAAGGACTCTGGACATTGTCCAAACAAGGTAGAAGAGTCCAGATGACCTTTAGGCTGTCCTCAGGTTGCTAAGTCAGCATTCTGTGGCTAGATGACACACTGTCTTTCGGATAGATACGGGGAAACTACTACTGAGCTTTCTAATCTTGGCCAGAAAGAAGAGCTACTAAGTCCCAGGGATCCCTGGGTGGTGCAGCTGCAGGGCAATGCTGCATTTTCAAGTGCATACTCATTTGAGCAGATACAGACTACAGTTACTCAGTGGATGAGCTCTTGAGCCACATTCTGAGCAGCAGTGAGTCTATCTCTTGTGATCCTTCTTCAGCTCCTTGAACCTGCTGCCTAGGCAAGGGTGGCCTGACTTTCCTGGACCCTAGACCAAGCTCGCCAGCAGTAGCTTCCAGAAAAGGGTGGTAGGTGCAATCCTGATGATACTAGGGTGAACCCCATAACCCACAAGGGAGCTGCTACCTGTATAAGCACATTGTGCTTTGGTCCCCCAGCATCCTACTGTAAGTTCAGGGTAGAAGAGACTGTGACTGGGGTCTGATTTCAGCAGCGGGAATCAGCTGTGGGCCTACCCCATCTTCCCTCTCTCCTGGAGTTCCTCTTCTCATGTCTCTTCTCTGCAATTTAGGAGGATGTTACCAAGAAGAAGTGGGGACATGCTCTGTTAGGGAGGAGGCAGAGAAATCCATTGAGTCATTAAAAAACAACAGCCATTGAGGAGGCCATTCCATCCAGTGCTAGTTGTTGGGAAATCCAGCACTTGGGTCCATTTGGCTCTATTGTTGGCTTGGATTTCCATGGGAACTACCAGGTAGCTGGAAGCATAGGCACGTCAAAGTTTTTCAACCATCATTATTTTAAAGGATCTTCCTTGTCCACATTCACATGGTGGTTTCTATGGAAACCAGAATAGAAACATCCAGAATAAGAAAGAGAAAAATTCTAGCTATTTCTCATGATCATCTGCCCATGCAGGAACAGAAAGGAAGAACAAGAAAATGAGGTCAATAGATAGAGAACCTAGTACCAACCCCCAGGTAGGAGCCCAGGTAGGAGCCATGGGCTGAGCTCATGGTGAGGGACAGCTTTTTCCATGTTATTTCCATGAGTTAGACCTGCATCTTTGGCAGCCATTCTTTCCTTTGGTGACTATTCTGCTACACCTTTGGGACAGGTGCCATGGGGTCAGAAAGGGAAGAAAAAATTCTTAAAGAAACTTCATCTTAAAGTGTGCTCAAATGCTGCTCTCTAGTCCTCATGTAAGGACCTGCCAAGGCCTACATGCCCAGAAGCAGCGTCTCACCCAGTTGCAGATGAGAGGTTTGGCCAAGAACTGAGAGCAAGGGTTCCTCCAGGGCTTTCCTGAGGCCTTCCCAAGCCCTGCTGGGTGGAGGCAAGAGAAATGCAAGAAGTTCAGTAGTTAGCTTCCCGATGGTACCCATGTTGTGAGGCTGGTATGTTGCTGGTTTGGGGCATTTAGCTCAAATGTCCTCCCCAGAGTTCTGTCAGTCTGGTACCTGTGTATACTGTCTTGTTTACAACAAGAGTCTTTGCAAATGTGATTGACTTAAGAATCTTGGGATGAGATCACCTTGAATTTACAATGGAAATACGGAATAGATAATTCAACAATGGTAGCTGGGAAATTCAATACTCATTTTTTTGTTTTTTTTGTTGTCATCCACAAATGTGTTTGTGCAGGTGGCAGGAGTGTGTGTGTGTGTGTGTGTGTGTGTGTGTGTGTGTGTGTGTGTATGTGTATTTCTGCAGGTGCACGTGCATGTGTGTATGTACATGTGTGAGGGCTAAAGGTCACCTTTGGGTATTGTTTCTCAAGAGTTGTCCATCTTTTTGTTTGAGACAGGGTCTCTCCCTGGGACCTGGGCTTGCTGATTAGGTCAGGCTGGCTGGCCAGTGAATCTCAGGGACCCACTTGTCTCCACCTCTCTAGCATACTACCACCTGTTTTTTTTTTTTTTCTTTTTCTTGAATGATTGGGGATTGAATTTGGGTCCTCATGTTTATATGGTATGCATTTTACTGACAACTATCTTCAGCCTCCAAGACTACATTTTAAAAAATTAATTTATTCTTTGACAGGTTTGTACATGTGTACAATACAGACTGCTCGTACTCACTGTATTTTTGTGTATGTGTTCATGTATGTGTGTGTAGGCATACCTGTGTACGTGTACTTACATATGGATGCTCATATGGAGGCTAGACAACAACTTCACATGTCCTCAGGAGCCTTCCACTTATTCATTTGTTTATTTATTTATTTATTTATTTATTTATTTATTTATCTGTTTGCTTGTTTGTTTGTTTATTTACTGATTTATTTACTGATTTATTTATTTATTTATTTATTTATTTATTTATTTATTTATTTATTTTGAGGCAAGGTCTCTCACTGGTTTGGGACTTGCCAGGTAGACTAGGTTGGCTGGCCAGTGAGTCCTTCTGCCTCTATCTCCCCAGCACTGAGATTACAGGTGAGTGCCGTCCTACTTGGCATTTTTACATAGGTCTTGGGATTGAACTCGAGTCCTCATATTTTACCCACCGAGTTTTCATCCAGCTCCCTAGCTGTACACTTTCAAAAGTTGCATGCGAATTTCTGTTTTAAAAAAGTTGTTTTAAAAAGTAAAACTTCTTACCATGAAATCAACTGTGCAGAATCCATGGGAAAGTGTGATTGTGCAACCCTGGCCCTTCTCTCCCTGGCTGGTGTCACTTGTGTCCTGTCCTCCAGCTCTATCTGGGCCACCATCTCACAGACACATGGGAAGTGAAAGGAAGACGATATACAACGTACTGTAGATTGGAAATTTGCTGAAGAATGGACATTCAGTGTTCTTCCCACTAATAAGTGATGAGCTGGTGGGACAATGGCTATTGTCTTGGTTGCCTTTGCTGTGGTAAACTATACTGATAAAAACAGCTTGAGGGAGAAAGGGCTAATTTTGTCTTGACAGTTCCAGAAGAATGTAATCCATCACGACAAGGAAGACATGGCAGCAGGCACACAAGGTAAGCGAGATGGGGAAAGGCCCATGCTCAAAAGTCCTGAGTCACTAGACTCATGAACCTGGTGGTTCATTGATGTAGTTCCCAGGCTTTTCTCAGGCATGCTCTGTTTGTTAACCACATGGCCCAGATGGTGAAGGTTTCCAGTCCTTGGCCAAATGGCTGTTTTTGTGTGTTAATCTTGATGTCCCTGTCTCCTGTCCTTACGCTCCAGCCACAGCACAAGCTCTAGACATGTGTGTCCAGATGACTCTCTCCTTCTTCATTGGCTTCTGCTCTGTGGTCAGTGTGGCACCAGGGATACTCTGTGGGTCAGAGGGACAGCTGAGGGTGCTGTGGCCCAATGGGAGCTTTGTTTTTGCTGACCTTGGCCCTTGATGACTCAAGTATGCTCTAGGACTTGCATAGTTTCCAATACATCTTTGGTGAAAACCCCAAAGCCCTGAGAATCAGGGCAGAGAGGCCTGCTAGCGAGAAGGAAGGAGCCTCTCAGCCAAGGTGACCTTCCCCCTCGCCCCTTCTCCTGACATTTCCTTGCCTTAGGTGTATGGCTTCATTTTAATCTCAATGACTGGCTTCCTTCCTGGTTAATATTTAAATATAAAAGCATCAAATGAATTTTTGAGAAGTAATTAAGCTTCTTTATTTCTGCTTAAAGACTTGAGGGATGGAGGGTCTTCTTCCTCTTAGAAAGCCTCAATGGCCCTGGGCTGGAGAGGCCTCAGCTCAGAGGACAGTGCAGGCCCTTTCCTGTCTCTCAGTGAATGTGCCCAGCTCTCCCAAATTCTGTCCTCTGCCCTGCCCCTTTGCCCCTCACACCTTTGGTTGAGGCTTTTTTTTTTTTTTTTTTTTTTTAACCCTTAGGTGGTGATCATAGGTGCTGCAAACTCACCTTTCCCTTGGGCCCAGTGCCCACTGTCACTACCCGCCCCCTCCCTGCTTGAGCCAAGCTTAGAGCTGGCTCCCTGCTGGGGTCTTAACTGTCAGTTCCTCTTGGACCCTTCCCTTCCTTCTGTCACTGCCATCTGCCATAATAGTCAAGTCCTAGTTCACCTCACCTACCATCTGCTTCCTGGGGTCCTTCAGTCTTCGGGGACAGCACAGACTCCCTCCTGGAGCCCCAGAACTCATCACCATCCCAAGACTCTGTGTGGCTTTCCCAACAGGATGCACCACACCCTTCTCTGGCATCCCCACCCCAGGGAGGAAACTCAAGCTGTGGTTCTTATAGCAAACAGAAACTGGGCCCAGTTTCTCTGCTCTGGCAGGAGGGGCAGTTCCATCTCCTGGGTGGTGATCACCGCAGGACACCCTTCCCATTGAGCAGAGGAGCTATGGCCATAGCCTCTCTTCTTTAAGGAACTCCCTCCCTGCTGCAGCAGATTTCATTTGAGACCACAAGGTAGGTAGGAGTGCTGCCCTTCTGGGATTCTCCTCCTCCAGGCTTCCTCCTTTCAGCCTGTTTAATCAAGGTGATTTTATAATCACATTGCTATATTTAACAGAAACCTTGCTCATCTCCAATAGAGTTGACCTTCTTTAGGACCAAGTGTGCTAGCTGCCTATTCCTGCTGTACCAAGGTAATAGTAATTAGGTTTAGTGGTTCATAGTGATGCACATTTCTTACCTACAGTTCAGGAGCCGGAGGCTGGTGCAGAGCATGTTAATCTGCCGGGGCTGGAAAGAACTCAGCTCTTGCCCTTCCTGACTTCTAAAGGCCCTATAGCCCTGGGTTCACTGCCTTTTCCTCTGTCTTCAGAACTGACCATGCAGCACCAACCAACCTCCTTTCCTATGACCCTGCCTCTTGGCATCCTGTTAGCTTTCTGTCACCATGACAGCACCTGAGGTGAATACATCGAGAGGAGGTACATAGCTGCAGAGACTTCAACTCATGGTGGGTTGGTCTCCATGCTTTGAGTCTGTGGCAAGGCAGCAGAGCATGATGGGAGCCTGTGCGGAAGGTGGCTGGCTTTTTACCTTAGAGTGGCGGGAAAGAAAGACTAAAAAGGAAGGGCTGGGGTCCCAATGTCTCCTTTAAGGGCAAACCCTCAACGACCCAACCTCCTTCTACTATAGGCCCACCTTCTGAAAGTCCCATCACTTCCTAATAGTGCCCCAGGCTGGGGACCAAGCCTTCAACACACAGCCTTCCAGGGACATTCAAGGTCTGAAGCACTGGCCGCTCCCTTCACTTTTTTGACTCCAGTGTCCTATTCACTCTCGCTCTCTTGCTGTCCACTCTCGCTCCTCTCACTCTTACACAACCCCTCCCTCCCTCAGTCCCCCCTTCCCTCCCTCCCTCCGTCCCCCCTTCCCTCCCTCTCTCTCCAGAGCCACAGACATGCAGGCAAGACTCCACCATTCTCCCTCCGCGGCTCCTTGTGACTGATGAAAACAAAGACAGAAACCAGTCAGGCAGCTTAACACGGACCTCGAAAGGTTCCTGTACTTGGGCAGAAGTAGAAGTGTCCTGATTTGCCCTCACCAGAGCCGAGGGACAGCATGAAGACATGATGGGAACTTAGGGGAGGCGCTGGGACACTTTGTGGGTGGATCAACTGGACTGACCACCTCCCCTTTCCTCACCCGTTTCTGCTGAGACCGTTGAAGGCCCCTAGACTAGCAATCAATGATCCACCTCTGGGCACCTGTGTCTGCTTCACAGGAGCCCTGCCTTCTCTCTAGAAAGCTCCCACCAGCGAACAGTAACAAAACTCTTTGCCACTCACGTTGAACTCTGATCTCAAGATCCTCATAAAGTCCCCTTCACTATCTAAGGCACTGGTTCTCAACCTTCCTAATGCTGTGGCCCTATAATCCAGTTCCTCATGTTGTGGTGACTGCCAACCATAAAATTATTTTCACTGCTCATTCAAAATTGTAATTTTGCTGTTGTTATGAATCAATGTAAATATCTAGGATGCAAGTTATTCTGATGTTCAGCCCCCTAGGGGCTCACAACACACAGAGTAAGAAACGCTGATCTAAGGGGACAGACATGTCTACAGAGTCTGGGGGATTAGGACAGCTGTCTTTGGGGCATCATTCTACCTGTCTCTTGGCATCCTCTGTTACTGTCTTTCATATAAGTTTTTGTTTTGTTTTGTTTTGTTTTGTTTTAGCTGAGGATTGAACCCTGGGCCTTGCACTTTCTAGGCAAGCGCTCTACCACTGAGCTAAATCCCCAGCCCTCATATAAGTTTTATACACATCTCTCTCCGAGTTATACAGGAGGGACTCTAGTGGAGTGTGCATCTTCTGCTGCTTTTGGGAAAGGTATTAGGATTTTTTCCTCAGTCAATTATTGCTACTATACAGAGAAACTATTGATTTATTAAAGGATCACATTTTCAGCATTTTTACAGGATTCTTTTACGAGTTGGCTTGAGTTTTTCTCCTATTTTCTCTGTGCCCTTTCACCACATTGAGAAATCATGGTAATCTGAACATCTCCCAGGCAGTGGTTAGTGTCTAAACTGCTAGGCCATTTCGTGTGTCCACTCCTAGCAGTGACAGGAGCCTCTGGTGCTTTTAGGGGGGATTTAACTGCTGCACTGTTGAAGAGATTCAGGCAGACAGGGCAGTGGTCAGGGCCTACGCCTCCTTCAGGCTGGGATATACAGCCCTGCTCTCAGGCCTCCCTTCCACAGAGGACCAGGGTCTCTGGTTGTGTAGGAATGGTACCCATCATTTGCTGTGTTCTAAGCTCTCACATGAATCTGTCCCTTGGCTCCCATCCCATGCCCAGGGGCCTGTTCTCCTTGCACTCCAGTGTTCCTGTCGGGGGTACAGCAAGCAAGGGGAGTTGTCATAACTGAATTGCTAGGCGACAAGTCATAAAATATTGAGAGCTATATCAGGAAAGAGAAATTAAGCCAATAATAAAAACAGCCCGGAGACGCAGTGCCTGCTCTTTAATTTATGAGGGCTCCCTTCTAGGGAGTGCCAGCATGGGTGAGCGAGCAGGGCTGCCTCCTCTCAGCAGTTCTGTTCTCCTCTGTCTCTCAAGGCTCTCTGATCCCCACCAGAGACAACCTTGGTATCACTCAGGCATGGTGACTCACAGGAACAGCCATCGCTCTGTATCTGTGGAGATGTTTCTCGTCCACTATGTGCAGCTGGTGCCTCTGGCCCTGTCAGAGAGTGCCTGGGACCTGAGGCACCCGCTGACCATGCCAGGAAGCAGTCACTAAGGGGGAAAACCATGCATCTCAAATGTCTCTGGAGTCCCCAAGGGCCTTTTGCGTTTTGTTTGGAGAGTTGTTTGTCTCTGGAGCTGTATGTCTTGGAAGCTCTGCTGGGAGAAGAGGAGACAAAAGTGCATTCCTGCAGGGCAGAGGGTTCCCTGCACACAGCTCAGTGTTTGAACAGATTAAATGGAATTTTATATTCCAGCGCCTAGTGATTCTCTATTCCCATCTGCAAGCTAAGCTCCCTTATGGAGGGAATGACAGGTGTTCCCAGTTTTAGAGCTGGAAGCCCTGTCAGGTGTGACTCGGTACACCCTCCTGGTTTTCACCTCACCCCATGACTGTGGTCCTTGGGTAAGTCCCACAACTTCCTGCTGCCCCCACTTCCTGAGATGGAGGGGATAGTGGTGTGTGTGTGCACGTGTGTGTGTGTGTGTGTGTGTGTGTGTGTGTGTGTGTGCATGTGCGCCCCCCTGTGCATGCGCGTATGAGTGCACTTCTCTGTAACACATGTGTGAGTGCTCATGTGTATGCATATACACTGTACAAAGAATACATAAATACACATGAACTTATACAATTTACACACACAGATTCCCACAAGCCTGAAACACATACATGCATATACACACCATATGTGTACACACACATGCACCCTTACTCTGATCATTGAAGAGCCACCTCCCAGGTGAACTTGGTGCCTGTTGAACCTGGCTTTTTTCACAGGCCCATGAGGCTGCTCTCACAATCTGGCATGTGCTGTGGATATCACTCTGTATAAATAAAATGCTGTTTGGCCAGTGGCCAGACAGGAAATACAGGTGGGACAAGAGAGAAGAGAATTCTGGGAAGTGGAAGGCTGGGGGAGGAGAGATGCTGCCAGCCACTGCCATGACAAGATGTAAGGTACTGGTAAGCCACAAGCCACGTGGCAAAGTATAGATTAATAGAAATGGGTTAACTTAAGATAGAAGAAGTAGATAACAAGAAGCCTGCCACAGCCATACAGTTTCTAAACAAAGTAAGTTTCTATGTGTTTACTTGGTTGGGTATGAACATCTATGGGCCTGGCCGGTGAGAGAGATTTGTCCTGACTGTGGGTCAGGCAGGAAAACTCTAACTACAGACATGTACTTGACATGTCTGTCATGATGTGCTGGTCCAGTCAAGTTCTCCTGGGGAGTAGTGGCTTGCTGAAGAGGGGACTCTGATGGAGCTGAGTCACCTCAGGTGACTTAGCATCAGCAGAACATCTTTGCTATCTGAAACACACAGGCTTGTGTGTGTGCACACACGTATTTTTGAGACAGGGTCTTACTATGTATTCCTGGCTGTCTGGGACTCACTATGTGATGTTGGCCTCAAACTTATAGATATCTGCCTGCCTCTGTGCCCTGAGTGCTGAAATTAAAGGTGTGTGCCACCATGCTAGGTTATAAATTTACTCATATATGGTTTTCAAGACAAGACTTCACTGTGTTAACAGCCTTGGCTGTTCTGGAACTCTATAGACCAGACTGGCCTGCTTCTGCCTCCTTAGTGTTAGAACTAAAGGCATGTACCATCACTGCCTGGCTTTAAATTTATATCTTTAATTTGGATTTTTTTGTATAATCATTTGTGTTTAATTAATTAATTATATTTTATTTGGTTTGTCTGTATAGCCCTGGCTGTCCTGGAACTAGCTCTGTAGATAAGGCTAGCCTCTAACTCAGAGATCTGCCTGTCTCTGCCTTCTGAGTACTTGGATTAAAGGCATGTGCTACCACCTCCCAGCTAGTGTGTAATTTATTAACATGCTTCGTTTTAAAATCAAATAAAAGAAAAAATTCAGAGGCATGTACATCTATGGAATAAATTAAATAGGATTATAATGAGGTTGCCCCTCTGATATCTGTGATTTGCAATTTAAAACCCTTCATAGGTCTTGGCTAGGAGTCCACATACTAAGGGGGACTGCCTCAGCCCACCACCTGGTTCCATAAATAAAACTTTATTAACACACATTTGTGCTTGTCTTCTGCCATGAGTCCAGAGCTATGTTCCTGGTGGCTGGTGAATGAGCCCCCACAAAAGTGACTGCCTGGCTTCAGAGGCCTGAAATAGGGACTGTCCTCCCTTTAAAAGAGGTTGTCATGTCCATCTTTAGACATTGGTTTTCTAAAGCTGCTGGACACCTGAATCCTTTGAGGAGTTCAGAATAAGAGCAGCTCCCCAACTCTGCTGCTGACCACTGCCTGAAGCCATTAGCGAAGCCTTCCAAAATCTTCCCAGTGCTTCAACACTGCTCATGCCCACCATCCTGGTCTCTAGGAGACTGACTTCTGTCACTCCCAGGCTGAGGTGGTCCCTGATGGCAGACAGCAGCCACTGCCAGGACACAAGGGGCAGACCCAACTGTAACCGCACTGGGAGAATCTGAGGCTGGACCTGCAACCCCTCACCCGGTGGTCCCCTATGTCCTTCTCTTCCTGACGGAGAGGTAGATTTCTCCTGACTCCTTTGATCAGTTCAAGGTGCAGGTACAATGGCCTTGCTCCCTAACATGTGACAGCAGGGAAATGTGCAAAGGATGATGGAGGTAGACGGGGCTGAGACTCAGGATGAGGTTCAGTGGTTTATTGCTTCTTTCTCACTCAGAAAACGGATGCATTCGGGGACCCAGGAAATGTTTAGTGGATAGTGGGAGGAGGATGTCCTGTGGCCAGTAGGTGGTTGTCTCTACCCACCCAGGAGCTGGAGCCTGCAGATGCCAGGGGTCTGTTCTGCCTACTGTGACCTCCGGGTGCTCTCACACCCACACCAAGCACAGCCCAGGACACAGCCTAGGCAGCTTTCCAGAGTCATCACAGGCCATGGGCCATTCCCACGGACATTAATAAAACTGAAAGTGGGGAGAGGTGTCAGTCAGGAACAGAGGGAGACTTGAGGAGGTGGAGAAGGTCAGGCATGAGGGAGGCTGCAGCTCCAGAGAGCAGTCACCAGCCCTTCCTACCATGACACCAGCACCGTCTACCGTCTAGACAAATGCGTTTGCCTCCAGGGCAGGATTATTTATTTCAGCCATGGAAAGGGAGGGCATGGGGGAGTGAGAAGTGTGGTAACAGGAGACTGGAGTGCTCATTTATCATTTGATAAAGAGAGGCTCCCAGAGAGCAGCCAGTGGGAGCCGGCTGGATTGAGGGACCAACAAGGAGCTTGCGGTTGGCTTCTTCCTTCCTTGGGGCCAGAGCTGCTGAGACTTACACCTCCAAGAACCAGCTATTGGCCCAGGGATGAGCCCACCTTGTACTCCTAGTGGATCTCTGTGGGGCTGTAGCTGGAGCCCTCACTGGGCCATGTTGGGTCACGTGGGTCACGGCAAGATGGTAGATCTATGACCACACACCAGGCTTTGGAGACCCTTACCCTGATTGTTGGCAATCAGAACAACCCATTTCCTGTGGTTAATTCAAACCCACTGACTCTGGAGGCCAGAGCTTCCAGGCCTCAGCTCTGAGCAAGTCTATTGCTGGAGAGGGAGCCTGAGGTGATAGGTAACCCCAGCTATGTGGTGTGGCAAGCACCCTGCCTACTCCCATGGGATGCTGCCCCTCTGTCTTGTTAGCTCTGGTGATGCCCTTGGAGTTTTTGACTGGCACTGTGGATTTTGTTGTTGTTTGAGGCAGAGTCTTTCTGGCTGGCTTGGAACTCTTTATGCAGACCAAGGTGGCCTGGAATTCATAAAGATCAGCCTGCCTTCGCCTCCTAGGGGATGGGATTAAAAATGTGTGCCACCATACCTGACTGACATTGGCCTTTTCTCTAGGAAGGGTCCTGTACTCTGCAGTGGCTGCTGAGTGGGTGGATGGCCCAGGTCAATGCCAGTGAGACTCCATCCAGGACTATATATGACACAAATACGTACATGGGACATTTTGTTTTCCTCAAGTTGGAGATGGACACCTGGACTCAGATGTACTGGGCAAGTGCTCTACCATCGAGCCATGTCCTTAACTTGTGTACTGTGTTCTTTAACATTCTTTCACCACCTCATTGGGGCACCATGTCCCAGCAAGAGCCAGGTCTGGGCTGGTCACAAATTGGGATTTGACTCTTCAACAGGCCAGCTGGGGACTCCTGCTTTGCATGATGTCAGTAGGCTCTTGAGGCTCCTTGGAGACTTATGGAGGGCTGACTTTGGGGAGGTGGCACTTTTGGGGAGTGTCTGTGCTGTGTCAGGCTTGCTTTAAATTTATGGGATCCTTCCTTTAGCCCCATAGCACAGGCTGTGCTGGCAGAATCAGAGGAAAAGGCCTGGGCAGGCGGCAGGTTCCCTGGTTCTGGGGTCCCTGGTGGGGATGGGCTTTGATCCTGGTCAACTTGGCTCAGCTCATCTCACTGTTCTGAGCTGTGCCCTGTGTAGCCCCTCCCTAGACTGTGCCCACAGATTCTGCCTGGCACTGTTAGACACAAGTATTTTTCTTCTGGGAATCAGTAAATTTTCACTAATTTCCCCAAACATTACCAGAGTCTGCTTCCTTAAAGTACAAACATATACAGTATGTTCATCATTTAAAATATCATTTCCTTAATGGTTGAGAGTGTTCTCTGGCTGTTTCTTTCGAACTGTGAACAATTAGAGACTAGCACATTTCATTTGAGAAATAAGTACTGTTAGTGATCATCATAAGCATCAGATGGTGGGATAATTAAATTAGGGTAATATACTGGTTCCTTTGCTAATCGCTGACAATCCATAGTGGTTGTAATAACTGTGATTTGTCACGTTAGACTGCAGTGGAGCCCACAGTGATGGAGAGGGCTGCCGCTAGTGAACCTGCGGATCCCATTCCTATAGACAAGCCGAAATGCCTACTTCTTCTGCAAGGCTTTCTGCAGCATCCGGCTGGCCAGAGCAGGGTGTTCAGAGGCTCTGAGTGAGTGCGTCCTGAGGTTTGGGGGTGTTTGTGTTGGACACGCAGTGTGGATGTGCTGTGAAAGTGTGTGTGTGTGTGTGTGTGTGTGTGTGTGAGTGAGAGAGAGAGAGAGAGAGAGAGAGAGAGAGAGAGAGAGAGAGAGAGAGACAGGGAGAGGGAGAGAGGTCATGGTCTAGGAGATAATCATTTGATAAGGACAGGAGTTAGAAATTGGCTGGGCAGTTTAGGGTAAGAGGATCTAAAAGTGAACAATTTTCCCCTCTCTGGGTTAAAAACTAAAAATAGACTTGGCCCTGTTGCTTTGTCTTTGCAAGAGATCAGAGATAACAGAAAATAAGCTAAAATGTCTTTGGTTCTGCCATGGCCTGAGGCTAGGGATGCCAGAATAGGGGTCTGGTATTTCCTTATGTCCTTTCACCCAAATGAGCACCCTTGTCCTGGGACCCATGCACTAGGATGTTACTGAGTGCACAGGCACCTGAGCACCCTGTGAATGGGAGCTGTGTTGATCAGACCATCCTCCATTTCATGACTTCACCAGAACAGCCTGGTTACCTCCAAGGCAGTGATTCTCAATGGTATCCATCTCGGGGATCCCTCGTGATATTTATCACGATATTCATTCCTCCCTTTCTTCCTTCCTCCTTCCTCTCTCCCTCCCTCCCTCCTTTCCCTTCTCTTCCCTCCTTCCTTCCTTTCTTTTAAGCTATCTATAAAAATATACTTCTTTAAAATCCACCTTCTATGGTCTATTCATTCTTCAAATTCTTCAGATAAGAAGCTAGAGGCAGCCTACTCTGGGGAAGTTTTGTGTGATTATGAGAGTCAACAGCTTAACTCCTGAATTAAAAGCCCATCAAAGAGTTGAGGAAGGGTCTGTAGTCTCAAGACACCCTAAGTTTCTCATCTTGTCATTCTCCCCACTTTGCATACATTCTGTGCATTAGTTTCTTTTCCTGTTGACAAAATATTCCACAGAAGCAACTTGAGGAGAGAGGAGTTGAGTTTGGCTCGAGGCTTGGGACTTTAGTCCTGTGGAGAACACACAGCGACAAGACCTGGTCACCTTGCATCCACAGTCAAGAAAGCAGAGACAGAGAAATGCTGGGACTCAGCTCCCTTCCTCATTTTAATTCAATTTGAGATCGTAGACCATAGAATAGTACCATTCACACTTAGGGTGGATCATCCCACCTCAGTTAACCTAATCTAGAGACCCTCTCATAGGTGTCTTCAAAGATTTGTCTCCTGGAAGTTGTCAAATTGACAACAAGCATTAACCATCTATCACATGGTAGGATGATTTTGAGACTTGTGTAAGCACACAAGTCTGTACTATAGGACCTTTTCTCTCTGAACCCTCTGACACACTCTCCTGAACATAGTAGGTGTTTCACACACTCAGAATGATCTGTGTAGGATAGGGTTAGCAGATTGAGGTCTTACATGGGAGGTTGAACTGTGAACTGCTAGAAGAAAATAGCATGGGAGATGTATAACATTGGTCTGGATGGCTGGTGTTTTTGATATGAGGGCAGAAATGTAGACAAATGGGATTATACATCTTAAAAGCTTCAGTTCCTCCAAAGAGTTCCTCAGGAGAGTAGAGAGACAACCAGCAGGAGGGGAGAAAACATCTGCAAAACACACATCTGAAAGGGAGTTAGTATTTGGGGTACCCAAAGGACTCCAAGGGGAGAAAACACCTCAGTGGGGAAATGGGCAAAGGTAGATACTTCTCAAAAGGAGACATGACTGTCTCAATGGTGTATGACAAGATGTTTTGAACCACCAATCATCAAGGAAATGCAGATTCAAGCCCACATTAGAAGAATCACCTTCCAAATGCTACAGTGTCTATTATCAAACAGATGGCAGGGGAGTTTCAAGGATGTAGAGAGAAGGGAACCCCTGAATACTGAGGGTAGGCATAGACAATAGAGCAATCATTGTGAGAAAATGGCATGGAGATTCCTTAAAAGATGGAGATGAAACCATATAACCCAGCAGTTTCTCCTTGGGATTCTAAGGGCTTAGAGTAAAAATGCCGGAGATCCGTACACTCCTGTGCACAGCATGACATTCTTCACAGTGGCAGAGATGCAGAACAGAAATGGAGATCCTATTACTTACAACATGAATGAATCCTGAGGATTTGTTGCAGGGGATAGTAAGCCAGACACCCAAAGGGAGTGGACATACCACCTATGTACTGAAACTGAAAAGTCCAGTGCAGAGGCACAGGTAGAGTTGGGGTTCTCAGGTGCTGGGAGTATGCTTGAAATGATGTTGACCAAAGGCTGTAAATTTCAGTCATGCAGTGATAAGGTCAAGGCCTCTGTTGTATGCTGGGGAAAGTATAACCAATGGTAATATAGTCTTAAAAAACAAACCACAGAAGACAAACAAATGGAGAGACATCATGCTCATGAGTTGAGTTCACCCAGTCAGATGTCAATTTCCTTAGTGAGGTGGCTTAATATGGTATTCTTTAAGCATAAACAAGCTTATCCTAAAATTTATATGGAGAATCTCAGGCTGGAGAGCAGCTAGAATAGTTTTGAACAAGGCTAAGGTGGGAGGAATCACTGTTACCAACTTCGCAACTTCTGTAGCTGTGGTATCCAGGCAGGGTACTTTGGTGAGGAGTAGACACACAGGTCAGTGGGGCAGAACTTAGACCCCACAGGGGACCCCCAGGAATCTGTCATGATGCCTGATGCATGTGTAAAAGCAGTTCAGCAGAGGAAGTTTCCTTTTCAACAAGTGAGCCCAGAGCAACTGTACATCCATGGGCAAAGGTAAACCTTGATCTACATCTTGTGCTTATACTAAAGGGAAATCAAAGTGTGTCCCAGGCTTCAAAGGGAGACATGAAACAGCTAAAGCTTTTTGTAAAGTGGAGAGGGGCTGCACAGAGAGTTCACACTTCTTAGTGTGGAGTCCAGGAGCTCAGGGTGCACAGTCTCCATGGTGCTCTGTGCCTTGATTTCCTCACCTGCTACACGGGGATTATCATGTACCTCCTATGAGATCTCAGGCATGAGCTATACATGGCAGGAACTATAGATTGAGGAGTTCTGAGTTCCGGGCAGAGCTAAGTGACTCCCTCTAAGGGAGATGATCCTTGAGCCCAGGGATAGATGGGACATGGGGCTCCCCTGCCCCTGGCTGCACAGGAGTCTGGCTGATTCCCTTGATCCAGGGGTCTCCTTCTAGGACACTGGATGGTTGTGATCACTGGGGTGTCTTTGGACAGCTTGTTTTGTTTCTTTTATGAGTGGCTCAGGTGGTCTCTTTGAGTGTAGGAGGTAGGATCCAGTGGTCCCCAACTTGGCTTCTGTGCCTCCTATGTGCTATTTACTGACCCCTCCTGCCACTATTCCTGACTCTTCCCAAAAGAACACCCTGAGATTCTAGAGGAAAATCTCTAAGGACCATTTGTGCTTGATTTATTTGGAAAGTTCGCCTCTCTTATAAGAGGGCAGTTGGCTTTATACATATTTGCAGTTCCCCAAGACAAGCCAGTGCAGCCATTGATGGCAAGATGGTTTCCTGAGCAATAGTTGGTGTATATGTGTATATGTGCGCCATCTATGCGTATACCTCTGTGTGTGCCTGTGTGTCTGTATTTGTATGTTTATGTCCCTCTCTCTGTCTGTGTCTGCCTGTGTTACACTTCTGTATGAATGCTTATGTGTCTGTCTATGTTTGCCTGCGTCTCCCTCCATGTTTGTGTGCCTGTGTAGATCTCTGCTTGCATTTCTGTATTTGCCCATTTGTGCTTGTGTCTACCTTCATGTATGTGTGTGTCTCCATATGTCTGTGTGGGTGTGCCTGTCTGTGTATGTCTTTCTGTGTATATCTGAGATGTTTGAGAGAATCCTGTGTCTATTGTGTGTGCCTGTGTATGTTTTATTGTGTGTGTATGTGTGTGCCTATGGTGTTGTGTATGTGGATCCACATTTCTGTGTGCGATTTTCTGTATGTGATTCTGTGAGCGTGTGTGTGTGTGTGTGTGTGTGTGTGTGTGTGTCTGAGGGTGTGCCTCTCTGTGTGTGTATGTTTGTGTGTCTGTCTCTGTGTTTCGGTGAGTGTGTGCCTCCATATGTGTCTCTCTCTGAGTGTGTACTTCTGTGTGTCTTTCTCTGCTTCCCTCTCTGAGTGTGTACCTCTCTCTTTCTGTGTCTCATTGTCTCTGTGCCCCTTTGTGTGTGTCTTGCCCTCTCTATGTCTCTGTGAGTGTGTGTGTGTCTATGGTATGATGCACATCACTATATTTTGAACTGATAGCAGTGAGCGAGGAAGACTGCCTCTCCTTTGGGCTGGATGGATTACCTGGATAGGGATGCTTGTGATTATGAGCACATTCCTGACAACAAACAAAGGAGCAGAGTTTCCAAAGCAACCGTCGGCTATAAGGCACAGACAGATTCTTTTCAAGCCTGGCTTGTCACCATGTGTAATGCATAGCTCCACAACTGCCACCAGGAAGCAGGTGCCTGGATGCCAACCTGGTTTAACAGAGGGTGGCTGCTGAATGGTTATGAGAAGCACTCATTTGCTTTTCCTGAGCATCACGATTTCAGGAAGAGCATAATTATTTTATTTCTAGAATCAGCAGCACGAATGTGAAAGGCAGGGTTTACTTTGACATCACCCACTTTGTATCAGGCATATTTTTCGAGCAATAACTTTCAATTTGCCAGCTCATTTCTCATCTACTAATATTAGACACAGTTTTGACCTATATGGACAGTGGCGAATGATCTTAAGGGCGTATTTGTACTCTCCATCTTAAAGGACAAATTCTATACCTATTTCCCATAATAGTTGGCTCAAGTCAGTTCAATCATGTGGACTGTAACTCCTATGATAATAGGAAGGTTGTCATTCTCTAATCTCTGGTTATGTCACGAGGTGGTTCTGTTCCAGGCATATGTCATGCTTGGAAATTGGAGAACACCATTTCTGAAATATTTCCTACCAGCATCTAGTACAAGTCAGCTAACCATGTTATTATAGCAGCTGTGTAAAATTATGAGCTGCTTGCCAAATGCCTTGGAAATCAAAGCTTAAAGATTCCTCCTAACTCACATTTGCATAGTTTTTTGGACTCTGCAATAGAGGCATTTGATTGTGTATCCTCATTCCTGTTCACAAAGACCAGGTATTTTTGCCCACCTTACTCTCTGTTTCACACAGTTGCCCCCCTTTCATCTGCTTCCACATCAAGAGCTTCTGGTTTCTTTCCTATCCACCATGGCTTCTCAGGTATTCTCTGCCCTGACTTGCCCCAACATCATGGACCCAAACAACCCACTCTTTTGAAGGGAAGAATCTCACCACCCCTAGTTCCTCCAAGTCCACCTTTCTAAACTCCATACCTGCTTTTACTGGACCCCAAGTTTCTGTTCCACCTTTCAAATCTGGCTCATCCTTTACATCCCCTGTACCCAAGGACAATTGCTTTTCCATGTTGACCCAGCTCCCCCTCCTTCCCCCAAAGCCTCAGGTATTCCCTCTGTCTGCTGATCTCCATGGTTTTGCTCTGAGCACCAGTGCTAAGCTCTGGCCTCAATTCATAGAGCAGATGCTCACAGTCACCAGGCAGTAGTAGTGGGTATCTCAGTCTATGCAGTGAGACCTTGCAAATGCAGGGCATGCTGCTGGCATCTTTGTTGCATGGCCTGGCTAACAGGCTGGCAATGTCTACAGCCGACAGTTTAGTGGGCTTCAATACTCAAGCCAGTGGATCTCACAAGTGAGTAGGTTTCTTTCATCCTTCCTTGGGAAAACCTGTAAGCAACCACATTTGAATTTGGCTCTCCCCACAGGAAGAGCTGAGTCTCTTCCAATGTTTACATTTTGCACTGTCCAACTCCCACTGGCCCACAATTTCCATAGGAACTGGGGAGAGAAACCGATAACTTTCCAAAGATGTATTCTGAGGTTGATTTACTATGATCCTATGCATGGGTATTGGTTACCCATGTTTTGCTACTGTGGTCAGCCCTGGGCCTCAAGACTACCTATGCTTCCAAGGCTGTGGTTAGCTCTGGGCTTCCTATACTCCAAGGACAAACCTACGTCATTATCTCTACTTAGTTATTCAGACCCTTGAGCTCAACAGTTAAAATCAATTATCACTTTTCTTCCCTGAGATTCTGTTAGTATTTTGAGCTGATCTCAGGTCACCTTGGGACTGTTGCCATTTGGTAGCTTGATAGAAGAAATATGGTTGGTTCAAGAGAGCACACTCCCTCCATACATGGCAGGCGGTAGGGAGCTCTGACTGTGTGACTTTTCATCCCAGAATCAAGGTCTAAGGGAGGGGTCAGTTTGAAGGCCTCATAAGACTGAGGTTCTCAGGTCAGCAAGCTTTGCTGTTTAAGGACAGCAAAAGCATGCCATAGGGTAGGCTTGGGTGTCAGAAGGGCCAGTGATGAGAAGGATCATAGTGATGTTTAAGTACCTTGAAGACAGAGGGACAGTGGATTGGTCAGAGCATGCCTTGCCCTGTTGTAACTTTTGTAGGGTTAGGATAACATCAGAGAGAAGAGGAAGGACGAGAAGTTCCTTCAAGGAATGAGGCTTATATGTGAGGGAGAGGAAAATAGGGCATCATGCCACAACATGGCGTCACTCCAGCCTGGCAAAGGCAATGGGGTGGGAGCACTCAGTATGCATGGGGCCACAGCAGAGGTGTGCTCAGCTCTGCTTTTGAGACTACATGCTGGGCCTCAAGGAAAGAAAATGTGCACCATTCAGGATGCTGACCGCCCCTGCAGCATCATCCCCAAATGTGGAACCACACAGTGGCTGAATTCACCAGGGGAGAGCAGAGATTTATGGAAAAGGCAATACTACAAAAGCAAGGAGACAGGAATGTAGCTATAGTTACTTGTCTGGACCACCGGCTCACAAATAACAACATGGAATACTTACTATTAATTATGAAAACTTGGCCTTAGCTTAGGCTTTTTTCTAACTAGCTCTTATACCTTAATTTCTATTAATCTGTGTTCTATCACATGGCTCAGTTACCTTCACTCTGTCCTGTATGTCTGACTTGTCTGTGACTTGTTGGTGTCTGGCTGGGGACTCTGCCTTTCTTCTTCCCAGAGTTCTCTCTTTGCCCAGAAGTCCCACCTATAACTCCTGCCTAGCTATTGGCTGTTCAGCGTTTTTTTTTCCCCAGAGACAGGGATTCTCTGTGTAGCTTTGTGCCTTTCCTCACTTGGTAACCCAGGCTGGCCTCGAACTCACAAAGATCCGCCTGTCTCTTCCTCCCGAGTGCTGGGATTAAAGGCGTGTGCCACCACCTCCCAGCTGCTGTTCAGCTTTTTATTACACCAGTCACAGCAAAACATCTTCACACAATATACAAAATATTCCACAACACAGAAGAGACCTAAATGCCACAGCAGGGTCATTTAGCTGTGCAATGGAATCTACACAGGCTTGGTGGTGGCACACGTCTCTAATCTCAGCTTTCAGCTCTTGGGAGGCAAAGGCAGGTTCTATCTCTGAGTTTGAGGCAAGCATGGTATATAGAGCAAGTTCCAGGACAGCCAGGGCCACACAGAGAAACTCTATCTCAAAAAAACAAAACAAAACAAAACAAACAAGACAAAAAACATTAGATGAAAAAGTGTGAAAAATGCCCCAATTTGTGCAAAATGTTGTGTAGATGCACATGATTGCCCATGTGTGATACTGCTGAGTGCCAGGCTCTGTGGCTGCCACTAGGGAGGAAGACTGAGGCCTTCGGCTTTTTAAAGTTGCATGTACACATGGCAAAAATGCAAAGAAAGACAGTGTTGCCTTTATGCAGCTTTATACTGCATTTCCCCAGGATCTGCCTGAGGCAGTGAAGCAGAGGGCAGAGCCATGGACTGTGCTGCCCAGAGGACAGGAGGAGGCAGACGTGGGAAGAACATCTGTCACTCACTCCCAGGACACAGGGGCGGGTAAGCACTGAGACTGCCAGGGCCAGACATGCAATCTGGGATCTCCTCTGTGAGAGAGGAGGACCCAGCCGAGGGGACTTAGCACAAAGGGAGGGCACAGCTTGATGGGACATAACAAAGGATAAACTAACTGTGATGCTGCCCTCAGAGGTACATAGGTTGTTTTGGAGACAAGGCATGTGTTTAGGGTTGTTTGGGGTCACTGTTGGGTCACAGGTGCTCTTTTGTGTCCTGCAAGCTTAAGTTCTTTTTTTAACACCTCTACACAAATCCTGGCCTTTTGAAGAGGAACCTGTGGTACTGGAGTTGACAAGGAACAGACAGCCCCTGGCAGTGAGGCCTCTCAGAATCTCACAGGAACCCAGGGCTGTCAGCTTTTTGGTGTTGAGACAAACATGTCAGAGAAACAATGTGAAGAAGGGGTGCTTTGGCTTACAGTGTCAAGGCTTTAGTCCAAAGTCAGCTGGTGTCTTAGTTAGGGTTACTGTTGCTGTGATGAAACACCAAAAGCAAGTTGGGGAGGAAAAGGTTTATTTGGCTTACATTTCCATATTGCTGTTCATTATCAAAGGAAGTCAGGACAGGAACTTAAACAAGGCAGGAACTGATGCAGAGGCCATGGAGGGGTGTAGTGGATAGCCATCCCAGCATTGGCCTGGAAGTTCCAACCCCCATTGAGGCTTGGGTAATGGTCACGCCCACAAGGCAGGGCGGAGGAGGAAGCAGAAGACCAAGGATCGGGGAAGAGGGCACTCTCTTGGTTCCTGGACTCTGGACGCTGGAGGTAGACCGAGCAGAGTTATCTAGAGAACACGGCCGGACTGCACTATACCCTTGCCAGACCCTGTAACCTACCCCTTCATTTGTAAGTACCCCACAAAATAAACCTCCCTTTTAACTACGTGGAGTGGCCTTAATAATTTCACCAATAGAGGGGTGCTGCATATTGACTTGCTCCTCATGGCTTGCTCAGCCTGCTTTCTTATAGAACCCAGAACCACCAGCCTAAGGACAGTACCATCTGCAATGGGCTGGGCCCTCCCCCACTGATCACTAACTAAGAAAATGCGTTATAGCTTGATATTATGGAGACATTTTCTCAATTGATGTTTTCACCATTCAGATAACTCTAGTTTGTATCAAGTTGACATAAAACTCTCCAGCACAGCTGGTTTCACTGGGACCTGACATGAGGCTAAACAATCATGGTGGTCAGAGCATGTGAGCAGAGCTTCTTACTTGATAGCAGCTGAGAAGTGGAGGCAAGGTAGAGACAGGAAGTAAGATATATCTGTGTCCAGGGCACACTCCAATGACCCATTTCCTCCAACAAGGTCCTACCTTCTACTTTCTATTATGTCTCAATAATGCCACCAAATGATGACTCCATCAAGAGGTCACTCCATCTGAGGGTCACATCACTTCCCCCAAACCATCAGCTGGCAGTGGAAATCTTAGAGTCAAGTCATGACAGTCCCTCAGTGTCACTTCCCATGAGGGAGCCTGACTCCAGGCTCCACAGAGAACCTACACAGTGAGTTGAGGTATGAGTAAAAGCATCAGCACTGCTTAGTGAAGGTCCCCCAGAACATGGGGCACTGCAGGACACACTGACACCAGGTGCCCAGATAACTCTCCTGTCATGGGGTACCAGTCCCAGATGTTCCATAGACAGGGCAGCCCTTGGCACCTGCTTCACACAGAAGGAAATACTTTCTGCTTGCTAATGCTGTGCCTTCAGCAGAGACCTGCTAGATCCTTTCAAAGGGTCATGTGATCAGTAACAGTGGGTGAGGAACCATGGGTAGGGAGATACGAGGGCTAAATGTACTGCACAACTAATCACTGGATCATTATGTATATATATATACACATGACCTGTTGAGAATATTACTGGGACAGCAGGGGACATCTTAACCAGGACTGTGCCCCCAGGAACTTAACATATGTGCTATGAACATCTCAGAGGTTCTGGTTCTTAGGAGGTGGAAGTGGGCTACACAGAAGGTCATGATGTCTTCAGCCAGCGCTCAGCCCTCTGAGCCCCTTATGGGTGTGTGGAGACTGTGTGGCTCCCTGTTAGAGCCCATGTGTGCACACAGACTTCTACTAGAAACAACATGGAGGTAGACTTGGATTCCTAGGCTGTTTCCCTCCAGTTTGAAGGATGAACCTGGGTTTGGTCCTCTGTGTGATCTCAGGACATGCAAGGGGAATGTGCCGGGTCTTCTGATTCTAGTGCCACAAGGGAATGCTGGAAGTATTGGCCAGATGACTAGGGCTTCACACAGCCCCTTTGCTTCTCAGAGCCACTCCTCTGGTAGGTTTCCTAATGACTCTTTTTTCCGATGTCAGTATTAGAGCCCAGGTATTTCTCAAGGTCAGCTGAACATGGCTAGGTGGCCCAGGAACTAGTTTGTATCAAGTTGACATAAAACTCTCCAGCACAGCTGGAGAACAGAGCTAGTCCTGCCAACCCGAGATGGGAGTCTGTGGGGTAGGACAGACAGTAGGACATAAGCAGAACTGAGGACTGAAACTCACAGCCTACACCAGCCTTTAGTCAAGTGTGCATGAATGTCTGCCATGGCGGGTCGTTCACTAGGGGTCCTTTCCCTCAGCACTTTCTGTACCTGCCCTCTGGTTTGGAAGTAGACATTCTCAGCCGGGCTGGGGAAGCAACTCCCCATGGGACCACAGCTTGTTCTTGCATTTTGTTCTCCTGTTTCCTGACTGAATAGATTTGGCCCTGAGGACACAGTCCACCCTCTTCCAGGCCTGTGTGACTGGGCAGCGGAACATAGCCTTTAATCACAAAGCCAGGCAGCTGTCGGCCACTCGCCGCTCTGCTGAGCCGAAATGGCCACAGTGAAAAATGCTTATGACTCCTTGTGGGAATAATTCATAAAAGTTTAAAAAACTTTCTCCTGGCACTCTCTAGGCTTTCAATTTTATATGACAGCAGAAAAAAAAAAATGACCTCTACGCTGCTGCCTCCACCCCCATCCAGAGTAGCCTCAATCCTCCATCACGTGTGTGTCCCAACAGAGTCATCTGAAAGACCAGGGAAAGATGGAGGCTTGCTTCCAGCTCGTGAACTATTCCCTTTGCAGTTCCATTAACTTAACGGTCAAGGACAATTTCATTAGGAGAAAGTTTCAGACTTGGAGGCCTCAGACTCCCTTGTTCACGGAGAGATCTATTAGAATAGATGAATGGTAGGAAAGCATCCCCCTTCGGGGTGAATGCTACTGGCTCCATTCAGGGACAGGGACAATCAGGGCTGGGCAGTGGTGGTATCTGAGGGCCATGTGGTGGTTAACACTTACCAAAGGGGTGGATGGGAGTCATTTCACTTCTGCATTGCAGGATGCAATGTTATCAGATGAGGGGGCACTGCTGGACCACGAAGGCCAAAGCCCAAACTGAGTCCTTGGGAGGTAGCTTTCCCCACAGATGCCCAGGTTATACCCGGGCAGGTGGGGAAGTCTGTAAGAGTCAAGGTGCCTCATCAGTTTGCCTCTTGGAGGTCCTAACATGAGCCGTCCTGTAGCTGAGGTTGTAGATTGAATGATATCTTTAAAGATGCTATGCCTGATCCCAGAGCTCTGGCTGTTTATCTTACAAAGGAGATGAAGGCTTGAGGGTCAGTGGGTCATAGAGACTGAAGTTGGTCGTGAAGGAGAGCTAGGGGAACTCATCCATTGTCACCGTCTTTAAAGAGAGACGAAGAGGCTGGGAGCCAGCATCCTTGGGAGGCCTTGGAGAATAAAGAGCAAGGGAGGATTCAGCCCTTCTCAGTGTCCTTGGAGGAGCCAGGCCTGTCAAACTTTGTCTGAGTTCACTGAGGCCCTTTCCCACCCTGGTCCACAGAGCTCAAGCTTCAAAAAGTGGTTGTTTACACCGCTGGGTTGGTGGTCATTGGTTCAAACCCCACTGTGACCTTGGCAACGAGCTTCCATTTGGACATAATTTACATGCTTTGTGGGAGGGGAGATCTAATGGCCAGCAGCTCATGCAAGCTGGGAGAAGAAAAGGATAACTTCCTGTCCACTAGGCAAGTGGAAGCTAATGTCTGAAGGAGCAGCTGTTGCGGACCAAGTCCTCTTAACAGCTTCCTTTGTAAGCCATATGCCCCAAGTGTGGACGGACGCTTAGTGTATCTCATTGGGGGTTTGCATGAGCCTTTGAAACCATCACCATAATCAAGTGATGACTCATTTGTCACCTCTCAATGCTCCCACAACCCTGTTAGTTCTAGCAAGAATATTTAGTTTGAGACCTCCTCTCTTAAAATTATATAGTACCATACACAGAATATTGTCACGACACACATGGCTGTACGTCAGGCTGTTAGAGTGTGAGACATGTGGTTAGGATGGCAAACAGTATAGAGTTCCCTCTAAAAATTATAAGTAAGACCCAGGCGGTGGTGGCGCACGCCTTTAATCCCAGCACTTGGGAGGCAGAGGCAGGTGGATCTCTGTGAGTTTGAGGCCAGCCTGGGCTACAGAGTGAGATCCAGGAAAGGCGCAAAGCTACACAGAGAAACCCTGTCTTGAAAAACAAAAAACAAACAAACAAAAATTATAAGTAAGGCTTCCATAGGACCCCATGCTCATGTTGATGGCAGCACTGTCCACAGCAGTGTAGATACAGAGGAAAACTGCCAGTGACTTAAGAAACCTACCCGGGGAGACAGTGCAAGGCTTGTTAAAACAGTAGGCCATTTCCTGAATGACTTATATATTTTACTCTAAAAAACCCCAGACCCCCTGCAGTGTTTTTTTTTTTTTTTTAAGAAAGGCCTCTGTAGTGGCTCCTAGGACTTTGAAAGCAGACCACCTATGGGCTGTAACAGACAGCAGGCAGGGCAGATGTGAACCTTCAATATGGGCGCATCCCAGTCTTGCATGGTGAATGTATCACATCACAGGGCAAAGGGGACCTTTCAGAGTCAAGATGTCCAGATGAGACATCATCTCATGTTACACAGGTAGGTAGGTTCCATGTCACCAGAAGGGTCTTTGTAAGGGACAATGTGATGATGGAAAAGAAGTCAGAGAGAAGGGACAGAAAGAAGACTGGGGAGGGGGATGGGAGGGAGAGGAGAGAGGAGACAGAGATAGGGAGAGAGAGAGAGAGAGAGAGAGAGAGAGAGAGGAAAGTGGGGGAGAGCAGCGAGACATAGGAAAGAGGGAGGGGAGGTACATTGCCTGCTCTCTATCTAGCTCATGAGGCCGTAGGTCAGAGGACATGAGCTCATAATGGAACATGATGTTTGGATAAACTCATTTCTCTATGTAATCCAAAATCCAGAAGTGAGCCACCTGCCAGCTGGGATCTAGCACAAGGGAAGCCTTAGGACTGGTTTAGGATAACTGTTTACAAGTGTCTTGGTGATGATTCATACATCAAAATTCTCTGTTGCTTTGTCCAAATAAGAATCTAATGAGAAAGCCAAATACTGGTAGAGGTGAGAGAGATGTGAAAATTACACAAATCCCCAAAGCATGCCTTGAGTTTCAAACATATGAGTTTATTTTAAAAGGCAATTGTGTCTATTATTTGTTCAATGTTTATTACCATTTTAATCCATATTCATAAGAAGGAGGTGTGCTTGGAACAACAGTCTCCTGTGTCCCAAGTCCAACCTACTGGGGAGAAGCTGGAGGGAGGGCTCTGAGATACCAGAGCCAGGTTCAGTCTTTACAGTAAGCCTGGGTGTTGTCAGCCGCCTGTTCTTTTCCCTTGGGAGGCAAGGCTGTGTGGTCAACAAAAATGACATCAGGTGTGTCCTGCCTGTGGGTCAGGTGGCAGAATAAGAACTAGGTATTGGATTGGGAACATGTCTTAGGGTTGCAGAGCCATCTAGCCCTTGGCCAGAGCAGTGTGTTTTATATTGGACTAATGTCTGACCTGACCATTCAGCCTGGACAGTGTTGATGGTTGTGTCTAGGTCTTCATGGGGGTATAGTGGCTTTGACAGCTCTAGACAGTAGCTGGCTTCTTACAGCATATCCTCCTGCCTCCTCCTTGACTCAGATACTCTGATGCACACATTTTGCATGAAAACCTATTACCAATTTCTCTCTGGAGGCCCCACAAGTGAGCCATGGTACAGACCCCAGGGAGAGCTCATCTGTGTTTGGTCCTTCCTGATCTGAAGACTTGCATGCTAGTGTTTTCTAAGGATGTGCTCTAGAGAGCCAGGAAGAAGGCAGGATTAGGTGGCTTCTGGAGCCCAAACCCTGAAGCATCTTATAGAATGCCACTGTCTCCCAGCACAGGGGATGACTGATGGTCAGGGGAATCTTGTGCCAGGGCCTAGCACCCTAGAGCGGCTGGGTGGAGCCTGATCAGGGAGGTCTGCATAAGCTGACACATGGACCTAGTGCTGGACCAGGAGGTATCTTTTAACATGGTACCAGTGTTGCTATGGTGATGCTAGGAACCTTGCCATGTTTCTGCCTCGAGTCAGCTCAAGTTCACCTGATTTTAATCATGAGCAGAACCAGAAGTTCCAGTGGGCAAAGAAGAACAAATTCAGATGGAAATGATTTAATCCTCCCTAGGGAAGGATCTGGGGTTTCTGTACATGGCAGTGACCAGCCCAAACCATCAAATGTGAGATATCCCCCATAAGTTTGAGTCTGAACACTTGGTGCCCTGATGGTAGCACTGTTTGGGAAGACTATGAAACCTTTAAGAGTTGGGCCCCTCCTGGAGGAAGAGGTCACTGAGTAGGGGTGGTGGGGAGAGGGTGTGGGCCTCGAGGTTTTGTAACTGGGCTTTACTTCCTGTTCCTTCTTTGCTTCCTGAGTATGGATGCAGAGTGACCAGCCAGCTTCCTGCTCCTACTTCCATGCCGTCCCTCCGGCGATGCGCTGTATCCCTTCACACTGTAAGCCAGCACAAGCTGCTTACTGTCAGCTTATTTTGTTACAGCAACAAGATAATTAACCAACATACATGCTAAACCTCATGCCTCGGGGAGGCTCAGTGGCTGAAACTCATAGCCAAAGACCGAAAACTGACATGAGATTACGTGTGATAGTAGGTGTCCAGACACAGGTGCAGACCTGATGCCACGCCACGCCCCCCTCATTTTGTTCCCTGGAATCTCCTGAGCTAAGTTCCTATAGCACCAGCCCACAGGGTCCTGCAGGAAGCCCGTGGCTCTGTGGGGAAGGGCACTACGAGCCAGCTCAACCCTGAGCTAATGCTTCTTCCCTAAGCTACTGGCCTTCTCTTTAAATCACAAGTGTGCAATGATGGGGAAGATTCTTCATGACACCTGAGCATGGCCCTTGGGGCTCATCTGCCAGGACTTATGAAGAGACCTGGCAAGTTTGAGAGGTAAAATGCACCAACACGAAGAACTGATGAGAGTCTGGTAGTTCCTGCCTGCTAGTCTAATCCATTAGCCAGTCATGTAGACCCCACCGCACAGGGCATGGTTGCCTACTTCTGATGTTTCCCAAACTGCTAGTGCGTTCCTTAGTAAGTGAGATCTGAATTTTCCTGGGAAGATTTTTTTTTTTTTTTTTAAATCCAGATTGAACCTTCAAAAAGGCAGAAACAGGCTGGTCTCCAGGTGCCCTAGGGACCAGTCAAATTGTCATTACAGGACCAAGACAGCATTCAGTGTCTTCACAGGGAAAGGGAGGGCATCTCCAGCCCCAGAACATGATTGTATAGAACTAAGTCATGAGAGGACCCGGAATGCACAAGAGCAGGCAGGTATGGATGCTGCCCTCTTTGCCAGGGCTTCTGAAAAGAACAGAGGGCTATGTTCCCGCTGAGATGGCAGGAGACGTGTGCAGGGAAGAGGGATGCTCCATGACCACATCACAGCATGTGTTTTAAGAGATGAGCTAATTGGCTCCAGATCTGCAGCTCCCCACAGTCTAACAGTGGAAAAACAGGCAGGCAAGCCAGAAAATAATGGAAGAATGGGTATAGCCACCAGCCATGAAAGGATGCACCCTCCAGGGCTACTGCGAGGAGATGTGCAGTGGAGAAGGAGGAGTGTGTAATGGAAGGGGTTAGCCCATGTCTCAAACATCAGAAGCCAGTGCAGAGGGAGACAGATGTTCCAGTCTGGAGAAAGCCTAAGTAGTGACCATGGAGGGAGTGAGACCAAAGAACAGGACAAGTCTGAGGTGCCCTGGGGCTGGTGAGAGCAGCGTGTGGAGCCAGGCCGGGCACAAGCTTGGCAGTTTTGGGGGGACACTGGCTAGGACTTCCTGGGTCCATGACAAGTGTTCTTAGAAGGGGCAGAGCTACTGCATATCACCTGTCAACAGAAAGAGCGGGAGAAGGGACAGGGGAAGAGCAGGCAGATGTCCTCTGTGGGGACCGTGCTGGATTAAGACTGTAGCAGATACCCACTGTAGACACCAGTGCTGTGGGACTCACCTTGGTTGTCAGCTTGATGGATTTGGAATTAACTAAACCACGCTGCCGGGCACTCCTGTGAGGGGGTTTCTTAATCAGGTTAATTGAAGCAGGAGGACACACCCTAAATCTTGGTGGCATATTTAGGTGGCAGCCCTGATACAGGGACACAGAAGAAGAAAACTGCTTTTTGCCTGCCTGTTCTCACTCTCACTGGCAAGTCCATCCACTCTATTGTGAGATGTTTTCTTCACTGAGATTAGAACCTACTTCTGTGAGATTCCGACACTGACCAAAGACCAATATCTCTCCAGGGATCTTTCAGGTTTTTAGCACCAGATTGGGACAGCTGAGACATCCAGACCACTAGAGAAGGAGGTATGGTTGCAGGGCTCTCATGCAAAAGAGCTCCCCCCCACCCCCGATTTGCTGAGTGAACTGTAATTCCATATAATTCAATTATGATAAGAGTTGGGATGTAGTGTGATTAAGAATCAGACCGTGGAGGTATAGGAGAAAATTAAAACAGCTGTTAATTTCATTTGAGTCCATATTCTTGGAGAAATGATTGTAAATTGAAAATCCTAATTAATCTCGCTTCTCACATTTTTCACATGAGCAAACTGACAATAGTTGAACAGTGGCTAGAATATGGCACTTTCTCTTGGTCAGGGGCCTATTAGCTCTTGTGGTCTAGGTTTGGAGCCTGGAGGGATTTTGGTTGCACACGTCCAGGCAGGGATTCCTCTAAATCTGCTCAGAAGTGTCCCGTGTCCCTCCCTCTGGGCATCATCCTGGCACATGCCCATACTGTCCAAAATTTCAGAAGGACTCCATGGCTGTTGTCCCAGTCCTCCCCCTTAGCTTCTCGGCAGCCTGCGTACTGTGGCCAGCGTGATAAGACAAGAAACAGAAAAGCCAACACCACCAAGTGGGGGAAGAACAGCACACCTGTGGGCACCATAATGGAATACCTAGAAAACTTCAGGAGAACTGGGTGGAAATCGATCCCAGTAACCAGGGTCCAGCTCAGCCTGCTGGTCTGACGCTTTCATATGCAGCACCTCTCAGTTGCAGTGGTTTCCCCAGGACTACTGAAGCTGAGTGCAGGGTCCCCTTGGCCACAGTTTCCTGTTCACAGGTTCAGGTGCTTGTACAGTACAGTACCAGCATCTGCAGAGGCAGCTAGATCTCTCTTGTTCTGGCTTCCTGCTCTGCATTTCAGCTCTATCCTCACCCAGAGGGCAGCGGCTTCTGGTCACCTCTTCCTGTACCTGAGCCTGCCATGTGAGCAAACCTGAGATATTCTCCTCTCTCTCTCTCCATCTCCAGTCCCCTCACAAGGCTAGCCAGTGAGGACTTTCCATGTTTATTCATCCTTTGCTTATCCTTATCTCCCTAGCTATTCTACAGGAGTGGATTCCACTGACCAGGCTACCTATCAGTGCCCTAGGTCACATAGCAATGGACACAGGGTCTGGTGCAGATCAAGCACTGGACTCTACAACCCTATAGCTATGATGTCCCTAGATACAGAGCCCCATGATGGGAGAGACTTTTTCACTCTGTCACTTCATTTCACAGATGGACAGCAAGGGGCAGAGGACAGGAAACAGAAGTGTGTGGCTCCAGGCCTCTGACACTCCCCTGAATTCAGGTTGGCTTTAGAGGTAATGCAAGCATGACAAGGCCTGAAAGTGTGACATATGAGTGGAACCCCCCCTAGCTGAAGCTGGAGGCTACCCTTCATGTGATATGTTCTGGAGAAGCATGATCTACTATCAAGTCATTGCACTTAAATGAACGAATCAGCTCTTACATTTAAAACAGGTATCTTCCAAATGCAACCAGCTGCCTGACCTGGACATTCTGGCACAGCCCCAACTACTTGCTCACTGACCTCAGGGTCGCAGTCAGAAAATTAAATGATATGTGCTTTGTTCTTGGAGTGATTCTAGCTTTGGAGCTGTTGTCTTCTAGAACTAGAGGTGTCATTAATAGTCGCTTCCCCCCAGTTCATGGGCATCAGAGTTCACTGTGCCCTTCGCATACTTCTTTTCCTCTAGTGTTGGGTGGAGAGGGGAATGGGGTATAGACAACACCTAGGGCAGAACTCAGACACTGGGCAGGTCTACCAGCTGGAGCCATGGCTCTGCCTGAGTCCTTGAATCACAGAACTAGCTAAATGATTCCCAACAGTTGCTTATTGCATTCTAATAGCTTAATATCTTTGTTTGGGCAATAGAGTTCTGGGGGCCAGGACTGGCTGAGACAAGCCTTGGCTGGACTGAGCATATTCTAGGCAAGGAAAGAAAGCAACTGTTCAGAATCCAAGGTCCAGGGATGCCTGCTGTTAACCTAGGATGCTCCTGATCTCAAATGGCCCAAGATGAGCTAAGGGCCATGCCATTTCTGTTGCTTAGAAACAGGGAACACTCAGAAATCACCCAACACTTAGGAGAATAAAACGCCGTCCAGCTAAATAGCCAACAGGCAAGTGCTCTTACTTGTCTTTGAAGCTCGTAGTCCCTGTTTCTTGTGGTCCTCATGAATTCAACCCTCTCTAGCTCCACAGACACATTTTTACAGTGTGTTACATATCTCCCGATGTTTCAAAAGCAGTGTCCTAAAGTACCTACAACACACACGGTTTAAGCAGTGTCCTGAAGTACCTACAACACACACGGCTTGAACAGCATCCTAAGGTACCTACAACACACACAGCTTGAGCAGCGTCCTAAGGTACCTACAACACACACAGCTTGAGCAGCGTCCTGAAATACCTACAATACACATGGCTTGAGCAGCGTCCTGAAATACCTACAGCACACATGGCTTGAACAGCGTCCTAAGGTACCTACAACACACATGTTTTTAAGCAGCAGTGGATCTTTCTTGCAAACAAGATTTTGCATTTCTCAGGGTACTGTTCAACACTCTACCCTTCTCCTCCTTCCCTCTTGACACAAGTCTCCTCCTCTCCCTTCTCCTTAGACACCCACAGTAAGAGTGGGCTAACTGGCCCCGTGAACACTGTATTGTCGGGCCCTGAGCACTGGGCTCCCTGGAGTTTTCCAAGGTCCCATCTTCACCTCCAACTATATGCACTGTCTTCTCTCCCTTTAAGGAAAAATAAAGGGAGAAAAAGAAAAGAATCTCCTCCTCAGGTGAAAGTTTTAAAATAGTGCATGTCATAGCTATAATCATTTTTATCAGGAACCATAAAATAATGTTGAAAAAAAATGGTGTTGATTTTTTCAGCTGACATACAAATGTGCTGGGATTCCAGAACATGATGGCAGTAGATTTCTAATTTTGCCTCCATGCTTTGATGGAGCAGTTCTGGTAGGTGGCTGGCAACCTTGTGAGAGACTTTGGTTGGGGCCAGTCTTTGGTTTGGGTGCTGTCTCTCTTTGGGACCTGGCCTTCGGGACCTGGCCTTCTAAGCTTCACTTGCCATGATCCTCTGCTCTTGCTGTGTAGGTGGAATTACCAAGGTCAGTGCCCAGTCCCCTCCTGAAACTGTACTAGTGCCTGAACTTATCTTGCTAAATAATAATTCCCACATCTATTTCAGACAATGAGAAAATCCTGAATATTTCTAAGTGTTGGGGCTCACCTGAAGGATTCCTTGGGAGCCTGGTTCGCTTCTTTTACCAGGTCGTGCTGGCAGGCAGTTACAGTAGCAACAAGACTGTCATGAGGCACTTGGCATGGACATTCACTAATGCCACCAGTAGCTAGAGCTGGACAGCTGTGAGAGGCTGACACATGGATCCCTTCTGATCCTGGGGCCTCTTCCTTCCTCCTGCCTAAGTTCATTATGCTTTTAGAATAGTGAGTGAAGATGTATTATTTCACCAGGAGAGTTGAGGTCTTGGTTGGTGAATGGAGGAGCCCTGTGAAGCACAGACATGCCCCACCCACCAGACAGTTTTTGGCTAGAAGGGTAGGAGAGGCAAGATAGAGCCATGGCCATTGGTCAGGCAGGATGTCTTGGTTTGGGAAGCTGGTTCTTAGCACACACAGGAAACAGATGGGGAGGAGATCTGGATGGTCTTCTGCCCCAAGTAATGAGAATATCCGTAATGGCAGGTTAAGGGGTGTGCCAGTGGGCAGCCTTAGGTGGGAGGACATGGCAGGCATGTTGGTCAAATGTGTCCCACACCAGGTGTGGTCTGCCTGTCCCCTCAGGTAATCTGTGAGGAGCAGGACACAGACAGGGAGGCAGTACCCAGAGCATTTACCACCTCTTCTCTCTCCCTGGCTTGTATGGCAGAATGATGTTCCCTGCCCCCCCAATTTCCATCTCATAGCTCCAACTTCTGATGTTTGTACTTCATAATTATGGAAATACTTGTAACATTTATAATAGCTCTTTCAGGCTCGTATTGCTATAGTGCTTTTTCATTTTGTTTTGTTTTGTTTTTGTTTTTCGAGACAGGGTTTCTCTGTGTAGCTTTGCGCCTTTACCTGGAACTCACTTGGTAGCCCAGGCTGACCTCGAACTCACAGAGATCCACCTGGCTGTGCCCCCCCCCCCCAAGTGCTGGGATTAAAGGCGTGTGCCACCACTGCCCAGTGCTGTAGTTAATTTTTAACACCTGTTATTTGCACCACACTGTTTACCCCATGTCCCATGTCCCCGAGGCCCTGTTCTGATGGGAACACCACCCGTCCCACTCCTGTACCAGCTGTGGGAGTTGTTGGAGCTACAGCCTTCTGGTAGGTCTTCTTCAGACTCAGGGAGTGCTAACCATGCACACTGAGCTCTCCACCCAGAATGCCTAGGTCCCTGCACTTCATGTTGCCCTCCTGATGGTCTACCCTATGCCTCTGTCTGCTCTGCCTCTTTCAAAGCCAGATGGCTAGACTTGGGGGATGCCCCTTGGCTCTGCTCCCCGGGGCAGCCCCTGGGCTATGAGCTTGCACACTGTAGGTCTCCCCACTTCAGCGGCTTCCTGCTGTGAGCTGAGGACCCACAGGGCTCTGCATTGAAGCTTTACCTCTCTTGATAATCCCATTTATTTGATACCTTGTTGTCCAGTACTTGTGAACTGTTATTTCATATATTTAATTGGTTTCTCTACTTCTTTCCACAAGGAGGTCAATTCCCACAGCATTTGATCCCTTGAGGCTATGGAAGAAGCTGAGTGAGGGTTTGTTATTTAGTTTATGGTTGTCCATTTTTCTTTTTTCTTTTTTTTGGGAGGAAGGGAAGAATCTCAGGTAGCTCAGGCTGGCCTAGAACCTTCTTTGCACTCACTACATGCTTCCTTGAAAAACTATGTATAACATTATAACCTGGATGTTACCTAGCATGGGTGAGATCAACCAATCTCATTCAGCCTCGTGTGTGTGTGTGTGTGTGTGTGTGTGTGTGTGTGTGTGTGTGTGTACAGGGTATACAAGGGTTCATGTTTAGGGTTTGTTTAGGTATACTCACCCTGAGGCAGGACTCACACAGAACAGACTCTCCTACTTCCTGCAAAGCCTCCTTCCCTCCCAGGGTGTCTCAGCTCAGCTCTTAGATGTCTCTCAAGCAGCTGAATGCCTGTGCAAGCTTTCTGCCCCTTTTAGTCCCCCCCCCCCCCAGCAGACCAGGCCTCTTAGAGGAGGAGACTAGTGTCACCTTAGAAACACAAAGCACTTCATTGGAAGATCGCCTTGTGAGTAAGGGAGACTTTAAGTTTAGCGGGCTGGTGCCATGACCTACGTAAGGAAATCCCGGGCTCCGGACTGTGCTGCCTGTGAGGCTGGGAGAATTGCAGGGGAAAATTAGTGTAGGATCTCCACCTGCAACCGCCTCCCACAGACACAATGGGTTGCAGAACATGAGCGTTCGTGGCTCCTGAATGTAAGGGTGATAAGCTGGTAAGCCCAAGGAGGCCAGGCTGTGCTTGGTGGGGTCATGGGTACTTGGAGAGAGTAGTCTGGCTGTTGGCTCAGGCAGGAGAGTGTCAATCACCAGCATCCGGAGGACAGTGAGAGGTCAGCAGCAACCAGTGATTTCCCATTTCTCTTAACATCAAACAAAATGCTGAGATTGGCTTTAGAGAATTGATAAAACATTGTGTACCGCGCATCACACTGTCTCACAGGCTGGGTAGACAGGGGCTGTTGCTCCCAGGAAAGAGTGTGCAAAGCAGAGGCAGATGCCAGCTCCAGGGCATTTTGTTTCAGAAACCACCAGCATCCCCACAGTCATGTGGAGCCATGGCTGGTGAAGAGTTCTGGTGAGCTCACAGATGAGTTTCATGTGGCTTGGACTGTCGTGGGATACTCCCTGCTGACACGTGAGAGCCTGGGGTCCACAGGGGCTAGACTTCGGTGAGGTCCTTAGGGTAAGTACCAAGTCCACAATCATACTTTGAGTTCTTAGGAGAGAAAAGGCGGGGATTTAGAGCAGCTGTAAACTTTTCTGGCATTCTATGGGAGACCTCAGTGAAAGGGATATGAGAATTGTACTCACCCATCCATCCACTCACCTATTCACCTACCCATTCATCTGCTTCTCACCCATCTAGCTACCCATCCATCCACTTACTCACCTACCCATCCACACAGCCATCTATCCCCTCTGTAGCATGAATCTTAAAGGTACTTGTTAATGAAACTCAACCCAAGGCCAGTTATTGGGGTGATTGCTGGAAGACCAGAGACACAGAACAAGCCACAGCTATCTCACCTTGCTAGTTCCTCAGGTGATCCTGTTTCCTCAGGCTGGAAGCTTCTGAGTCCTCATCCACATGAATCTCAGCTGAACTGCGTTGCTCCAAAGCTTAACTAACTACAAGCTTTTTCCTCCGTAGTTCCTGGTCCTCACGCCTTATATACCTTTTTCTTTCTGCCCCCACTCCCTGGGATTAAAGGCGTGGGTCACCATGCTTAGCTGTTTCTAAAGTGGCCTTGATCTCAGAGATCTGGCTAGCTCTGCCTCCCAAGTGCTGGGATTAAAGATGTGTACCACCACCGCCCAACTTCTGTTATGGCTTACTCTTCCCATTTTCTAGCCACCATTTCTGGCTCTGTTCTAGTGGCTGTCTGTTCTCTGACCCCAGATATGTTTATTTCGGGGAACACACACTATTTCAGGGAACACAATACCCACCACACCCCCCGACTCATCTATCTACTTACCCAAGCCCTTACCCAAGTACCTACCTTCCCAATCAGTTTACCTATTCATCTACCTTCCCATCCATGTACCCACCCACTTACCTACTATCCACCCATCCTTACTCATCTATTTATCTGCCTACCTACCCCCACACCCATTCACCTACCCCCTCAGCCATCTACCCACATACTTTCCACCCATCCACTCACCCACCACTCACCAATCCATCTACCCACTCATCCATCCACTCACCCATCCATTGATTTTCATGATTTTCTGTATGTGCTTCGGATGGAGACAGGGTCTTGTGAAGTCCTAGACTCTATCACTGAACCACTCCAGACATCTTCATGATTCTTCCCAGATCTTTGCACATGGCAGCTGTGTGCTTTTCCCCAGGACCAAATGTGACCCAATAGGAATTAAACAGGAAAGAGTGTGTTTCTTTCTTTCTTTTTTCATTTTTTATTAAGATTTTTTAAATTCATTTTACATACCAATCAAAGATCACCCTATTTCCTCCTCTTACTCCTCCAGCCTCCCCCTCCAAACCCACCCCCATTCCCTCCTACAAGAAGGTAAGGCCTCCCATGAAGAGTGTGTTTCTTGCACCACAAGAGCAGTGAGTTTTGTCTTTTCTCAGCAAACAAACAAACAAACAAACAAACAAAAAACTCAAAAATCAAATTAACAACACAACTATCCTAAGGCCAATGTGATGGGACTAGGCAGGCCCTGGGTGGTAACTAGGGTTATATGAGTTCAGGAGGTGGTGCCTGTATGTTAGGATTAGTGTTCTCAAGGCAGAGTGCATGGAAGGGCATCTCCTCCCACCCCCACAAGAGGTCAGTGGCATGCAATGTGAAGGTGGGAACCTATAAAGCAAGAGAGAGAATGCCCAGAGACCTACCTTGCAGGCATCTTGATATTCAACTTGCCAGGCTCTAGAGCAGTTAGGAATAAGTGCCTGCTGTTTCAGTGTCCTGTCTGTGGCTTGTTACCACAGCCTAGACAGAGAGATGTGACCAAATCCAGGACAAAATTCGAAGGATTTCTGTTTCCGGAAGCAAAAGATAGAGGTGCAGCCTGGCAAACCCTTGTCAACCTACGTGAATATGCAGCTCGGTTTGAAATCAGATTTCAAACAGCTTCAAAGAGATAAAGCCATGGCTTTTATCTCGTTAGCAAGCTTTCCAGCAAGTCATTCGAGTACACAGAAGCACGGCCCCATCTTTCATGAAATAGGGCACCTCCCCAACATCCCTCATGTTTGTGGCCACCCTGTCCTGTTGTGAAAGTTCCTGAGCCTCATTTCAAAGGCTGTCTGATTTCATTTGTCTTTAAATGCACTGTGTGTTTTCTCATTCTGTTTATCACTCACAGATCAGTGATGTCCTAATGAGGAGGAGGGGGTGATCTCTCTCTGGATGCTGAACTGACCCCCCCCCCCCCCCCCAGATTCTGAGGCCATGAGCAGCTCCAAAGAAATTTAGGGTCCACAACTGCTACTCTGAAGATTCAGGGAGGAGCTGAAAGGATCACAGAGGTCATCCAGCCCCACACCTGTTAGCAGTGAGGATACCACCTGTAAGGAAGAAGCGTCTCAAGGGTCTCCAGGAGGTCTTCTGGCCCTGGAATTCTGCAGGTGGGGCACCCTCAGCCTTTGACTCAGACTTTCAGTGCTAGGGTATGGGTTAAGGCGAGCAGGATCCCAGGCCTGACTCTGTTTCTAAGAAAAGAAGTCCTGTGTGGCTTCTGGGTGCCCCAGGTCCAGCAGCTGCATACCATAGTCTGTTTGCTGCAGCCCTTTCTGAAAACACCAGAGTCCACTTCCAGTGTCCACTCCCATCAAGTTTCACCATGCCCAGGCTGCAGCTCCATGAGGGTCGCTGTGCTGGTGCACCAATGCTGACCCAGAGGCTGAAGCAATGGCTGAGCCCCGCCCTGAAGTACTTGCTGAGTCCCGCCTACAGCTCAGCTGTGCTAGGCAGGCTGTTGCCAACGGACAGGACAGAGACTCTCTGCTCTTGCTTCCTTCTAGAAATCACTTAAAGACTTGCATTTCATGCTCTAAATAAAGCTCTCATTTAACATTTTCTTCTTCTAAGTCTGGCACTAATGATGCTGGAGCCAGGGATTTTAGCGTGCCAGGTCTCTGCCAACTGCCTAGTTCCCTCTTTATTATGCAATAGTCTGATGACTTCTGAAGAAGGATGGCTTAGAAGGGAGCAAGAAAAAGGCAGAAGGCAAAACTCCCTATTTCTTCATAGTTACGTGCAGTGAAGGGATGGCAGAAACCCACTGTGGCCAGGGTCCCTGCCCCTTCAGTGGGAAGGTCTCCCTGAGTCTGGGAGACCCTGATGAGGATGGGAGATTGACATAGTTGTCTTACATTAAATTCACAAGCTAAGAGATCTCATATATGTGATTAAGGATCCTAACCAGTTGCCTTTGAGATAATCATCAGTGAGGCCAACCTGGGTGTGACAGAGCTAATAAAGGAGCCCTTAGAATGTAGATTTCCCACTGGCCACAAGGGTCAGACAGCATGGTGAATACTACTCTGCAGGGGACCAAGGTCTTAGCCTGAGAGGCCTCTAGGAGATGAGAGCCATTGAGGAAACAGAAACTTCTGTGCTATAGCTGTGAAAGACTGTGTCTACAACCCGAGATGCCTCAGAAGAGTCCCCCGAGCCCTAGTGGGCGCCATCAACTGGGCCTACTGAGGCTCTGACAATGGTTTCCAGGCAGCCAGTATCTGGACTTCTGGTCCCAGGGCACCTACTTGTTTCATCATACTAATTGATTTTTCCCGATTCCATGTAGATCTCTGGAGATCCATTCAAAATACTATTTATTTTTATCACCAAATGACACCGGCTGGCATCAGGTCTGCAGATGTGAACTATGAACACTATATACAAAATTGTGTAATTTCTCATTGCCCTAGGATAAATATCCCAAAGTGTAGTTGCTGGGCTATGGGGCAATGGGAGCTGAGTTTATAGGAAACTGGGAGGGCTGCTCCTCCAATCACACCAGCAATGCTGACATGACCCAGTGCCTCAGCATCCTCCCCAGATGGGCTGTCAAAGTCATTTCAGTGAGGAGTGTTTTACACTGGCTTTCATGTGCACCCTGGGTTAGCCACCTACATTTTCATGTATTTGCTCTATGGCTTTTTGGCTGTTCCATGTTCTCTCTTCATTGGGAAAGTGACCATTCATATCTGCAGCCCCTTCCAATGGGGTTTTCAGGTTTCAAGTGGTTTAGTTCTGAGCATTCTCTGTATGTCATAGAGAGGAATTGCTCACAGTGTGTGTATGTGTGTGATTTGCAGACATTTTCTCCCCATATGCATTGTCTTCCCAACCTCTTATAGTGTTCTCAGAGTTAAAGTTATCAATTTTGATACAAACTAATTAATTAATTTATAGATTGTGCGCTCTCTCTCTGTCTCTTGGTCTCTGTCTGTCTGTCTGTCTGTCTGTCTGTCTGTCTCTCTCTCTGTGTGTGTGTGTGTGTGTAGGCCAGAGGTTGAGGATGGGTAGCTTACTCAATTGCTCTCCACCTATATCTTTAAGCCAAGATCTTTACTAAACATGGAACTCATCAGTTTTTCTAGACTGTTGGGCCATTGAGCTCTGGGAATTTGCCTGTTTTAGCTTTCCCAGTGCTGGAGTTACAGGTGTGCCCTGCTTCATGCAGCTTTTTTGTGGGTGCTGGAGATTTTAGTTTTATGTTCTTATCCTGGCAGAGCATGCATGTTACCAACAGAACCATCTTCCCAGCTCCTTGGATTATGGTTTAGATGTTATGGCAAATAACTCGTTGCTTGAGGGACTGGAAAGTTGGCTCAGCAGTTAAGAACATGTGTTACTCTTGCAGAGGACTCAAGCTTGATTCTTAACACACATATCGGGTAGCTCATAATTGCCCATTAACTCCATCTCCAGGAGACACCAATGTCCTTGTCTGACCTCTGTGACCACCTACACTTACATATGCACCCTCACCTCTGACATATTCACAACGTTTAGAAAGGACTCACTGCTTCACTTTAGATCCTTTAAAAAAAAAATGCCCTCTGTGTTTATTAAAATTCTTTTGTAGTTTTATACTCAACTTCAGGATCTATTTTCAGTTCAGTTTTCTGCAAGGTATGAAAGTTAAGCCAGAATCTTTCTGTCTGTTCATCATTCCGTCTCTCTGTGTCTCAGTCTCTGTCCCTGTCTCTGTCTCTCTCCCTTTTCCTTTCTCTATTGCTCAATCATGGCTTGTTGAAAGTTCTTTCTTCCATTGAATCACTTTTGGACCTTTGTTAAACAATCAGTTGAAACTCACACTTGTGGATTGGATTCATTCTTGAGTTCTCTATTTGTTCCCTTGGCCATGCACCCATCCCTCAGTTGGTATCACAAACTCTGGCTGCTGGAGCTACATAAAAGTCACATAACATTGGTGGGCTGAATTCTGTCATTTTTTCAGAGTTTTTTTTTTTTTTTTTTCTATTTTAGGTCTTTGTATTTTTCATGTACATTTTCAGTGGATGTGTTTAGATCTAAAAAGAAAATGTGATTTTTTAAAAAATAGAATTTGTGTTAAATATATTAATTTGAAGAGAATTGACATATTTACTGTTGAGCGTTTGAATCTCTGAACACAAATGCCTCCACTTACACCTCCTTTGACTTTTTTTTTTTTGTTCTGGAACTTACTGTGTAGCCCAGGCTGGCCTTGAAATTACAGAGATCTGCCTGCCTCTGCTTCCTGAGTTCTGGGACCAAAGATGTATACCACCATGCCAGACAATGTTTTATAGTTTTTGACATATGAAGGTATGCCAAAAGGTATGTTTTTAAAGGCATTTTCACCCTAGCGTTCAATTTTTTTGTGAATAATAATTGCAATATTTGGTGGCTCTGTGGTTTTAATCTCACTGTCCATGTAATCACACTTGTCAGTGGAATATAGTGTAGTTTTATGTATAAACCTTGTAGATTCACTAATTAGTTCTGAGAATTTTTGCTTTTAATATCATTTGTGAAATTTTCTATATAGATGGCCACAACACTGTGTAATCAAGGGTGTCCCCATTTCTTCTTCCCTACTCTGCATTTAAAAACCATGTTCTTGGACTGGCTAGATGGCCCGGTGGGTAAAGGTCCTCATCACTAAGCCAGATGGCCTGAGTTCAAGTCCCAGCATCCTCAAGGTGGAAGGAGAAAGCTGAGTCCTTCGAGATTTCTCTAATCTATGCCTGAGTGCTGTGGTTTGTGTACAAGATGTGGCTTGGAACCCCAGCACTGCATTGAGTAACAATGGTGGAGGGTCACAGGCTTTGCTCTTAAGAGCAAAGCGTTTAGTTTGTCAACTTGGCTTGCTAGAAGTAGATTTATTTTTACTAATATTCTTGAAGCTAATTCTTTTATCCTTAACTTGCTGAAACCCCCAGCCCCTTCTCCTGTGACTCCCACCCCTAATCCAGGGTGAGTTTTAGGTTTGTCAAATGCTTTTTCTGCATCAAATGATGCAATCATGTGGTTTTCTGTCCTTAATTAGTCAACACAGTATTATGTTTACTGATCCCAAAAGTTGGACTGGTGATCGCTGCTTTTGTTCTGGTTTCTATTTTAGTTCCACCTTTGTGTACTTCACTGGAGTGAGGGTGACAGAGCTACTCCTGGAGACAAGTCCTGTCTCCATGCTCTTTTAAGTCAAGAGTCCTTTGGATCGGGGGGCCTTTGTCATTTTTGGTGTTGAAGAACCCTCAGAGTTGGTGACAGGCAACAGCTAGGGATTCCTCTCTCTTAGGGAAGAGCCCCTGGTTGAGGCAGTGTCAGGCCATGCTGGTTTGATCCCTGAAAGCACTTTGGACATCTTTGCCACTGTGGGACACCCTAAAAGGATAGCTCTAGAACCTTCCACCCAGCGAGAATACTATATGTAGTGGAAGTGTCCTGCCTCCTTTCAGTGAGATTCTGTTGTTCATCACCATTTCCTTAATCATTGGACCTGGATCTTCTGAGACTGGATGAGCATCTCCATCCATCTGAGTTGCTGAACATCCTCTTCTGGTACAAATTGTGTCCACTGAAATGATGTTCAAACCTCTTCTCTTTAGTGTTCTGGGCCTTTCTCCTGAACACATTGCCCTTACCCCCATGCCTGGTCCCTTTCTGGGCATCTCTGGGTCTTACTTCCTTCTCTCTACTCTGGTTCCTGTGTTCCTGAATGCTATTGTGGTGGCCACATCTGACCAGCTCCCTCCTGAGCTGTAGTTTGTAGCTCAGGGTCAGTATCAAGCCCAGGCAGTCCAGCTCCTCTGTGTAGGTGCTACACTGTAACCCTGACTCCCAGGGGGAGTCCCTCTCACATCCTGGATGCCTTGCCTCCTTGTCTCTATGAGTGCATGAGGTACTGATGTCCTGGGCAAAGCCCTGGGACAGGGAATGGCTTTATAGGATAGGGGATATTCATGATCCATTCTCCCACATGCAAACTGAAATGCCAAGTGAATTAGCCTTTCCCCACCTCTGCAACAGAGGTCACAGTGTCATTTTTATAGAATATTCAGGAGCAAAGCATAACATGAGTTTCAGGGGTAGTTTAAAGGAAATTATGTATTAAAAAAACGAAAGTAACTTTTGAGGAGAAACACCCACTGGGGAAAAGCAGTTCTTAAGAGCCTAAGAAGTAATTGAGCTGCAAATTACGCCTTCCAGATGGTGTGAGCACACAGCGAATCCAGAGCAGAACCGACCCCAGGAAAGAAAGGGAGGCCTTAGCTGGAGAAGCTACAGAGCTTCCGACAAGTAATTATCCGTAAACATGGGCAGGGGTGACCAGGAAGCTGCAGGTTTCCCTAATCTGAGAAATGTTCAAAACAAGGACCCAGCACTTATCTGCAGTGGTTCTGTTCCCACAAGACATGAATATTCATGGACAAATCTGTTTTTAAACCAGGCCACCTTCCCCAGTCACATGTGAGCTAATCCAGACACATGTCATCCTGAGTGTGCTGGAAATGGGACCAGAGGGCGGTGGCATCTAGCCCCTTACCCAGCACGAGCAAGGCAGCCTCTGGGTGTGGGGTATCTAGGGGCTGATGAGACTCATGATTCCAGGCTACCTTCTGGTGTGTGACCCTAAGCATACTAATTGCCTCAGTTTCCTCCTCTGTAAAACAGGGACGTCTGAGGCAGCTCCCAGGGAATGCTGGGTACACAAGCTAGACTCCAGATCTCAGGGAGGAAGAACAACCCACCACATTTGACCAAGTTGGGCCTCCTGCTGGCTGGGTCTTCACAGTACCTTGGCTGGGATCACACAGCCTTAGCCATTCTGCATTGCTGTCCTGAACTGAACGACCTCTACCCTGCAGTCCCTCTTGCACCTGGGGCATGACACACGTAACTTGGTATCACCTGATGAGAGAAGTCAGGCTGGGAGTGGAAAGGAGCTAGGTCTGGAATCTGGGTCTCATGAGGGGTCTCAGCATGCAGGTCAGTCCATGAAATAGGCTCAGAGATGGCTGATCTTGGTTGTCAACTTGACACACACTTGGGAGAGCTCCAGCTTTGAGTGCCTGCCCTGGCTTCCTTCAATGCTGGATTGTAACCCAGAAGATGAAATAAACCTTTTTCTTCCTGAGGTTTTTTTTTGTTTGTTTGTTTTTTTTTTTTGTTTTTTTTTTTCTTATGATGTTTATCGAAGCAGCAGAAAGCAAATAAGAAGAGGATCTGCCCATAAAAGCACAAAAAGTCTGAAGAGCATGCAGGGCTGTAACAGGAGAGCTGGGCCGTGGCCCCTCCCCAGGGGAGCAGTAGAGGAGCAAGGCATTCTATATGAGGGGCCAGCGCCATACCTCTTCCTGCCTTGCTTCCTCTCCAGGAAACTGGGCTCAGTGGACCCTCAGACTATCTGCAGGAAGTGGTCATCTGAGGTTGGGGTGCAATGGTCCGAGGCTGGTATTCTCTGGATCCCCTGTGTCTGGCCTCCTTCGGCAGTGTCCATAGGACATGTGGCTCCTTGACTCCACCTTCCTAGAGCAGCAGTTCCAGTAAAGAACTGTTCAGGTATAGTTCTCTGAAATGGACACAGAGCCGGGGACAGCATGTCCCTTGCTGAGTTCCTGGTTCCATATCCTTGTGTGCCCTAAAAGAACTCCTGGGGCACAGCCTCAGCAGAGCTCCACCACTGTGGGGCTGGTATGAGAGATTCAAGAGAGAAATCAGATGGTACCCCAGAACTGTATGATGGGGCACTGTCACAGGGGTTTCTATATCTCCACTGCTGGCCCAGCTCTTTCCTGAAGTCTGTAGTCCTCAGTGCCCACAGTGATTGTCTCCCTCTCCTAACAGCAGGTCCCAGTGCATTTGGGTCTGAGGAGATCCTTGGAGCTCAGGCTCCGAATTTCCAGTGAACTCTGATGTGTGTGTGTGTGTGTGTGTGTGTGTGAATATGTGTGGGTGCTGTTTGCAGAAGTGTATGCACTTGTGCACAAGCATATGTATGCTCCAGTGGACACATATGGGTTATGAAGGTATGTGTGTGTGTGTCTGTGTATGTTGGTGTGAGTGCTGTGTGCACAATTGTTGCTCATGTGCTTTTGTGTGAGTGTGTATGCTGTGTGCAAAGGTGTGTTTGTTTCTCTGTGAGTGTGTATGTGTTGTACTGATGTGTGTGTATGTGTATGTGTGTGTGTATGTGTGTGTGTGTGTGTGTGTGTGTGTGTGAATGTATGTCTTTTTGTGTGTGTGCTTCTGTGCTCCTGTGTGTATGCTGTGCTGATGTATATATATATATGAGTTTTGTGTGTCTTCAGGTGTGTTTCCTCCTTTGTGAGTGTGTGTGTGTGTTGTTCTGATATGTGCACAAGCATCTGTGAATGAGTGTATGTGCTATGCTGATGTGTGTGTGTGTGTGTGTGTGTGTGTGTGTGTGTGTGTGTTTTCTTGGTTGTGTTTGCTCCTCTGTGAATATGAGTGTGCTTTGTGTGCCAATGCTGTGTGAGAGGATATGATCACTGTAGCAGCTAGAGTCCCTGATCTGTTTAGCATGGAACTCTGACATGGCCCTTGCACTGTGGACTGGGGGTCCCAGGAGATGCTATTTGTGGAGGGGCTGCAGTCAACTTGGCATCTCTACATTCTCTGGTATGTGTATGTCTACAGCTTTTCTGCTTCCAAGTTGAGAACACATAGGTCTTGCCAGGACACGTGTAATCACCATTTCACAGATTGTAGAGTACCTGGAAAAGCCAGTGAATATGAGTAAACAAGACACCCACTGAATCCCTGCCAATGCCCAGGTGCATCATTTACTGGCCTCCTTGGTGAAAGGGTGAAGGTTAATTTGTTGTTGTCCTCAGCTAAAATAAAAGCAGTACAAAACAACAGCAGAGCTGAGTCTGGACCTCACTGCTCTGCTTCCAAAGGCTGACTCTGTTCTGTGACACCCACTGACATGAACAAAAACTCAGACCCCTGTCCAGGACCCCAGTCCTAGTGACTGTGAGGCTCAGCTGGGTGTGGGTATCACAACTGACCCCGTGGATGACCTTTCAAGGGTTCCATGGTTTGTTTGTATAGGATTTGACACATCTAACCTTCTTAGATCTATAGTAGCTTTTAAGTCTAACCCATGAGTGTACAGGGTCCCTCTACACAAGTCAACTTTCAGACCTGAATTACCTTGCTGAGAAATGAAGTTTCAGGACCCAAGAAATGATGGAAAGCCTTGCTTAGACCAGTAGATGCCAAGAGGAAGGCTTGAGTCCCTCCGGCTCACAGGTGGATGACAGGCTCTGCTTTTGCAGACAGGACCACTGATGCTGGCTGCCCTTTCCCCTGATGTCATTTAGGAGGACTCTGAGCTTCTTAGCACACTGTCTGGAATGAGATAGGCAAGTATTCACATTCACTTTCTGGAGTAGATGAGAAGCAGCATGCAAATTGAGATGTGGCTGTGTTTCTAATAAATTGGCAGCTTGTCTCTGAGCGGGGAGGTGTATAAGTGGAGGAGACAGTCTGAGCCTTGGGATGATGGTCAGACAGAGTCCACGAAGCTGGCCTCAGCTACTGTTGACACCGTCTTCACTTTTAGGCACTGGATTCCAACTATGGAAATGAGCCGGCCTCTCTCTCTCTGTTAGCGAGATGGTTTCCAGGCATTTATGCCCAGGCCACCCTAATAGCCTGTCCTTGAACCAGGGGCCCACAAAGCTATTCCTCCAAGCAGCTGCCTTCTCAGTGGAACTTCACAAAGGGAGTTTTCAACACTTGGATTTACAGAAGCAGAAATTAGGGACCATGCCATTGCCAGGAAGAAGCACGGAATGAACCTTGAACCTTGTTTCCAAGACTGGGATTCAAATCGGGCTTAATTTGAAGGGCACCGTGCAGGGTGTCATAACTCCAAATTAGTGCTGAAGGAAGAGCTGGCAGGGAGATGGATGCTCCTGCAGCCAAATTAAACCACGCTGATTGGCCCAGCCGAGAAGAATAGGGGTTTTTATCTCCTCCTTACAGCAAACAGCCCATTAATAGAGGAGCGTTTACTGTCACTTCCTGAGGAATAAAGACATTAAAGATGCTTGATACTTAAAATTATGTTTACGTTGTCTGTGAAAATGTGATAAGTACACCCCATAAAAACAGCAGAGAACTCGCCTTCTGCTAAGTTGCAAATTCAGGGCTTCATCTGGAAGGAGCCCCTCCTGTGTTGTCAAGATGTGTTTCCTGGGAGATGGCCCCAGCCAGTCAGTAGAGCTGGCGTCCCTGGCAGAGGCACCGGGGCCACTGTCTGAGTGATGCCCGGGTGGCTGCTGTCCATGTCAGAGGGCTCCCTATCTTCTGTTTGGCCTCCCTCCCCAGTAGGTGTCCTGGTCAACCTAATGGACAAGGAGTCTAGCCTTGTCCTTACGCTGCCAGCTGCAGCCTAATTACTGGGTCTAATTTGGTAACAGGCAAGTGCAAATTGATGCCAGCCAGCGACAAGGGTCAGGAAGGAGGTGCTGATGGTAGCTGGAGAGCTCAAGCTGGAGGTGGCTTTGCCATCTGTATGCAGATTTGCTGATGCAGATGAGTCAGAGGAAGAGAAGGGACCTTGGAGTGTCTCCTTTGAGTCTCCTTCAAGTCTCCAGCGATCAAAATGCAAATAGCTATAAACAAGGAGGTAGAAGTACACCCCCAACCCCCACTATTTCCTGCTGCTGGAGCCAAGACTGTGCAAGAGGTTCCCTCAGCCAGAATAGAGGCATCAGGAAGCCTATATTCAGTGTGCAGCTGGAGAGAAAGAGCACTCTTGGCTGTCACTGGATGGGGGACACACAGACTCCAAGATAAAGCTCGTGGGCACAGGCTCCATAAGCTAACCTCACCTACCTGGATTCCCACTGTTCACTCACTTTTTCATGCATATGAAGACTGGCTATGCTTCTCTTTAGGGTGATGAAGTTGACAGCAGCCCCCCTTCTCCTCCCCGCCTATTGGGTAGCTCCCCTTTAAGTGGGACTGTCAAATCAAGAAACAAAATACAATGTGGTCTGTGCTGCTGGAGAGGACACAGCATCCTGTCTGAGTCCTGAGGATGGAGCATTTGGGGTGCCCACCATAATTTACCAGTCTGTTACTGCCTCCCACCTCTCTATCTCCCCCATTTCCATACTGCACAGGTACACGCCTCTCTGAGAGGTACTTGAAGCTGCGTGTGGCCCTTGGCCTTTCTCTGAGGTCTGGTAGGCATATGTTCTCTGAGATGTTACCCCATGACCCTAGCTGAAGCAGAGGTTGGGCTGTGATGTTGAGAAGCCACTGAAAATCCAGTGGCCCTGCAGTCTCCAGTGGGGACTGAGAACAGATGAAAGATTCTCCAGACCTCTGGGGAACAGCAAAGCCAGAGGGGAGGCAGGTGCTGTCATTGAGATGGAGGGCATGCCTGAACCCCTGTGTCTCCATTTCTTCTGCAAACAGGTGTATCATACATCCATCGCCTCCTCATCTGTGAGCACTGAATTGCTGAAATGCAGCAGCTAGCCTAGGGTAATTGTTTGTTGAGACTTGGAGTTTTGGAGCCCAGAGTCACTGTCCCCAGATAGTGTAGGTGCAGTCACTGACACACTGCAGGCATTGGGGTAGGGGCACAGAAAGGGAGCATCACCTCTTCCCACCTCTGCTCTTCCTCTCAACTTTGCAATCTCCATCTGGTTTTAGAACATTCTGAGGAGGTGAGGACCAAGGAAAAAGGAGTGGGGTGAAGTGCTCACTGACAGCCCAGGGGAACCCACCAAAGTCCAAGGTCTGACTTGGTCACTTGCCTGTGATGATATTGTATTCCCCAAAATATTGTGTACCCTAGTAAACTTATTTGGGGTCAGAGACAGAACAGCCACAATATTATACATAGAGGATAGGCAGTGGTAGCACACGCCTTTAATCCTAGCATTCCAGAGGCAGAGATTTACCTGGATCTCTGTTCAAGGATACAGCCAAGCATGGTGACTCACGCCTTTAATCCCAGAAATCCAGCCTTTAATCCCAGGGAGTGATGGTAGAAAGTAGAAAGATATATAAGGCGTGAAGACCAGAAACTGGTTCAGCATTTGGCTGGTTAAGCTTTTAGGCTTTGGAGCAGCTGTTCAGCTGAGACCTGGATGAGGACTCAAAAGCTTCCAGTCTGAGGAATCAGGATCCGCTGAGGAACTGGCGAGGTGAGGTAGCTGTGGCTTGTTCTGTCTCTCTGATCTTCCAGTGTTCACTCCAATACCCAGCCCAGGTTTGTTTTTATTAATAAGACTTTTTAAGATTCCTGTTACACTTGCCTCTGGGAAACATGCAGACATCTCTGAGACCCAGGGCCAGGGCAAAGCCAGGGTAGCCATGTGGGCTATACTTCCCTCTGGTGTCTCATTCTTTGTAGGGCCACTAGGGTGTGACTTATTGATCTTTTCCTTGAATTAATCTTTACAAAGACAATATTTAAATAAAAATCCTAAATGTACAATGACAAGTGATAAAGCTAATTGAGCATAATAAGAAGGCCTTTTATTAGCCACTGAGATGGTCTGGGTAACTTCTCAGATAGGAAAATAATGAAAGATCAATACTACTGGTGGACGGAACCCAATGTGACTATATAAATCAAGGGGACTTCCTGAAAGGAGGGTATTTTATACTTGTGAGGTGAATTAATCTAAGTGTCAATAAGGAAAACAATTACAAAATGGAAGCTAGCCAGCCTGTCTCTCAGGAGAGGTGTGCACACAAACCTCGAGGAGATCCTTTTCCCACCAGATACAAGTGTCTCCTCCTGAGCATGCCAGCCAGGACCTGGGGTGTTGCAGTAACAAGCCAACTCTTACATGTGATTAGGAAACTCAGCCCCTCCCCTCCAGTCTTAGCCATTGTTTCTGTCCATAACAAACAGCATATGGGACGTTTACAATCCCTGCGGTTTCCCATGTAAATGGCTGGTAATTAGTGCTCACTTAGAGATTTCAAAGATGTTTCAAGTGGTAATTATTCAAGATCTGGGCTTCTTGACATGTGGTTGGTCATGTGTTAGTCTATTGATTTATAGTTTACCAGCACTTACATTGTATTAATATTCCAAGTATGAAAGTCATCAAGCATATGCAAATCCCAATTTGTAACATGTAGAAAGAAAAACATCACCCAAGAGGCTCAGTAATGACCCAGATGTGTCATCCAGGCTTGCTGATACACTGCAGGCAGAGGGGTCTAGCACACTCCATGGGTCTGCATTAACTCAGGCCTGAAACTGATGACCGGAAGAGGGACAGCTGGGACACTCCAGGATGATCTTGCAGGGGGCAGCAGGGAGCTGAAGCCACTTATTTTGGGTGGTTAGATGCTGCTCCTACATCCAAGGGAGGGACATTTCCCGAGACTTTGGGAAGTCTGGTGTCATACCTGATGTAGCTTGATGGCACTTGGTCAGGCAATGGTTGCCAGGTCATGTCCAACATGTTTCTTCCCTTTGTGAAAGCAGGGCGCTCCTCATGACAGGATCCTGGGATCAATCTGACAAGAGCGAAAATGGCCTGGGTGTACCTCTTAGCCTTTTCTAATTTCTCTACTTGACTTTGAGAGAGCATTAAGGGCAGGAAGGCATGACCTGGAAAGAAAACACTGTTCAGGTACCAGTAGCCTGTGGGTGCTCAGGGCGCAGGTTTTCTTGCTACTGTGATAAAAATACTTTAACAAAAGTAACTAAAGGAAGAAAGAGTTTATTTTTGTTCAGGGTTCTAGGTTACAGTGTGCAGTGGTGAAGAGGTCAGAGCAGCAGGAGACTGAAGAAGCTAATGACATTGGTATCCAGATTAGAGGCTGCCTGTGAGTGAATGCCAGCTACTGCTCAACTCTTTTCTGCTTCCATAGATCTCAGCCGGGGAACGGGGCTTCCTGTAATAAACAGGTTGTCTTCTGTCTGTTCTCTCCGTTAAGACACCCCTGGACTCCTAGGCATGCAAAGAGGACCATCTCCCAGGTGATTCTAGAGTTACAGGTAGCACTAGCCATCATACCATCTGAAAGTGTGTGCACATTCACATGCATGCCCACACACCTACATATCCTCCTGGGCAAGCACAGGGATATTTGTTGCAGATATATGTCATCCACTTACGGGGCCAGCTTACAAAAGGTGAGCACAGGGACAGGAGCAGAGTCACAGCCTCTGCATGCGTCACAGATGCCCTGCTTCTAAGCCCTATGAGGACATGCTACCCTTTACTCCACCCCAACAACAAAACAGCACCCATCCTTAGAGAACTGATGGTCCTCTTCATCACCCAGTATGTCCCCTAAGACTCTCCTGGATTCTCACTCTGCTACCACCCCCTTGAGCTGTCATTATCTGACATCAAACTTTCTATCAAGGCATTTTAAGATGGACACTTTATCAGGTTACACAAAGACAGTTACAAAAACAGCCACTGTGTCTTCATGTGGTGGAAAACTGTGGTATTTGAAAATTTTGCTTCTTCTGTGAAAGTTCTGCAGAGCTGGTGTCTTTTCTGATGAAAGGTGCAGAGCACATATTTTAGTCAGATGAAAGCAGCTAACTTGCTCCCCCCCCCCATTATTACCCTTATCAAGCATTTATTACATGTCAGCGAGACTCCCCATTGTCCCTACCATGGAAAATCAATAGAAGGCCCTTTTATGGGGAATGAGTCTGTCAGTGTAGACAAGAGTGCATCTAGCATTGTGTGTGAGGCACCCGAGAAGACATGTAGGGACAATGCTTGGCAGAGGCTCACTGCCTCCTCCTGCCTGCTCTTAGGTGCGCTGTTCATCAGGAAAATGGGAGACTTCAAGAAGAGGCTGGCGGGGGGTGGGCTGGGGTGGGGGGGAGTCTTTCCAGATGACCACTGTTTTCTGGGACACCTTGGAGGTGCAGGAGCATCATAGTGGAAAAAGCAGGATGTCCATCCTGAGTTCATGGGTCTCACAGATGAAAGGCCTGTGGACGGGATGCTCATGCGTGGTAAGGAAGTCATTTTTAAAGTTACAGTTGTATCATCAGTATGTGCCTTGTACCTTTCCTCCCCAATCTGTGGAAGCTTCAGGCTCATGCATGTACCTGGTCTTGCCATTTATAAGTGATTATTCAGTCATCCCCAGAGAAATGAACACTTCTGCCATTAAAAATCACTGCATGTGATACGTGGAGCCATTTTTTTTTATTTTTATTTTTTTAATTTTGAGAAAGGTTCTAACTATATACCGTGAGTTTGTGGCCATCTTCTTTCTGCCTTGATCTCCTGAGTGCTGGGATTACAGTTGTGTACCATGATGCTGAGGTCTGCTCTGGAAACTTTAAGCATATTGAAAGGAAGGAAAAAGCTTCAGGATTCCTGGCTGGGTCTTCTCATTAGTCTGATTGACTTCTGGAACATTCCAGAAGTTCCCAGTCCATTTTCAGAGCAGAATACGGAAGGTATTCCTTCAAACACAAGACACACTTATGTCCTACTCTGAAGTCACTGTCACATCAGGGTCATGAGAAATGCTTCTGAGGACACATAGTGGAATCAGAGCCCATTGGTACGCTGTTCTACCCACAGCAAATATCAAATGGGCCAGTGCAAAAGCAGATACAGACCCATCTAAGAGAAGTCCTGCAGCAGAGGTGTTCTACAGGGTAACTAGCCAAGTTGAAGGAAGCACTTCTCTTCCTGTTGGGGGATGGGCAGTTAATAGAAAAGCAGCTTCCTCTCCGTCTTCACTGTTTACCTCAGCCCTGTCCCGTCAAAGTTACCAGGGTCAAATAATCATTTATTCGATGTAAGTGACAGACACCACCAGACTAGGAGAGTCCCTGTTCACTCTGGATTCCTGGTGGAACAAGGCATTCTGTCTACTCTCCCAAACCAGGGCTCCTGATTGTCTCTGCCAAGGCCAAGCTGCCATCAGCTCAAGCCAGAGAGGACTGTGTTCACTGATCTCCGGAGTGGAACGTGTGGAATCCTACCTGGCCTGTGCCTAATAAATGTTTGATTTCTCTTTTCGTACAGCCATAGCAGTAGAGGCCTTGTGACTGTAGCTAGGTAGAGCATGAAATGTGTGCTCTGTAAAGCAACAGAGTCAGGGTTGGTCTGGAGAGGGAAGGATGCCTGGACCCATTAGAGAGATAGATGAGGACAGACTGGCTCCCTTCTTCCCATTGCACAGGTGCGGTTCATGGGTGGCGGGTTCTGCAAAGCCTGCCCAGCTGCTCCCAGCACTCTGAAGTTCCCTCCCAAGGGCAGCTCTTTCAGTGGGTGGAGTTGTCAGGTGGGGATGTGTATAGAAGACTTCATACCTAGGGGACAATTTAGCTTTGCAGCTGCGTTCAACTCAAACATTTAGTTTACATTCCCTTTTATTTTTATAAAAAATTACACTGTTTCTCCATGGCATGCACTTTCTCCTAAGCACACAGCGCAGTCCTCAAGCAGAAGTCCTTCACGCCAGAGGTGCTTGTGCAGGCCACAGAGGATGGTGCCTCTGCCTCCTGCTGTTGTTTTTGTGAGAATGTCAGGGCACTGACACTTTGAAGTGAGGCAACAAAGCATTTTGTGGGGTCAGGCTCAGGATCCTTGTGGTTACTATTGCCTTTACTCTGACTGACTGCAGGTATGGCTCATGGGTGGCAAGAAGGAGCCTGAGGCCAGAGGCTAGCCGAGCTGTCCAGGGGGTGATCATCTGCATTCTCATTTTCTTGTAGCAGCCCAGCCTTCCAGAAATTACCCAACCTCTCTTCCCTTTAACATGCAGGCCTGGCTTGAGGGGCAGGAATGATGACTTGCCTCTGCTAAGCATTGCATCCAGGCCAGCACTTCCCTGTCCTCTGCCCCAGGTAGCTTGTGGACTGTGTCCTGTTTAGCCAGTGGAACCCACAAGACCTGTGGCTCTGTCCACTCAGAACACCCCTAAAAGAAATCTCCTGTAGATCCTGCTCTCCATAATCTGGAATGTAGCTGTACCTGTGTGCTCTGTACAGGACTGTGTCATCCCATTAGAGCCTCAAATGCAACCCCAAATGCTCAATTTAATAAGAGAATTTTATACAGATGACTGAATCAGCACCAACACAAGTTGTATAGTTAAGGAGGAGGATGGTGTGGCTATGTCTCCTTTGACATGGAAAGGCAGCCTCCATACACTGTTAGCACTTCAGGGAAAACCAGGCACTGTAGTGTACACTTGCAAATTCAGTACTCAGGAAGCAGAGGGAGGAGAACCTTAAGTTCCAGTCTTCATAAAGACTCTGTATTTATAAAATATGAATTTTATTATTGTTACGTGTGTGGGTTTTGCCTGCGTGTATGTTTGCGTATTCCATGCATGCCTGCTGCCTGTGGAGGTCAAAAGAGGCCATCGGTCCACTGGAACTGGAGTTATAAGCAGGTGTGAGCTACCAGCTGAGCCTTGGTCCACTGGAAGAGCAGCCAGTGGTTTTGACTGTGGATCCATCTCGTCCTGTGTTAAACACACACACACACACACACACACACACACACACACACACACACTCCCTCACACACTCCCCAAATCAATCGAATAAGTTGTCTCAGAAATCTTAATATTATAATTTAAGATCTCCATTGGGAAGACATTTGTATGCTGGTCTCTGCGTGAGGGAGCAACCTAGTTTACTTCCTATTCTATAATGGAGCGGGTGCAATTATCCAATAAGTACTCACTGAATTGAATCAAAGGATACCCAAGCATCATCACCCAGCCACCATGCTCTGAATACAATTTAAAAAAATTATCCAGTCAACAGATTTTTGTAAAAAATTCACACATCACATGAGCCCTTTACAATTCCAAAACAGCTTAGTCAGCAAACACTGAAGCGTTCACAAGAGCGGAGACACTGAGCGTGTTTCTTCCACTTTCGCCCTTGCTTGCTGAGGTCTCCTTACGGTGATCCGAGGCAGGAGGATGTTCTAGCCCCTCATGGCATGTGTGGGAGGTCTTGGCAGTAGGTTCCTGGTCTGGCAGAGTTTGGATAGACAGGCAGGTGGTCTCACGTGTACAATGAGATTGTGGTGTGGGCTGGAAGGAGCTGAGAGCCTGTGACAGAGCAAAAACTCATGCATGCCTGGTCCAGGGGGGCTGGTCTGTGATGGCTATTATTTTTAACAGGCCAAACATAATTTTTGCAATTCATAAATGGTGACAGGAAAATAAGTGATTACATGTTTCCATTTTCTGGGCAAATTCTGTAATTTTTTTTTGAGAGTTTTCTTCCCCCCTTTTATGGAGACATGTCTAGACGTATATTGCTCTCATCTCTGTAGGGACATAAGCCATTGCGATGTAAACAGGCTTGCATTTTTTTTTTTTTTTTTTTTTGGTGAGGAAATCTAGGAAAATATGCAGACTTACTCTGTCTAGAGCTGGAAGTAGGCTATGGTTATCCTAACAGCAAATCTACTGGATGTGGTCCCACGAGCAAGAGTCTCTTATGTGTCCAGGGAGCCTGCAGGAGGCCTTGCGGGGATGCTCAGGGCCTATGTTGTACTCCAGGGATAGGTTCCACATTTGAACCACTAACGGTATTTGAAAAGAGACAGCTGTTTAGCAGCTGTGGGACAAAGCAAGCCAGAGTGTTGGGGAAATAAGGAAACAGGTGTGTCTGCAGAGCCTTGACCACAGACGGCCCCCAACCCCACACTGTGCAGGGAAATAAATGTTCAAGGAACGGTGAGTGGCAGTGTTGGGAAGATGAAGGTGGGGCCCAGGGCCCCTTTGGGTACCTAGCCACTCACGATTGTTCAACTCCTTATGGAGCTTGTTAAAATTGATGCAGGCACGCACTCATTAAAGCATACTTAGTTCATTTCATTATTTCAGTTCTCATGAAATTGCTTTTCTGCAAGACAGCTAAGTTAAGGTCTCTGGGTCATGGGCCATGGTTTTGAGCTTGGATTTGGATCCAGCTCCACCTTCTGCCTGTCTCTGGCTGTTTTCCATCTCAGCCTCTCTGGGCTTCCAAGCAGTCACCATGAATGGAAGGCCCTGTGTGAATGATCATTTGTTTGCTCTCACACAGGTTGTGACTTTTTCTAACATTATTAGCATAGCCCACGGGAGAGCAGTTGATGCAGTGCTGTGGGTCATTGAATGGTTTGCAGTGAAGGCAGATTTCTGTGCCAGCAGCAAGTTCCATTCACCATCAACCGGTCAGTGCTGCTGCTTTTGCATACTAGTCTGGGTATCACAGGGATGCTCTGAGAACCAAGTCAGTTCAACCATCTTCTCTGTTAGAGCCAAGTCAGTTCAACCATCTTCTCTGTTAGGAAAAACATTCTGAGATTTCAAGTGCTTTTGGGAGCTGCAGAGTGTTTGCCTATACTGAATGAACTATATAGGCCTTGTTCTGTAGCTGTGATTTAGAAGGAGGGTGGGAGGGAACTCTCCCACCGCCCTGCTGGGTGCCAGGCTGCCAGCATCCATAGGAGGCGTGTCAGAGAAGACAGAGAAATTCACCTGAGTTCTCCATTCCTAGGTTGGTCTAGACCCATGAACTACGTGGAGAGAAACCACAGTGTTGGGTTAGCGTGTTCCAGGGAGGATGAAGATGCGGTGTAACTAACACTGAAGTCTTGTGTTTTCACCCACGCGTCTTCGTTGGGGACTGAGTGATTGGTTAGCCTGCTAGGAACATGACATCACAGCCTACCCTTCCCATCTATGATTGACAATGCCAGCAACCCCTGGGAAGCCCTTCCTCTTGCTACTCCTCTCCTCTGGTTCTCGGGGTCTCCCTGCTGTGGGGACAGAGAAAAGTTGGACGCTGCAGATATGGTAGCTGTGCACTTTCCTCTACCTCTCAGAATACCTCCCCCCTCCCACCCCCAGCATGGGCCCTGTGTGAGTGAGAACTCTTGGAGAGAAGCTGTATTCACAGAGAGGGATTCCTTAGAACATCACTGAGGGGTTGGAATGTTGCGGGTCCAGAACCTACCTTTTGTCCCCTATAGCTGTTCCTTGCCTACTACCTCTGTGTCAGAACTGATATCCTGTGTCTAATGATAAAAAATATTTCGGAATCTATTAACTTAGCAGACCACTAGTTTCCACTAACCCAAAAGCTAAGGATGTCAACATACAGCACCTGAAGCCTGTAGGAGAGAATCTCTATTCTTGCTGTGACTATCTCACTGATGTTTCCTCTGATATATTTTAAAATTGCCTTCATTTATGACTTTCTGTGCTCTGTTACTATAAAACTTCATGGAACTGCTTCCATGTTGGACATGGAACCTGGGGTAACTGAGCTCTGTTTCCTGGGCCATGGTCACTCAAGTTTGGCTCCAGAATAAACTACCTTTTATCATTCCCTTTGAGACAAGAGCTGTGTTTCTGTGTTGACACTTGAAATACTGCTTAGCTGCCACCAGGAAAAATAGAAACACCATTTTCTAGCTGACCAGTGGTGAGACAGAGCCACGGACTTTTGTTTCCGTATCAGTGGTTTCTATTCATGTTACATAGGATCCACATAGTTTATTCTAAAAGAGGTGATTATCCAAAAGATTAATATTTCAAAAGTCACAATTACTCTCTAAAATGAGCAAGATTGTTTAATGCGAATCTGTTAAATGCTAATTTATGATTTTATGGGAAAGCTTTCTCTCTTGTCTGACATGAGATCCTCGGAGTTAGTGGTCAGGAGGCAGCTGGAGCTGGGCACTGGGCTGGTCTGTGCTGGCTTCCTTTGCAGACATTTGGACCACAGGAAACAGCGGGGACTCCTAGTATGTGGTGGGGTGCACTGTTTTCTCTTCCAGCTCTGCGTTTTGGAATGAGACTCTAGAGCCTCCCTCCCGTTCTTAGACTAGCTTGGCCAAGCTCCATGATTGTGACTGTTTATGTGACTGTTTATGGAGTTCACTGTCCAAAGAGATTAATTAAAAAGTGTAGACTTCACATCTCCCACACTGGGAAAGCATTTCGTATTCATCGAATGCTCCCCTTAGTACTTACCCAGGTCTCTCTCTCTTCTCATGTCTGAGTTTAGGCTGGGCCCCTCACAGGGAGGGGGAGGGGAACAGTGGGTTGAGTAGTTTCTGTTTCCACACTAGGCTGTGGACCAGGGCTCTCTCATCCACTAACCCTGCCTGAGTAGGCATGTAGGTGACACTGGCAGCCACAGGAGCACTTGGCAGGCCTGGGTGAGGACTCTATTATTACTTTGTCACTGTGAAGAGAACTTTGTGTCCAATGCGGTGGCATATCCCTTTAATTCCAGTATTTGGAAGGCAGGGGCAAGTGGATCTCTGAGTTCAAGATCAGTGTGGTCTACATAGCTAGTTCCAGACCTGTCTGGGCCACAAAATGAGAGACCTTGGGAAGGAGGAGAGAGCTTTATGCTGTGAGCTGCATGTGACCCAGGAGTGCAGAGAAATGACCAGTTATGGGAAGTAAAATTGCCCTGTGGTTTGCAAACCCTGACTATGTGTTTTAAATATTGGATCCCATGAAGATGTTCATAGTTGAAAATAAAGTGAGCCATATTTTTTCACAGTTTCTACCTGGCAGCTTAACAGGGCTGATTCCTACTTGGGCGGCAAGGTTTTATCTTTCCCATTAGGAGAAGCCAGCCCCCACCCCGGACTCTGGACTTCCCCTCTGTGCTTCTTGACCTTGGCTGGATGTTTGAAGGATCTCAGCTTTACCAATAGCTAGCAGTCTGTGGTGGACAGATGCTCAAGGAGTCCTGGACCCATCTCGTGGTCTGTATTCCCTTGTGTCACTGGCCCCCTCCCCACCCTTTTGAGAGCCAGCAGCATCCGTGACCTGCTTCCAACCCACAGGGTTTGGTGGGGGCATTGGAAGTGGCTTCCACAACTGTCAGAATGTGTGAGAGGCCTCTTGATAAATACTCTAAGATTTTCTTGGGGACTTGGTAACAGTGGCCATGAGGAGAACTAATGGCAGAGAACGGTGGCCAGCCCCTGGGACCCAAGTGTTGTGGAATATTCCTTTACTTTGTAAGGAGATATGTCACTATAATTGGTTTAATAAAAAAAAAAAAAAGAAACAGCTAATGGCGAGTGTTGTGGAATATTCCTTTATATTGTGTGGAAATATGTCACTGTAATTGATTTAATAAAAAAGTAAAACAGCCAATAGCGAGGCAGGATTTTCAAGGCAGAGAGAATGCTGGGAAGAAGAAAGCAGAGTTGCCAGCCAGGCAGAGAGGGAGCAGGAGGTGGAATACAGAGTAAAGGTAATCAAGTTACATAAAAGAACATAGATTACAAAATATGGGTTAATGGAAGTTACATGAACTAGTTAGGAACAAGCCTACACTATGGGCCGAGCTTTCATAATTAATATGTCTCCATGAGGTTATTTGGGAGCTGGCTGGCTGGAGGTACAGAGAAAGACTAGTTACACCCAAGGAAAGATTCTAGGAAGTGAAATCGGTTTCAGCCAATAGGGGATGGATTTGAAAGCTCTTGGTGAGGAAGTAGGAACCTGAGTGCCCTACCTTGGAAGGCAATTCCTCTGACAGTCTGGAGAATGCCTGTGCCACGCTGACTCCAACAAGGCCTGAGTGGGGCGCTGGCCATGCTGAGACCAGGCTCCTGACAAACCAGAAGGTAGATGCTGCTTCAGGCTGCCAAGTGTGGTGACTGTTTGGCCTGAAAAGCCAGCACCCCCACCTCCCCCGCCCCCCAGAGTGAGGCCTAATACAGACAGGGGACAGTGGACCTTGCAGCCAGAATGAGGTATTGCTGAGCAGGCTCTTTGTTCATTCACTAGACTATGGGGTTATCTCAGTGCCAAGTGGATGGGCCTCTGGGTTCCAGCTTCAAGGCTTGGCTCACAGAGAGCTCTCTTCCCATAGTCCTGTTCATTATCTTGCAATGGAGCTGCCAAGGCCCTCAGGCACAGGGAGTGGTGGGGGGGCCACCTAAAGCTCCTAGTATCTAGCTAGTATTAGTTTGTCTCAGATATCCCTGGAATCTATTGGGCAGCATGGTGAGGTAAGTGCTTGGGAAAATATCTCTGCAGGAAAGTAGGGCATTCATAGGGTTCTTCAGCCATGCCTCACTCTTCCAGGCTAGCTTGATACTCTGACTGTGCAGGTAAGGCCTAATCTTCCTCACTGGTCACCCTCTACCTCCAAGCTATTTTAGGCTATGGTGACTTGAGGCTATGGAACTGTGGAACTAGATGCTTGGCTTGTGCTGAGGAGTCTTGTGATAAGCACTGGGTGACATTTATTTTTCCCTGTATGACAGCTCACCTTCCTGCCTTTCTTCACATCCACCTTGGGCTGACCTCTGAGGATATCACCAAGGGTGGGTTTGAAGGCTTTTCTCACTGTGGATTCAAATGCCAGCATCAGGGTTTCCACATGTCACTCTAGTGATTGGTGTTGACCGAGCATACGACTCACAAGCATTACTTTGGATATTGTAGAAAGAAGAAATGGGAGTGGGCCTGGGCTCTTTGCCTGGACAGAGATGAAGATGCCAGGAACTGGGATTTAGTTGTAATCACTTGGCATTCTGGAGACACAGGGACAGGGTCGGTGTGCAAACACTAGTCTGTGTGATCAGGGTCAGCAAGACACAGGAGCCAATGTTTGTCTAAGGCCCTTTGTTGTCTATCACTAATAAAGACTTGGAGTCAGATGTTGAGATGGAAACCTGACAGATCAAAGAAGTGGTGAGGAACAACCAGCTGACCTTCTCTCCATACTTTCCAGACCAAAAAGGAACGATAAAATGCCCTAGAATCTCCAAGTCCCCCCCTACTCCTTCCTGTGCCACTCTAGCCATAGCCTAGGTCCTCCGTATTCTCTATGGCTAATTCTTGTCAACTAGTTGCTGGCTCCTCCCCCTGATTCAAGGTTAACTTCATTAACACAGTCTCGGGGTGTCACAGTATGATCAAATATCATGCAACAGCCCTTGCCCTTGCTTAATAGTTAGTGGGGCTCATGCAGGCCTGGTAGAGCTGGATGAACCCAATAAGTGTTTGCCAAGTGTCCATGTTACAGTGAACTTCATTTAGGTCACCATCATTACACTCTCCTCTATGACATTCTGTTTGGATTTTAGGGACATGAGTTTCCATATTCTGGGTGACAAGGACATTGTACCCGGCTCCTGACTCCCAGGAAGGGTGGCTCACACTCTCTATGCAGCACCCCTGTTTGCATCCACTGCTCACTAGAAAGTGACGATATCCATGGTGCGGTCATGTGGGCGCCTTGCTCGGTCATGTGGGCGCCTTGCTCATTGGCAGTGCAGTGACATGTCCCTGAAGTCTTGTCAGTGATCCTCAAACTCCTACTGATGGAGAAAAGTCTCACTAGAAATCCACCTCTCCAGACATTTCAAAGCAAGGAGCCTTCAACCTTCAACAGAATCCTCACTGGTGATGACTGCAGTGGAGAGAGACACACAGGTCTCATTGGTTCTCCTCAGTGTGGGATGCACACAGGCTGGGCAATGTGAATGAAGTCAACAGCCATCCTCCAAACCAGTGTCCAGAAGGGATAGTGCAGAGTACCTTTCTCAGGAAGAATGGCTCCTTACTGCTGAGCAAACCCCATGAATGGAGACTTGGGCTGTGATGGAAGTGAGGCATGGACATCCTGATGGGGAGGCTGACCTGGGATTTAAGTGTCCTGATAGGGTGACCAGGACACCAACTAACAGTGAGTGTTCTAGTGTTATGAGAGTGAAGTCTGGGCATCCCGGCAGAGTGACAGGGGTGTGTCTGTCCCTTTTAGAGCTATCTATCTGAGCAGATCCATCATTCCTGTGTTCCTAGGATTATCCCTTCCAAGAGTGGGAACCACAGCCAGGGAGGCTTCCCTTGTGACAGCTTTAGATGGATGGTGTCCCATTACTACCTATTTCAGTTTCCAGCCATGAAGATGAGGTGCAAATCTGCTGACAACTGAGGAGGTATGTTCTTCACCTGGGGAGCTACTAAGAGGAGTCTTTCTGGGCATGTATAAAAACCAGACCCACAGCAGGCACTGGACCTTCTCTCAAAGGCTGATGTCCATGTCTCTCCAGAGAAAAGAAGCTGCAGTGGGCAGCCGTTGATGTCCTCCACCCCCACCCAAAAGGCACCAGAAGGTCTCTGAGTTCTCCTGTTCTCAGGCAGCCAGAAGGTCACTGAGGGTTGATGCTGCCTCCTGAGCAGGGGCTATGCATTTCTGGGATGAGGATGCTCCAAGAGAGCTAGTGGATGTCCACTGGGAGTTTCTGGATACAGTTTTGGTGCTGGGGAGTCAGTCCAGATTGTGAGTTTTCAAGTACTGCTCATGAGCACACAGCTCATTCATTACTTTCCTTTGACCAGTTAGGCGGCAGTCAGTGGCTGACCCAGCAAGTTTTCTCCATCTTGCTCTGTAGTATCTCCTCCAGCTATGGGGAAGGTAGGAAGCTGGTAGGTTCAGGGGCTTCAAGGAAAAGAAGCTGGGATCTGGAAAGACTAAGGCACCTGGAGGGAACAGGCAGGACACTGGAGAGGATATAGCCAAGCACAGGAGGAGGGCAGAACCTTCTAAAGGATGCCTTCATGTCTTCAGCTGAGTATTGATCAATGCACACACAACAGAAAACCACCCAGACTGCAGAACACTGCAACAGAGGGAGGGACTCTCATCACAGGGTAGTTTCCATCCTCACCCTCCAGAATGGATCCCTTCATGCTGCACAGGGCATCAGGTGTGCGTTAGCAGGTTTGTACCTCAGGGTCTGGCAAGTCAGCTTAAGGCAGAGTGCTGCTGTTGCTGCCTGGCAAAGCTTGAAATCAAGAACCGAAAGGACAAAATTATTTCCAAGCAGCCGAACTTCTTTATATAGACAATCAGGTTATCTGTAAGAACACAGGCACACACTGACCCAAGAAATGAAAGCACACTGTCTCATATGCAGTAAGGATTGCTATCCATATACAGAAACAGGGAAAATGGCCCTACATGATGAAAATATCATCAAAAGCTGTCTCAGAGGTGACACATGGTATAATTGGCAGACATAGACATTGAAATAGTCATTATAACTCTGCCTTGTGTTGCTAGGAAGCTAGAGAAACTTTGAGCACCTTAAGTAGAGTTGTGAAAGACATGCAATGTCTAGTGTAAACCTGTAGGGCGAGGACTGCAGGTTGAGGTAAAAATTAGCAGGGAATGTTGGGAGAGCTAATGTTGCACAGCATATTGAATGAGACACTGTGTCCTAGACATTCATTATTTCATAGACACCAGTGTCCAGTAGCATCAGACAGTGTATTTCTGAACTTGAATTTTTATCAATAGAGATTATCAAAAACGACACAGACTAGAGCCATGATATGAATGCTAAGCAACCTAATAAACTTGTAATTAGAATGGTAATGAGGCGGGGAGGCACAGGAAAGATGTAAAGAAATGTGGGTGATAATTCCCCACTTTGTTGAAACTAACAGACTCAAGAAACTCAACAAATCACATTGACAAGAGACACAAAGGAATGACATGCAATGATAAATTGTTTAAAATCAGTGATGAAGCCGGGTGGTGGTGGCGCACACCTCTAATCCCAGCACTCGGCAGGGAGAGGCAGGCGGATCTCTGTGAGTTCCAGACTAGCCTGGGCTACAGGAGTGAGTTCCAGGAAAGGCGCAAAGCTACACAGAGAAACCCTGTCTCGAAAAACCAAAAGTAAATAAATAAATAAATAAAATTGGTGATGAGTAAACTTAAAAGTAGACAGAGGAAAAAAAAGATGTGCAGAAAGGAGCAATCGAAGAATAACAGCAGATTCTGCATCAGAAACAATGGAAGCAGTCACAGTGGGGACAGAAAATTAAAGTACTAAGTAGAAGAGAAACACCAATCTAGAATTCTTCATCAATGGAAGCATTGTTCAAAGAATTTTCCACATGTAAAAGTTAAATGTTCATTACTAGCATAGCTAGGGAATGATAAACAGTAGAAAGAAGGGAGAAACTGATGCCAGATGGCAACCTCAGTTTCCACAGAGTCCTAAAAATGGATAGATGCAAAGACATCTTAGAAGTTTTATTTAAATAACTTTAAAGGCAGTTGATTCTTTAAGTTAAAAGTCATACGCTCCGGGAGTTTATAAGGTATGTAGAAATAAAATATATAGAAAAAAGGGAAAATGAACAGAGACGGTTGCAGGCTCTTGCATTACACATGAGTTAGTCTAACTTGTTAGAACTTGACTATGGTAAGATGGACATTTAAATCCTAAAACACCATTAAGATAACACAACTTACAGAGCCTCCATTCACAGAGGAGATAAAACAGAGCATTCAATCTAAAGAAAGAAACAGAAAGAGGAAGTTGGACATGGTGGCACACACTTGCCCTTCTAGCTACTCCAGAGGCCTGGGCAGGATGGCTTGACTTCAGGAACTTGAGGGAAATATAACAAGACTCCGTCTCAAGGAACAAAAACCAAATCCAGATAAGAAATGGAGGGGAAAAAAATGAACAAAGTACACGCGAAGCCAACTGTATTAGTCAGGATTCTCTAGAGTAACAAAATTTTTAGACTCTCTCTCTCTCTCTCTCTCTCTCTCTCCCACCGTGTGTGTGTGTGTGTGTGTGTGTGTGTGTGTGTGTGTGTGTGTGTGTGTGTATGTGTGTGTGTGTATTCCACACATATATATGTTGTGGAATATTTGTTTACACTGTGAAGGTGTGTATCTAAGATGCCTTCTGATAGGTTTAATAAAAAGCTAAATGATCAATAGCTAGATAGAAGGTATAGGTGAAATATCTGGGGAGAGAAAGGAGAAGAGGAGGAGAATCTAGGTACACAGAAGATGCCAGGAGACACAGAGAGGAAACAGGATGTGTAACATGGAAGAGAGGTAATGCCATGTGATAGAACATAGATGAATATAAATGAGTCAATTTAAGTTATAAGAGCTAGTTAGGAACAAGCCTAAGCTATAGGCCAAGCTTTCATAATTAATAAGAAGTCTCCATGTCATTATTTGGGAACCGGCAGGACAGAAAAATACTTGTTACATCCATATATCCATCCATCCATACATACATACATACACACATATGCCATCACAATTCCAGTTTTCCAATCATGCCCTTTCCATGTCCCTGACCATTCAGCCAACCATTGTCTACAGCTCATGAATCAGTGAACAATTACACATAAACTACTTTCTTTCCAAACAAAATGTATGACAATATGTACTGCCTGAATTTCTGCCCACTGTGAAGATTTCCACTTCACCAGTGTTTTTCAAGACAGCGGTTGTAATGTTGCAGCTTCCTACTTTTTTGGGGTGCCTGCAGAATGTGCAGAACCATCAGTAAACCAGACCCTAGTCTTCTTTTCCTCAGTCAACTGATCATTCCCCATGAAGCTATGGGTGCATACTTGGCAGCAGATGAAATTGTAATGTGAGTAGAAACCACAGGCCTTTGGGCAACTTCTTTCCTTATGCCTCTGGGACTTGCTTGGGCCTGATCTAGTATATACCACATCCATTGATAATGGATTGCTGCTGTGCATGTCCTACTTTAGGACTTTGTGATCAGGTAACACCCAGCTCATGCCCATTGTCAAACATTCAGTTTCCACTAGAGCCTTATTCCAAAATCCTAACGGTATCTTCTGTGATTCACCTATAGGGGCCTGCCAGGGGCTCCAAACAGCATCCCTACCCGCCACTGACACCTCAAATACTGTCTGGTCTGCTGGATCATATAGTCTAAGTGGTAGAGCAGCCTGCACAGTAGCTTGGACCTGTTGAAAGCCTTCTATCCCAGGCCCAACACAAAGTTAGTAGCTTTCTGTGTCATTTGGTATTTGGGCTGAAGTAACACACTTAAGTGAGGTATGTAGTGTCTCTAGAATCCAAATAGGCTCACTAAGTGTCGAGCTTCCTTCTTGGTGGTGGGAGGGGCCAGATGCAAAAGCTTATTTATTTATTTATTTATTTATTTATTACCTTAGAAGGAATATCTCTGCATGACCCACACCACTGGACTTCTAGGAACTTTGCTGAGATAGGAAGCCCCTGAATTTTGGTTGGATTTATTTCCCATCCTCTGATATGTGTATGTATTACCAATGAGTTCAAAGTGGCTGCTACCCCCTGCTCACTTGGTCCAATCAACATAATGTCATCAATATAGTGCACCAGTGTGATATTTTGTGGAAGAAACAGATGATCAAGATCCCTTTGAATTAAGTTATGACACAGAACAGGAGAGTTAATGTATCTTTGAGATAAAACTGTGAAGGAATATTTCTGGCCTTGCCAACTGAAAGCAAATTGCTTCTGGTGGTCTTTATGGACAGGTACTGAGAAAAAGGTATTTGCTAGATCAATAACTACATACCATGTGGCAGGAGATGTATTAATTTGCTCAAGTACCACATCTGGTACAGCAGCTGTAATCAGAGTCACTAACTGATTGAGTTTTTGATAGCCAACTGTCATTCTCCACAATCTACCTGTCTTCTGTACTGGTCAGATAGGTGAGTTAAAGGGAGATGTGGTGGGAACCATTGCCCCTGCATCTTGCTGGTGGTGCTATTTTCTGAAAATCCTCCAGGGATGTGATACTGTTTTTGATTCATTATTTTCTTTGACAGAGGCATCTCTAAAGGTTTCATTTAGCCTCTCCAATAATAATAGCCCCCACTTCACAGGTCAGGGAACCAATGTGAGTATTCTGTCAACTCCTAAGTATATCTCTCCCAGTTATAGATTCTGGAACTGGGGAAATAACCACAGGATGAGTTTGGGGACCCACTGGACATACTGTGAGTCAGACTTCAGCCAACACTCCATTTATCACTTGACCTCCATAAGCCCCTACTTTAACTGAAGGGCCATGATGTTTCTTGGGATCTTCTCCTGGAACCAGCATCAATTTGGAACGAGTATCCAATAGACCCTGGAAAGTCTGATTGTTTCCTTTCTCCCAGTGTATAGTTACCTTTGTAAAACACTCTAGGTCCCTCTTGGGAAGGAGTAGAGAAAGGCTAACAGTAAAACTCTTAGGTATTTTACCAAGGTCCTTCCTCAGGGGAGCCAGGCTGTCTCTTCAATCAAGGGGTTCTGGGTCTGCAAAATGGCTCAAGTCTGGAAATTGATTTAGGGGCTGAGATTGCTTTTTGCCATGATCCAAAGTAGCCTTTCTTTCATTTGTTTGAGAACCTTTCCTCTTATACAGATCAAACAAAAATTCAGTGGCTTCTTATTTATTTTATGTCTGGAAACACCATGATTGATTAGCCAGCACCAAAGGTCTATACAAATCATGCTACCATAAGATTCACTTTACATGTGCTGACTATTATGATCCATATGATCCAGCTGACCATTAGGCTTTTAAGAACATTGTTTTGTCTAGGCTGTCTATTACAATAACCACAAACACCTTGCCTTTGGCAATTTGGGGCCGCCACCTGGCTCTGCTACCTCTGGGACCCAATTAAACCCATTGTCTGTAATTTGTGTAATTGAGCAGAAGCATCTCCAACCCTAAGGTCTGGTACAAGGAAAAGAGCAACAACAAAGCTCTTCAGATGTGCTAGTGCCCGTCTCCCCATTTTGTGTCTTATAGGATCAGTGAAGGGCATTGTCTTCTGAGCCTTCCCATTGTGAAGGATTAGGTTTCACACAGCACACCCACTCCACCATTGCAATTTTCCTGAGCCTTTAAATCCTTTCATCAACACTAAGCCAAGGGATATCAGGCATCTCCAACTCCTTTTCAGTAGGCCATCTTTTGACAAATGATTCAGCCAACCATTCAAACAAACTTTTGACCTTTTTAAAAAAACTATGTGCACTTCCATATTAACCTTAGAATCTTTACTCAGTGGGCTCATATCAATAAACTCAGCCTGATTCAGTTTTATGTTCCTTTCACCATTATCCCACACCCTCAAAATCCATTCCCGCACACATTCCCCAGAATTCTGACTGAGTGAATCAGCAAACTCAGTAAGCTTCTTAGTAGTGTAGTGCACCTCCCCATGGACTACACTTTCTCCCTCCCCTCTAGGAGCCTGCTCTGACTTGAGTCTGGTTATAGGTCTGGAGGCAACTATGGTGGATCCCAAGGGACATCAATCAGTATTGTCTTGGCCTGCCATTTCCTTCAGTGAAAGTCACTGCTGGTTTAGCAGACAATAAAAGATTAATTTCCCCAGTCAAAGGTGAAAAAGGCAGTATTTCAAGGGGTGGAGCTGAGGGTACTACTTTCTCAGGTGAGATTAAACCCTTGAGAATCTGAGGGTTCAAACTTCTCAACTTCAATAGGGTTCTCCCACACATTCCCATCCCAAGTTATAGGATACCATTCTTTACCAATCACTGCTCTTTTAACTGCTGACAAGCTCCAAGGCTTCATATCTATATGAGGGGGATTTATTGGAATGACTTACAGGCTGCAGTCCAGCTAATTCAACACTGGCTCTGAACAAAAAGTCCATGAATCCAGTAGTTGCTCAGTCCACAAGGGTGGATGTCTCAGCTGGTATTCAGTAGATGCTGGAGTCCTGAAGAAGTAGGCTCCAATGCCAGTGAAGGAATGGATGTGCTAGAAAGGTGAGGGCAAGCAGACAGAAAACAAAAGCTTCTCTCTTCCATGTCCTCCTTACATAGCCTTCCAGGAGAAAATACAGCCCACATTAAAGGACTCAAGATCTGGATTAAAGGTGTGTGAAAACAAACAGTAACGTATTTACTGAAGCTTAAGTTTACCAATTATTATGCTAAATGTGAACGTTTTGAATACACCAAAATAAAGATAGATTGTGATTAAAGATAAAAAAAACTACTGTTTACAAAAAACACCCTTTAGATATTAGGACAGAAGTAGAGCAGAATATACCATGCCAATACTAATAAAAATAAAGTTAGAATGAGTGATTGTATAAATCTGAGTAGCTTTTGGAACAAGAAATTTTAGTAGGTATGGATCAGGTCACTGTGTAATGATAAAGGGCTGGCTTATCAGGAGGCTATAACACCCTAAATGTTTATATATTTAAAATCAGAGTCCCAAGATATGTAGAACAAAAATTAATAAAAATGTTACACACAAAACTGAGTGAAACCAAATTATAGACCCAAGTCTCAAACTACAAAAGAGGAAAGTATGAGATAAATTTTGCGTGCTTGGGTTGGGTGAATATTTACCCCAAGACATCAACATTATGATCCACAAAGGAAGGGAAATGATAAATTTAGTTTCATCAAAAGTACCTGTTTTTCAAAAGACACCATTAGGATAACAAAACTGTGCACCACAGCATTTTTGTGGCTTAAGTGTGAAATGTTCCGCACGGGCTCATGGGTTTCAACACTTGGCCTACAGCAGGTGGCGCTGTTTGAGGAGGTTGTGGCTTCTTTAGGAGGCCAAGTCTCATGGGAGGAAGTGGGTCACTGGGGGTGGGCCTTGAGGTTTTATAGCCTGGTTCTACTCCTGGTTCACTCTCTGCTTTCTGAGTATGAATGCAAAGTGACTAGCCAACTTCCTGCTCTTGGCAACAACTCCTTCTCCACCTGCTGTCACACCTTCCTCAGTGTGATGGACTATATCCCCAAAGATATATATGTCAAAATAAGCTCTCTATCCTTTGAGTTGTTTTTTTTCAGGGTATTTTATAATAACAAATGAAAATAACTGCCACACTCAGGTTGAGAGAAAGTATTTGCAATCTACCTTTTTGATAAAGAACTTGTGTCCATAATACAGAAAGAATGTGTAAACTCAATAAGAAGAAAATGAACACTTCATTTAAAAGGGAATAAGAAAGTCGGATGATTCATAAAATAATATAGTCCAATGGTCAAAAAAGGCCAAAGGATGCCCAGCACCATCAGCTACTGGAAGAAACAAATTTAAATCACAGTAAGATACCACCTGTGGTAGTTTGAATGTAATTGGGCCCCCAGAGCCTCATAGGGAGTGGCACTATTAGGAGGTGTGGTCTTTTTGAGTAGGTGTGACCTTGTTGGAGGAAGCATGTCTCAGTTCACTTCCTGCTGCCTGAGGATCAAGATGTAGAACTCTCAGCTCCTTCTCCAGTACCATGTCTGCCTGTATGCCACCCACCATGATGATAATGGACTAAACCTCTGAAACTGTAAGGCAGCCCCAATTACATGTTTTGCTTTATAAGAAGAATGCTGTGGTCATGGTGTCCCTTCACAGTAATACAAACCCCAACTAAGACACCACCATATATCAATAGAATGTTTAAACATGAAAGATGGACTGGCCCTCCCACATTCCTGGGGGGAACAGCAACTCTGTTGCAGATAGGGATTGTAATGATTCACCTTTGCAAAGCACCCGAGGATTCCTTAACATTCTAAGGTGTGCCTTCTATGTCATCTAGCCATTTTACTCTTGGGTGTCTACTCAAGAGCAAAGAAAGTATATAAGCATATAAGAAACATATATAAACTTTCATAGAAGTTTTGTCAGGAAATCTACCAAACTGGAAGCCACCCAGATTTAAACAGGTGAGAGGGAACATGTAGTGTATCTACTTGGCTCAGGGGACTATTACTGAGCAAAGAAGAGGGCTATTATCATTAGAGTAACAATGTGGAGAAAATTCAAAATTATTATTATTGTTTCAAAGATTTATTTACTTTTATTTTATGTGTGTGGATATTTTGCTTGCATGTATGTCTTTGCTCCTGTGTGTTCAGGGCCTGAGAGGCCAGAAGAATGTGTTGAATCCTCTGAATGGAATTACAGATTATTGTTTGTCATTATATGGGTACTGGGAGCCAAACCAAAGTCTTTTTCAAAACAAGTGCTCTTAATGGCTGAGCCATTGCTCCAGCTCTCTGTTCAAAATTATTTTTAGCAATAGAGGCCAGTCAAAAAACTAGTGAAGACTGACTGCTCCTATTGGCAGAAAGTTCTGTAAGACACAAAGTATTCTCAGTTGATAAAAAGCAGGTTTCTGGGTGGTGAGATGGTTCATTGGGTAAAGGTCCTGGCTAGTTTTAAGTCAACTTGACACAAGCCAAAATCATTTGAGGTGAGGGAACCTCAATTAGGAAAATGTGTCCATCAGAGTGGACTACAGGCAAGACTCCAGGGCAGTTTCTTAATTAGTGATTGATGTGAGAGAGCCCAACCTATTGTTGGTGCCATCCCTAGACTGGTGGTCTTGGGTTCTATACAAAAGCAGGTAGAGCAAGCCTTGAAGAGCACGCCAGTAAGCAGCACCACTTTATAGCCTCTGCATCATCTCCTGTCTCCAGGTTCCTGCCCTGTTTGAGTTTCTGCTCTGACTTCCTTCAGTGATAAACAGTGATATGAAGTGTCGGCCAAATAATCCTTTTTCTCCCCAGTTTGCTTTGGTCATGGTGTTTCATTATAGTAATACTAACCCTAATTATTACAAAGGTTCTTGCCTGAAAACTCAGGTTTGACCCCTAGGACCCACAAGGTGAAAGAAGAATAGGAACTCCTGCAAACTGCCCTCCGACCTCTACACATGCATCTGTATACATGCATCTGTACACATGCATCTGTACACATGCATCTGTACACATGCATCTGTACTCACAAAACAAACAAGGGAAATATATACAAAATTTAAGCGAGCGCTGGAGAGACGGATAAACAGTTAAGAGCACATAGTTGTAGTGGATAGCCATCCCAGCGTTGGCCGAGAAGTTCCAACCCCCATTGAGGCTTCGGTAATGGTCACGCCCACAAGGCAGGGCGGAGAAGGAAATGGAAGACGGAGGATGAAGAGGAGGTCGCATGCTTGGTTCCGGGACCCTGGACGCTGGAGGGAGACCGAGCAGAGTTCTCTAGAGAACACCACTGGACTGCACTATACCTTTGCCAGACCCTGCAACCTACCCCTTCATTGTAAGTTACCCCACAAAATAAACCCCCCTTTTAACTACATGGAGTGGCCTTAATAATTTCACCAATATCTGGCGCTCACGTGGAGCAAATCCCAAAGGCCTAGGCGGCCCCTCCCTCAGCCTCCTCCCCGGCTGATGGGTACCTAAACCCGCCTGCAAAGTTAGCTTAGCTCCTAGACCAGTGAAAACCCACTGTAAGTGAGGCTTTCCCACTCCTCCGTGTGCTGGTTTCCCGCCATCTTGGCTCCTGCCTTCAGCTGCCGCCAGCCAAGGTCACCAGCAGGCCCTGCTTTGGAGCTATACCAACGCCTCCTGCTGGCTGAAAAGTGCTACTGCACTCCCCCAAACCACGGAAAGGTAAACTTTTTCAAGTAAAAGTACTTGACATTTTACACCTTAAAATTGACTAACAAATTTTGAGTACTTCTTGTAATATGGCTGACAACGTTACCTCACAAGGATTTAAAAACCTTTTTTGCCTGTATGATGAATGACATTCTCCTGGAAATATACGACCTCCCTAAGACATATCTGGCCTGTACCATTTTGACATTCATTGTAATAATTCACATAGTGTTCAAACACTGGTTTAATAATAAGAACAAAGATGAGTCATTATTGGGACTGATACAGGCTTTAAAAGATAGCAATGAAGGCTTACAGAAAAAGATTCTCTTTCTGGAATCTGCTAACCAGGAATTACAGGTTTTAAAAGATAGCAATGAAGGCTTACAGAAAAAGATTCTCCTTTTGGAATCTGCTGACCAGGACTTACAGAAAAAGATTCTCTCTCTGGATTCTGCTGGCCAGGACTTACAAAACAAGCTTGTACCCAAAATTGCTTTTATTGATAATAAATATGAGTATTTAATGGATAGAACACTAACTCTCCAGAGTGAAGTTGTAGCTACTCAGACACTATGTAAGGAAGAAAAATTATCACTACTTGATAAGATAAGGTCCATGGAATCATGTGTTTCAGAAGAACACAAAAACTTCCATGATTCCATGAAAAATCTGGAATCCCTTACAAGAGAGGAGGTTTACTCCCTGGAACATACCCTAGGTGCTCGTTTACAAGCCCTGGAGGAAACTCTCAATAAACATGACAAGGGACCTAAAAAGCAGAAGGGCAAGACCATACAGGTTGTAACATCTCCAAATGGCTCTCATACAATGGCTTATCCTGTTATCATCCATGAGAAGCCAGCAGATTTCACACACCCCGAGCCATATACGACATATACATTACAACCAATTTCAACAAGGGACTTTAAAAATATAAAGGAAGCAGTAGTTACATATGGGATACACTCCACATACGTAAAACAGATGTTAAATTTGTGGCCTACCTCACATAGAATCATTCCAGATGACTGGCATCAGTTAATTTCAGCTGTTCTAGAATATAGCCAGCAGTTACAGTGGAAAAGCTGGTTGAGAGAAGAGGCAAGAAATTTAGAACAACAAGGTAAACTCAGAGGTTTTGAGATCTCCCAAGATCAAATACTTGGTGAGGGATGTTTTGCTGACAGGAATGTACAAGCCATTTATGATGAGCATACAATATCCCTATGCCGTACAGCAGCTCTAAATGCTTGGGAAAAAATTCCAGAACCTGGAAAAGCAACTGAGGTGTACACAAAGATATTTCAGGGATCGCATGAACCCTTCACTGATTTTTTACAAAGGCTGAACACAGCTATAACAAAAGCTGTATCAGATAAAGAATTAAGAAAAGTATTAACTGAATCCTTGGCATTCGACAATGCTAATGCAGAATGCAAAAGAATACTTACACCATTAAAGATCAGATCAGCTCCTTTGGAAGAATGGATTCAGTATACTAATAGTGTTGAATAACTTAACTACAGTAATGAGGCTTGGATAGGAGAGACAAATCCCAGAGGTGAAAGAAGGCCCTGTGGTACCAAATATTTTAAATGTGGTACACCAGGTCATATAAGTAAAAACTGTACATGGGGTAATCCTAGAAGTAATACTCCTTTTAGGAATAGCCTAAACAGAAGACCCCAACAACCTCCTGGATTATGTAGAAGATGTGGCAAAGGCCGACATTGGACCAGTCAGTGCAGATCAAAAATAGATATACAAGGCAACCCTTTACTGGCGGGAAACACCTCAGGGAGCCTCTTGCAGGCCCCCAAATCAAATGTGGTAAGAACATTCCCAGCCACTGTGGAAGACATTCCTCTCCAGGACAACTGAATAAACCAATGGCTAATGTAAAAACCGATACTGCAATGGATGATAAAACAGCTCTGATAGATGAATCACAGTTTACAAAGAACACAATAAAACAAATATTTTGGCAGACTTCCATAAATGAACAAAGACTAAAGCTTAGAATTTGAATTAATGGCTTGGTTCCGGAGGGCCTGGTAGACACAGTTGCGGATGTGATTGTAATTACACCAAAATCATGGTATCCAAATTGGCCTCTTCAAGAGGTAAATGTCCAACTTTTAGGAAGTGGCACCCAATCTCAGATAAAACAGAGTTCGAGATTTGTTGAATGCATAGGGCCAGAAGGACAGAGAGGAAGGCTGAAGCCATATGTAGCAAATGTAGCAGTAAATCTATGGGGCCAAGATCTGTTACAACAGTGGAATACCGAGATTAAAATTCCTACACTCTCAGAAAAGGAATACAGGCCAATGCATGTTTCTAGGAATATATCATAACATGCTATAAAAAACAGTCACCAACAATTCAGGCTGTACACAAACAGAGCACAACTGCTGTTGAACTCTCAGAAGTACCAACTGCCTTACCTTTAAAATGGCTAACTAATAAACCTGTCTGGGTTGGACAGTGGCCTTTGACAAAAGAGAAGCTACAGGCTTTAGAACAGCTGGTTCAAGAGCAGTTAAATGCTCAACACATTGAAGAATCTACCAGCCCTTGGAATTCTCCTGTATTTGTTATTTAAAAAAGTCTGGTAATTGGAGAATGCTGACAGATCTGAGAGCTATTAATAAAGTAATTCAGCCAATGGGCTCCCTACAGACTGGGATGCCCTTGCCCTCTCTGCTGCCCAAAGAATGGCCTATAATAGTTATTGACTTTAAAGACTGTTTCTTTACCATACCCTTACAAGAAAATGATAGAGAAAAATTAGCCTTCACAGTTCCTAATTATAACAATTCTCAGCCAGTCAAGAGATATCAATGGAAGGTCATCCCACAGGGAATGTTAAACAGCCCTACCTTATGCCAATACTTTGTGCAAAAACCATTGGAGATAATTCGTGTAAAGTTTCCACAATCCATAATTTATCACTATATGGATGATATCCTATTAGCTGATCCAAAGTTAGACACATTAGAAAGCATGTTTGAAGAAGTAAAACAAGTTTTGCCTTGTTGGGGACTGCAAATTGCTCCTGAAAAAATACAAAGAGGAGATTCTATTAATTACTTAGGATATAAGATAGAGTTACAAAAAATTAGACCCCGAAAGGTACAACTGAGGAGAGATCGATTAAAGACTCTTAATGATTTTCAAAAGTTGTTAGGAAGCATTTCTAATTTATTGGGTATCATGGGAATACCCAAAGATGGACTACAAAATTTGGCTACTACTCTAGAAGGGGACAAAGAATTAAATAGTCCAAGAGCATTATCAGCCGAAGCTGAGAAGGAATTGGCTCTAGTAGAAAAGACAATTTGAGAAGCACATGTGGATTGTGTGGATCCAGAACTTAAATGCATTCTTGTCATATTCCCCTCCAGACATTCCCCCACAGGTATTTTGATGCAGAGGGAAGATATTATATTGGAATGGATATTCCTACCACATAAACCAAATAAGAAATTAAAGTCTTATATAGAGAAGATCTCTGATTTGTTTCAAAAAGGTAAATTAAGACTTCGTCAGTTGTCAGGAATGGACCCAACAGAAATTTTAGTACCTTTAACTAATGAGGCAATTTCATCACTATGGAAAGATAATGAATACTGGCAGAGAGCCTGCAGTAACTTTTTGGGAGAGATTAACAACCATTATCCCAAAAGCAAGAGAATAGAATTCATAAAGAAGACTGAATGGGTCCTTCCTCACATTGTACGACACAAGCCAATTTCTGGAGTCCTCACATTCTATACTGATACAAATAAATCAGGGAAAGCAGGATACAAATCAGGAGACCTAAGTAAAGTGGTACAAAGTCCATATAGCTCTGTACAAAAGGCAGAACTGTATGCCATTCTTATGGTACTGATGGACTTTACAGAACCCCTCAATATAGTCACTGACTCTCAATATGCAGAGAGAGTTGTTTTACACATTGAAACTGCTGAATTTATTCCTGATAATACAGAATTAACTTCATTATTCATACAATTGCAGGAAATCATCAAAAAAAGGGAACATCCTATATATATAACACATATCAGATCCCATACAGGTCTGCCAGGACCTCTAGCACAAGGTAATGATGAGATTGATCAGTTACTAATAGGTAATGTGCTAGAAGCCTCAGAATTTCACAAGAAACACCATGTAAATAGCAAAGGTTTGAAGAAGGATTTCTCCATTACTTGGCAACAAGCTAAGGATATTGTGAAAAAATGTCCTACTTGTTCCTTCTATAACCAAATTCCATTACCTGCAGGAAGCAATCCAAAAAGTATACAAAGAAATGAAATTTGGCAGATGGATGTGTTTCATTTTGCAGAATTTGGAAGATTATAGTATGTATACCATACCATTGACACCTATTCAGGATTTCAGTGGGCAACTCCTATGAGTTCTGAAAAGGCTGATTCTGTGATTACACACCTATTAGAAGTTATGGCCATAATGGGAATACCTGTACAAATTAAGACAGACAATGCCCCAGCATATGTCTCCAATAAAATGAGACAGTTCTTTGCTTATTACAATATAAAGCATGTTACAGGTATACCACAAAATCCCACAGGCCAAGCAGTCATAGAGAGATCCAATCGAACTTTAAAGGATATGCTAAATAAATAGCAACAGGTAACAATGACTCCTAGAAATAGATTGCATAGTGCTTTATTAACCTTGAATTTTCTCAATGCTGATGAGAAAGGAACAACAGCTGCGGAGAGACATTGGACGACAGACAAAACTCCTGAGCTAAACCAACCGGTTTATTTCAAAGATGTGTTGACCTCAGAATGGAAACCTGGATATGTCCTATGTTGGGGGAGGGGTTTTGCTTTTGTTTCCACAGGAGAAGAAAAGCTATGGATACCAACAAAATTAATAAAAATTTGATTCGAACAAGAGAAACCCCTTGATGAGGAGAAGTAAAAGATCATCTACCAATGTGACATCTCTTCAGGTTGTAAGAAAAATTTAACAATCAAAGGTTGGGGTAGGGTTCTGTTTTTGTCTTTCCAGGATAATGGAAATACCCATCTTCCAGAAATCATAAGGCCTTGGATATCCGGATGTTTATAGCAGAAAGAAAGAATCTATTGGTACCAATGTACACAGGGTAAGATATCACTGTCTAACATCTATATCTCTATCAATCTAGAATAGTTGTTGTTCCAATTTAATTATAAACCAAGCTGGCTTTGGAGATGGAATTGGCTCACTCCTTCTATAAACCCAAGCATATTGATAAAAGAAAAGGTTGAGAGATTCTTCAGTCCCATATCAGAAGAGCCCTCTGGTGTGAGACAGAAGGAAACCAATTATAAGGGACCATTATCTTCAAGATTCTAATTCTTTCCATGCTTATTCTTGATTTCTTGGAATCCTTTCTTACATGTCATGACATCTTTAAATCCAAACCTTCCATTCTGATAAAAAATAAGTTTTTTCCAATAGCAATCTCTGAAGTCTCCAGAAGGAAGATGGGGCCCCAACAACAACAACTCTACCCAATCCAGAATAATGCCATGGTAATCATCATCATACTATATATACTTCTTGCCAGAATTTCAGACAATCTTACCCATTACTTTGAGAGTTGCTGCAGAATCTACAGTTAGTCTAACTGAGATTTAACTATCTGAGCTTTCTCACAATACCCAACAGAGATACCATCGCCCCCTAAACAGCAGGAAGCAATTCTAAGAAAACGACGTCCCTTATCCCTAAGGTTTCATATTTCTCAGGGTTATGGATAATGGTTCTAGGGTTGGGGGTGGAAGAAACTGTTAAACTCAGTACTCTCCTTAAGGAAAGAAAATATATTTCAAAAAAAAAAAAAAAAGGAAAAGAAGAAGTGGAATGGATAGGTATAAGATATTATCGTAGACTACTATATACATTAGTAAACAAATTTAGTAATAAAGCAGCCTTTGCACTGTTATGAATTCTTATATGTTGATACAAGTATAAACCTTTTATATTCCTATTTAAGATAATTTGTATATTAATACAAATACAGAACTATGTTTGTTATATTGTACACATATTTTTACTCTTATTTGAAATATTTGTATATTGATACAAATGTGAATTTATATCTGTCATACTTCTACTTCTGTATACTGATATATATTTAGGATTATTATCATATTGCATATTGCACTATACATTCCTACCTCTGTTAAAGATATTTTGTGTATTGTCACAATTTAAAGTCATTGTCCTTTTACTGTACATTTGCTTACAGACTGTTTGCCTTATTTATAGGAAGCCTTAGTCCTTAGGTTCTTTAGGTAGATAAGACTTATAGAGTTATTGTCACCTATGCTTGTCATCTCTATAATTATGTTAGTTAGGTTATCCAGATTTATAAATACATAGGTCAGATGGACAGGTAATCTTCAAACACTTCATGGACCTAGAGAATATGGCATTTAAATAACTTAGAATTCTGTTGACGTGAGACACAATTGCTCCTGGCAGCACCAATTTGATCCCGAGAGAATGTTGGGCTTCTAAGACATTTCCATTTGGAAGTTTGTCTTCTTGGCACAAAATGGCCTACTGGGCAAAGAACTGCCCTTGCCTCAACTGCTGACAGTACAAATGCTGTCCTTTCTGGACAAGAGGGACACAAGGAAAGCAATCACTATACTTTGCCAAGACAGGGTAAGATGGTCTTTCAGAATTCCTGCTTCTGAAAATGGTCTGTCAGATACTCTAGGCCTGTAGCCAATTTGAATGCACCAAGGATGCTGAGAAACATTAGGTGACTGTCCAGGCTGCTAGCTGTCTCTGTCTACTCTTGCAAGACTCCCGGAAGTTGCTTGCGTCCTTCTCCCATTTCTCAGGTATTATTATAGTCCTTCTCAGGTCTTTGATGAGGTTGGAGATTAGCAGTTATAGTTACAACTTTGTATATATACATATATAATATCTTAGATAGAATATATTATGTATTAGACTCAGGTTCTTTAGGATAGGACACCTTTTGGAATGATCTTTGTGACATACCACCTACCCATGCTCTAGACTTCCCTGGATTTTACTATGTGTTTTTTGCTTGATATTGTTTGCACTTATTGTAATTCCAACTTATCTAAGTCATTATCCCTCATTACTCCTGGACAATATTTGATAACCATCTCTTTGTATATAGTCTTGTATTAGGTTAGAACTTTCTTATTTAGACAAAACGGGGAGATGTAGTGGATAGCCATCTCAGCATTGGCCAGGAAGTTCCAACCCCCATTGAGGCTTTGGTAATGGTCACGCCCACAAGGCAGGGCGGAGAAGGAAACGGAAGACGGAGGATCGAGAGGAATGCCAATTTTATGACAGGACACAAAGCATCTGTGAGGGTTGCTTATTAATTTCTAAAAAAGATGAAAATCAGTACATGGTTGGTTCTTCTGATATGTAAACTCTTCTAAGTGTACACACATCCCAGAGGGGAGGAAACAGGGAACTGGGGATTCTGCTTTCTCTGGGAGCAGCAGAGGACAGCAGAGGGGTAGGGATGTGTCTTGAGTAGGTTCTGAGGGGGCATCTAGTTGGTAAGAGTGTGATGCATCCCCGAGACTTGTCAGAAAGCATGCTTGCCTGCCTATCACTCTTGTTGCGATGTAATCCGTTACTGTGAATGCTGTCCTGGCCTGTCTATCACATCACAGGTCACCCTGGAAGTGAAGGGAGAAATATAGGAAGGCTTGCCAGACAATTTACGTAGAAATTGCTGTCTGTGATTTATGGTTTTAATTAAGAGCTTTTTAAGCTTTAATTAAAAAGGTACATGAGCATTCAGTATTTAAGAAAAATGCCTTTGTGTTTGGGTCGATAGAAAAACATAAAATAAAATGAGATACATATTTCTAGTCAGAAGCTTCACATAAGAAAGCTATGTACATAATTAAGAAGTAAATTTAAACTGATTTGGGCATAAAGGCCTTATAATGGGGGAAGGTGGCTGAGGGGATATTTTATCCTTTATTGCAATATAGCTGGATATCAGACTCCATGCATTAGTGAGGTTGCTTCCCAGGATGGGACCAAATTGATCACGTGACCAGTGCATGAGGGTATTATCAATGACAACCTGCCAGCCCTCAGTGGGTGTAGAGCTCGCTATATGCTAGGAGCTGGTGACTTTGCACTGCCCCTCATCTTTGTTTTCCATTACTTTAGCTGGCTTCTCAGGTGCGGGGACTCCAGTGAGCATACCAGGGCAAAGTCTATTTATGCACTTACATAGAGTCATGACTGTTTACTATTCAGACAAGCTCATGGACATGGGGTTCAGAAAGACAAAACAGAAGTGCTGGAGAGAGTCGCTCATTGCACACTTGGCCATCAGTGGCCTTTGCAGAGGTCAGATCTCTAGGCCTAAGGGATACTTGCTTGATATGGGGTGGAGAGTGCTACCATAGGGCCATATGCTCTGCATTGTATAGTGCAGGAGTATGGGAAATAGTATGAGGCAGGGAGATTTTGTTTGTGGGAATACCTATGCTCTGGACCCATGGGCTATATGCAATGGGAAGGTGGGTTATGGGATGGTGTTAGCCTTGCTTAGCTCAGGATGGTGATGGGACAGGCTATATAGCCAGCAGGTACCAGGATCTGAAATAACTGAACAACTCACAAATAGTCACCCAGCTCAATGGGGCTTTGCCAGCTGGGCTACTGCAGAGTCTCTTGTTGTGATTTGGGGCTCTGGGTCCTTGGAGCATCCCTGGAATTCTATCCTCTGGTATTTTGTCAACAGAAGGCTAGGAAATTAGAACAGTTCTCACCCTGGTTACCTCAGCCCAGACCAGGCCTGGGGTGCTGGAACCCTGGCCTAACACATCACAGACATGCAGTATGTATACACGTGCTAGGATTTCCCTGACTGTTCAGGCTCCTCAGGTCTTCCCTGGGTGCCTCCCTGTAGGCTGATGCTGTCCCTTTCTGTCTCTCACAGTTGACGTCTGCATCCTTTTCCAGGAAAAGGACCCTTGCATGACTTTGGGGTCTGGCCTTATGCAGAACTGAATTCCTGGGCTTGGGTCTCCAGAGGGAGACAATTTCTCCTTATCCCTAAGCATGCTTACCTGCTAACTACACTACTTTGGAGTCCTCACATTAGGAGTCCTGGTTAGACATACTGTGTTGTTGATCAGAGGGGCCGTATGCTTCTTCAATGAACAAGGAAAGCAAGCTTGCATACTACATTCAAGGGTGTTTCCACCTGTGGATAGACACACAGGGACCTTAACACCTGCTCCTTCACAGTGGTGCCCACCACCATTCACCTGGAAGGGCTCAGAATTCCAGCTCATCTACTCTGCCATGACAGTTTGTCACTCTACAACAACACCAATAGGAAAGAGAGGAACCATGAAGGGACCCCATGTATCCTTAAGATCGATCCATCCCTCTTTGCAAGCTAGTTTCTGATAATACCTCACATGAGACCTCACCCTGTGGGACTTTGTCTCACTAAGGGACCTTTTTGAATCACAATATAGCTCATTCTAGAATTATTCATTTCCTAATTCTGTACTGCAGTGTAAGTCACTTAAGAAGAGTTGTCACTTAACTCAATGACCATTTTTTGAGAGGTCCATCTCAAATTCCTTCCAAAGACATCTTTGATGAAGAGCCAAGAGCACCCTAAGGAGGCAGAGGACAGCAGCCCCGCTAAGGAATGTGGAAGGACATTTTTGTTGCATGTCTCACCTCCCAGGCCACACACCAAGCAGGAAGATATAAACTCCAAGCACTTTAATCACTGGGTAGCTGGAAAATCGGTTTGTTTTTCAAATCAGATCTGTGATCACGGGTTGGAGATAAACAACTCCCAAACAGTGATGTGGTGTTTCCACATCTCAGTGGGAGAAGACAGCAAAAGACCAACACGTTACATTTCTCTGGGTTTGTTACAGTAGCACACCAAACGCTGTGGGTCTTAATGCTTTTAGATGTCAGAGTAGAGGGCCTTTTCTGTCTGACCTGACTGAAACAGCACAACTTTCCTTACCTTGGGCAGTGGGAGCAGACACTGTGCACTGGCCACTGTGTTTGGTCATCCTTGGAGCGTAGCTCCACAAGTTAGCATGACCCCTGATCATTCCCCCTTTCACTTGTTAAGACTTGACATTTCAAATATAGTGAGACCCCTCTCCATCTTTGGGCATAGGAGAGGTCCAGCTGGTTGTCATTTACATGTTCCTCTTCCATCACAACTCCAGAGATTCAGTGATCTTCACCTACTTGTTTCCCTCATGGTGTGGAAATCATCACTTTTCTTCATGCCAGAGCCCCACAGCAAGTGATCTGCCTGCCCCGGCCTGTTTCCCAAGGCCAAGAGAACATAGGTCCATGCAGGTGACAAGCAGGTGGATGAAGGCTGAGTTAAACTTCCAGCTCAGAGCATCATCGCCTCACTGGAGCACAGACACAGTAGTTCTCAACCCCTTGGGTCAGAACCCCTTGCGGGGTAGCATCAGACATCATGCATATCAGATATTTACATTATGATTCATAACAGTAGCAACATTACAGTTATGAAGTAGCAATGAAATAATTTTATATTTGGGGGTCACTACAACACGAGGAACTGTCTTACAGGGTTACAGTGTTAGGGAGGTTGAGAACCACGGGGCTAGGGGGAGGAGCCTGACACTAAGAGATGGTTCCACTTCTTAGGGCCAGTGACCCACAAGGCCCCACGGCTCTTTCTAGGACCATGTATGTAAGATTTCACTTGTGTTCACTGTTAAGCCACATGCTGCTCACGAGAGTGACAACATTCTGTGAGGTCGGTTGCCAGGCTGCACAGGTGACCCCAGGTGTGGCAGTTTCTTACTTCCTAAGTCTTGTCTTCAGTTTGTGTGGCCTCTGCTTGTGAGCTCATGACATGATCGCCTATCCTGTGGCAGTGAGAAAAGCAATGTTTGAGGATTTCCTGGCTGCTGACCACCTTTTCAGCCTGTCCCCCCTTGGTCTTCCTCCTGGCATCCTGTGTGTCTTGACCCTCAGGAAGGCTTCTCATTCTTCTCCAGATCTTAGCTTACCAGCCTCCACAACAGGGCAGTGGGATCCCTTCCTGTTCCCTGTCCCCCTCCTCTGGAAATGTCTCTTCCAGCCTATTTGTCCACACTCATGCTAACAGCCTACCACAGAAAGTGGGTCCCTGTGGACAGAGTGCCTTCCTCCTTGTGTCCCTGGCCCTGAGGTACCTGGCTCTGGCTCCTTCTTGCTTTCCAAATCTGTTCCAGTCTCTGGTGGGGGCAGCTTCATGTCCACCACAGTCTAGTCATTAGATGTTGCCTCTGGTTCCTTTAGTTTCTTTCTCTGTCCAGAATGTGCCTTCCCTACTACCCCTGTCCTCTGCTCCTCTCTGGAGTGACCCTGCCCAGCCTTCATTCTCTGAAAGGACTACTTGCTTCCTCTTATTGTCTCAGCCCATGGGAAACAGCTTCTGCTTGGACAAGAAGCATTCATTGGTCAAGGTCATGGAAAGTCTCCCATAGCCAACATGGAATTTTCTAGAAGTGGGTGGGAACCAACTGGGGATTAAAGTCCAGGTAACAGAATAAAAAAGAAAAAGCCCCTCTTTTGCTGCTGCTGGCTGCCACTCAGTTCCCATGGCAACAAGAATAGCTGAGAAAGAGAGGTGGCTATGGGAGCTGATGGCTGCATCCCTGCCCATCACAGAGACATACATGATGGAGCAGTTTCTACATTTGGAAGAGGGACTCTCCTCTTTAGAAGAAACAAACACCTGCTCATAAATAAAAGTTTTAATATCTAAGATAGCAGTAATAATATTATACTTGAATTTAAAATATATCAGGCTCTTTGTCTGGTTCTAATACTATGACCCTTAAATACAGTTCCTCCTGTGGTGGTGGCCCCCAACCATAAACTTCGATGTGGAAAGTGTTGGCTGTTTGGAAAGACCCTTTCCCTTCCCTTGAGTCCCAGCAGGCCAAGGCTGCACACTTTCCAGGATGTGCTCTGCTCTCTCTTTCTTGAAAGATTTATTTTTGTTTTGTTATATGTATGCACATATACCCATGTGTGTGTGCATGTACACACAAGTGCAGTTCTCCACAAAAGCCAGAAGAGAGTGTTCAATCCCTTGAGCTGGTATTACAGGCAGTTGTGAGCTGCCCAGTGTGGATGGTGGGAACTGAACTCGGGCCTTTGGCAACAGCAGCGCAAGTTCTCTCCCTTTTTAGCACCTGCCCTCAACAAGAAACAAACTGAACCACAGAAGTGGAGAAGGAAAGAAAATTTCTGAATGGGAAAAGCATAATGCATATTGTCCATGTGTATGGTTGACAAAGAGTTGAAACCACAGTAGATAAAGGACTTTTGCAAGGAAAAAACAAACAACAAATAAACCCCAAACCATGATAGCCAGTGTCTCACAACATTGTGGATACAGAGGTTTGAGGTGAAGAGGCAGCTGGAAGCTGTGGAGTGGGGAGAACTACCAGGATCCTGGGAGAAGTCCTGAAAGTATGACATCCATGTTTGTTTCAGCATCCCACCCATGTGTTATCCTAGGTTCTACCTAGGTGTGACCCAAGACTCTTATCAGGTAGTCCCAAGATTCCGGGCATGGGAGAACCATAGTCAATATTCTTCACAGGCAGTGATTCACTCACTTGCGGTCCAGGACCGTGTCAATGTTGTGATGGTCAGGGCTCCACCATGTGTGATTCAGCTCCTTCTCCAGGATGTGGTCAGGGATCCACAGGAGTATGGAAAACAGAACTGAAAGCCTCCAGGAACAAATGAAGGCTGAGGACACTTAGTGTCTGTGTCAGCCTGGATGGGGCACCTTCAAGTACACGGGGCACAGTGTCAGGCTTTGTGGACAATCTAAGTTGAGTTGAAAATTGGTATGGAAATGTAAGGACCCAGAAGGGCCAAAACAATTTTGCAAAGGAACAAATTTGATGAGTTACAGTGACTGAAATCAAACTTAATATGAAACTTATCAGTGGCGTGGGTGGTATTAGCATAAGAATAGACACAGAAGGCTAGAACAAGATGAAGGGTCTGGAAATAGAATTACACATGTATGGCTTTGTGGCTTTCCTACAAAGGCACTGAGGCAATTCAGAGGAGAAAGAATTCTCTTTTCAACAACTGCTTTTGAAAAATCAGAATATCTATATAAAAATGGAAACTCGAGGCTTACCTTATACTGTGTATAAAATTTAACTCAAAATAGATCACAGAATAAATGAAAACTTCTTGAAGAAATTATAGGAAAAATAATTGCCATATTTGGGTTAGGAAAAGATTTCTTAAATTGAACAAGGAAAGAATAAGCCAGAAATGCAAAAGAAATAGAAAAATTGGACTTAAGTGAATAATAAAATGTTCACTGCTTAAAATACTCTAGGAAGAACAATAGCAATGCCAGCCATGGCTGGGGAGGCTAGCTCAGAACATGTGTCTGATAAGGAGACAGCTACAGGGTCAAGGAAGAGCTCTTGCAAGTCGGTAATAAGAATAGAAATGATCTGATAAAGTTGGAAAAGGACTTGAACAGACCTGTGCACATGTAGCCAGCAAGTGTGGGGGTGATGCTTGGTGTCATCACACAAGCTCAAAATTAATGCAAATTATTCATGAATACAAATTAGTGATGCCATTTACTCACCCACATCAGTGGATCAACAAGCAGATAAAAATGAACCCACTGTACTTCAGATTAATGGTGCAACAGCAGTGGTGGTGAGGGACCATCCCAGTTGGCTGCTGAGTCTAATGGCTGACTTTACACCCTCAGGCTAAGGTGAAAAGGACACTAATAAATACACAGTGGTATTTGTTAGCAAGTAGGAAAGTGTTGAATGTGTTTTATGGAAAACAACAAATAAAGAATGCATGTGGGGGCTGGGGAGATGGCTGGGTTTATAAAGTGCTTAGCCTCACAGGCATGAGAACCCAAGTTTGATCCCCAGAACCCATGTAATGAAATACAGGTGCAATGACACGAGCTTGTAAACCCAGAGCCAGGGAGAGGGAGATGGGAGAGCTCTAGAGCTCACGGCCAGCCAGGGCACCCTATTTGTTCAGCTCCATGTCAGTGAGAGACCCTCTCTTGAAATAACCAAGAGAACAGAGGCTGAGGAATGATATCTGAGGTTGTCTTCTGAACTCCATAGGCATATGCACACACATGTACACTCACCTGTACACACACATATACCCAAACACACACATACACACACACACACACACACACAGAGAGAGAGAGAGAGAGAGAGAGAGAGAGAGAGAGAGAGAGAGATATGGATAAATGGTAGTAAGGTCTCTTACTTTGGAACAAGTGAAAAAAGAACCATAGAATATATGTTGACTACAGAGGTCAACAAGAAAAGGACTTTGATAGTGGAGAAAACTGCTGGATACCACTGTGACCAAGGAGCAAAGACCATCACCAGCACAAGTGCAGGTGACCATCATGATGTCATGGGCCTCTCATTAGTGTGCACTAAGGGCACACAGCACTTTCCTGATATCTTTTCCAAAACCACATCACACAGGAAACGTTAGATGGACTCTAATTGGACAAGGGCATCTCACAAAATAAATGAATTGCACTTTCCTCAAAATGTCAAGGTTGGGATGAACAAAACAGATGGTGAGCTAGCTTTTAAAATCAGAGAGATGGGACAGTAAGCATGCCACATGACGCAGGGTTAGATATCAGCAGGATTTTCTTTTGGTATATGTAACATTAGTGTAATGATCAGTAAATTCTGAGTAAGATCTGGCAATTAGATAATAATACTGTAGCAATGTCAGTTTCTTGATCCTGATAATTGTGCTGTGGTTACACAAGCTTTTACTTCAGGAACACATACCGAGATATTTATGGGTGAAAGAACATTATTCAAAAATGTATTCTCTCACAAGTAAGGAAAAATAGCATGAGAGAGAACAATGAGGCGAATATGGTAATTTGGAACATTTTGGGAAATTTGAAAGAAGGCAAACAGGAAACTTCTTTATTGATTGGGCAACTAAGTTTGAAGTTATTTCAAAAGAAAATGTATATAAGACAAAAATATAAGCAACTCAAAGTAGGAGATGTAGCCTTTTGCATTTCCATTGAAAAGGCTTCAACACCTGTCTATGTTACTGCTGCAGACATGGTTGAGGGTGATGTCCCTGCTGTGACCATCAACTCTATTCCACAGGCCCCATGCTCCATGAGCCTTCTGAATATGCACACGGGGTGCATCAAACTGTTCCTGGATCATGGTTGGAAATAGCAAAGACCTGTGGGAACTCAAGCAGCCAGGGGGATAGGGTCACACATACACTGTGCTGTATTCTTACAGTTGACTAGCACACATGCCAGGGAAAGCGAATGGCTCCAAGCTACATATACCACGACACAGACTTCCACAGAACAATGGAGTAGCAATGGTTACAGAACGTTCTCTGTGGCATAAAACAGATTTAGAAATTTTCTAAGTGCTTGTGAATTTACATCTTTATATTGAATGGGACAAGCTGGGCAGGAGTGACCCTGCTTTTAGCACAGTTGTTACTTCTGGGAATAAGAGTGAGTGGAAAGAAGATTTTGAGAACCTGGGTATTTCATGACTAATGTTCATTCAATAAGTAATCTGAAATAGTGGAACAGAACAGACATTGAAATAAGTCAGTCTGTGTGGACTGTGTAAGCATGAGGTCATCTGATGACTATATTATCCAGTATGTTTGGACCATTTGCTGATGGAATATAGAAATCTCAAGGATGACTTTGTCCTCTTCCTTTTCCAGCTGGCTTACATGCTGAGGCTACCTACAGTCCACTCCTGGGCTCCCTGCCTCTGGTCTTACTGGGATCAGCTCTGCTGCAGGAGGAGGTCTGATGAGTTATCATTTCAGTGTTCTGGACAGAAGGGCTCCCTGGGATCCAAGGCTTTCAGTTATAACATTGGAAAGTCCTAGAAAACTAGGGTGAACTTGTCACCCCAGATCAGAACCAGGCAAGACCATGAAACTCAATGTCCATGTCTGTCCTACATAGAGTTTCTATGGTGATAAAATAGCATGACCAACAGCAACTTGGGGAGAAAAGGGTCTTCTTGGCTTACACCTCCATGCCAATCATCATCAAAGGAAGTCATGGCAGGAACTCAAGGCAGGAACCTGGAGACAGAAAATGAAGCAGAGGCAGTGGAAGAATGCTGCTCACAACCTTGCTCCTCACGACTTGCTCAGTTTGCTTTCCTTTACAACTCAGGACTACCTGTCCAGGGCTGGCACCACCCTCCAGGGCCTGGACCCTCCCACATTAATCATCAGTGAAGAAAATGCCCTGCAGACTTGCCTAGAGGCATTTTTTTTTTCTCAAATGAAGTTCCGTTTTTTTTCCAGATAATGTCTAGGTTTATGCCAAGTTGACAAAAACCAATTAGCAGTGTCCTTGCTCCTCCTCGTCACTCAAACAGATGTGCTTTAAGCTGGCTATGACACCTCCCTGGAGACAACTCTGGGGCATCCCGCAGCACACCCACATTCCTTGTTGCTCTCCCTGCTGCTCATCCTTCAGGCTTGGAGTGGCAAAGCTGTCTTGCTGTAGCTTTCCCAGGCTACAGGTCCATCTCTGAATGCTGTATATCTATAAGCTGTCCCGAGATACCTAGCTGACAAGTAGCATCAGCCCCCTGCTTCCTTTGAGTATTCTGGTTCATGCTGTGAGTCCTGAGCCCTGGGTACCAGTCTGCTCTGGCATGCTGAGGATGGTGCTACCAGCTACCCTGTGGTCTCTTGGTTGATGATTCTTTTGTACATAGATACCAGAGCAGAGTGTTGGGAGGGAGGGAGCTCTCTGCTTAGGTGTGTGTTTCACTGCCCAAGGATCAGGGACCAACACCTGTGTTTTGTTCCTACCTTTGGATTACACCAAGAGAACATGTCCCTATTCCTTGGTGCTAAGAGGCTTCTGGATGCTGGCACTTCTTTGCTTTGGGGGTGGAAATGACTTGTTTTCTGTCAAGAATAAACTCAGAGGTAGCTCACTCAGGAAGGGTTTTGGCATGCTCCATTACTGAGAACTGCAAGCACAGCTTGAGAGATTTTTATGAAAACCTCTCACTAAAGTGCAGTAAATATTTCTGTTCAAAGCATTTCATTTGTCTGAGAATGCTTTGTATTCATTTATGACCCAGGGAGCCCATATTTCAATTTTATCAGGTTTAATAGGTTGTAAACTAAAAACAGCAAATCTAAGGCTACATGAAACAACTGGGAATGAGCTAAACAGGTGTGTAATTGACACTGGAATGACTTTGAACTCCCAACTTTCATGCAGAAGAACATCTTCTGGCTATTTCGATGTGCGGCTAGCCACAGGTAATGCGGTTGCATCTGTGGAAAGACACCCAGTTAATAGTGTCATTTCCATAATTAGGGTAAGCAGCTAGAAAGCCATTTCCACATAATGAAATACAGGAGGTTCAAAATAAATTTTATTAAAACACCTGTGATGTCTTAAGTTCAGCTCAAGCAAGGCCCTGTAGGAGATAAAGAAGGAACACAATTTGGGGATGAAACCGTGAATGCAACCTTAAGGGTAGAAACTTTATTTTTCAAAGTCAGGGTGGTGACAGACAGGTTGCCACTTGTTTCCTCCTATAAATATATGTATAAACGTTCAATTACTCACCATTAAAATCTCTTAAAACTTGCGGGGTTCTCAATTCCACAGACCTCAGTCTTAATGGGATTGGAAACTTAGAATGGGTCATAAACCCACTCTTAGAAAGGACATAAACTTGCCTGGTATGTGGGGCTGTCATCCCTGAGACATCAATCCCAGTACCACACCCACCCAAGGAAGCAGTTCTTCCTCAGCCACTGGCCCTTTGAGGAGGCAGAGGCCACAGGGAAGGAGGGTCACAATCTTCAGCTGAGGTGATCCACTTAAAATTTTGTTTTATTTTTTAACATTTGCCCATTGTCCTAGTTTGATTTCTGCTGTGACAAAGCACCCCAAGAAACTACAACATAGGAAAGGAAAGGGTTTATTTAGCTCATGAGCCCATGCTATGGTCCATTCTGTGAAGTGAAGGCAAGAGTTTAAGTAACTAGCCATATCACATCAAAAGTCAAGAGCAGAGAGAAAAGGATGCACCCATAAGGCCTGCTTGCTTGTTGGTGTTCTTTACTTTTATGCAGTTTAGGGTACAGCCTAGGGAATGGTGCCACCCACAGTGAGCTAGGTGCCCCTGTATTAACTAACACTGAAGTCAATTCCCTACAAATATGCCCATTACATAATTTCTCATCAAGAGTTTCTTCCTAGGTGACTAAGGTGTGTCAAATTCACTTCAAAACTAGCCAGCAGACCCATATTATCAACTTTCAGTAAACTTTAAAACATCACTGGGCTCTAAATTGTGATACTAAGGTACCCAAAAATCAGAGTTTTAAAAGCTATTGATTTTTCAAGGCGTGCATTTTCTTGTGCCCTCACAGAACTATTACAACCACAAACTGATAGGGATGGCTTGTGGGTGTTCCGGAAACCAGTTAAATACCTGCAATAACCAAACAAATGCTCAATCTAGAAAATTCCACATGGGAAACAGCAGGAAGACCTGGGACTCTCCGTCTGCTCTTGCCTTCATGTGTCCCAGTCTTAAGTAGACAGGGAAGAAGGTATTCAAGTTCTATTTGTTATGGTTTGCTTAGGAAATATCCCCCCCCCCCCACACACACACTCAAAGGCTCATTCTGGAAGGCTTGGTTCCCAGCAATATTGAGAAAGGATTGGATCATGAAGGCTCTAGCTTCATCCATGAGTCAACCCATTGATAGGTAATGGGCCAGCAGGAGGTGGGGCCTGGTTGGAGGAAGTAAGTCACTGCCTTTGTCCCTTCCCTTACCATATCCCTCCTCCCTTCTGCCATATGGTCAGCAGCAGTATTTCATCATGAATTCTCTGCAACAGAGATTTTCCTCAAAAGCACATGTCAGGAAGCAATGGGGCTGGGAGCCCGTGGACCTCTGAAAGTGTGACCCGAGATGAACGACCCTTCTCTCAGTTGTTCTCTTAGGCGTTGGCCACAGGGATGAGAGATCACTAAGGCACAAGTTTCAGCCTATGGACTAGAAGGGAAACGCAGAGGTTATTGGAAACTCTCACTTACCTGGGCTTCCAGGGAACTGCTTCTACAGTCCCCGACTTGGAGCTCAGGAGGGAATGAATGCATAATCTGGTCTCAGCTTAGAAGCCTTAGGAAGCAGAAGTAGACAATGATAGCAGCCCACACAGGGCCTCAAGGCCACAGATGTGAGGCCAGAGATGGCAGGCAGAGGATCCAGGCTCTGGAATGAAGCAGAGTTCAACTCTTATGGACATCAAAATATGTGAAAGCAGCTATGTGTACAGAAGATTTTAAAAAATACACATACAGGCCTGGGAATGAGCATGCCCAGAAAACGTTAGGCAGACTTCTCTAACCTTCAACCTTCCAGAGATCAGTAAGAACCTCCTCACACAGAGCCAGACCCTAGAGGCCAGGAGAGGGCACTTCTCTTTTCAGATGCTCAGTGTTCTACAAAAGATCACATGGCACCCCTCAAAAAACAGGGAAACATGGCCTATAGGAGAAAAAAAAAACATCTGCAGATGATAACTTATATACCTTCCCTTCGTGTAGTGACAGTGGCATCCAAAGGGGAGGAGGTAGCCCAGGAGGCCACATCACCATCCTGAGCTAAGCAAGGCTAACACCATGCTCTATCTTTCACATCAGCCTTGTCAGCTTTTCAGCATCATCTTGCTCTCTGCTTAGGGGATCTTTCCCTCTGTACCCCCAAACAGGAACCCCAGTGCCTTGTACTCCACACCCATCTGAGCCTGGCTTACTTCTCTGGACCATTATAATTATACCAGTAACTCATGGCCTTAATTGTTAAGACTTTATAGCCATCCTCATTACAGGCTGGAGCGAGACAACACATTGTCTGGGGCTTCTTATCCCTTTACTCTTACAAAAATCATTAAACAAGATTATGGCTAAGGCAAAGTAAAAATTGAAAACCAATAAAATGGAACAAAGGGGACAAAAGAAGGAAGCACGAGCAGGATGTCTTATTCATGAAGCTGGAGTCAACGTTATGAGCAATGCTAATAACCACGCGGTCCCTCGCTGCTGTGTGTGCTGAGTGCTCCCAAACTAAATTCAGTGCAACAGATCCTTCAGAGAAAGCGAAGGAAGAGAACAGTGAGATTTGCAAGAGGATTTTTCATGTCCTTGCTCTCTCCAGCAATGTGTGGGACTTATAATATTCCATAAAGAAGATTTCAGTGACGTTAAACAAACCAGTCGCGTTTTATTTTGAAATGATGGCTTAGCTCTTGCTGGAGTTCCCTCAGCTTAATCCCAACCTTGAGATAAGGCTCTTCTGTGAATGGCTTCTTTGAGATGAGGCTGAAAGTAATTCAAGAATGTAAGGAAAGCAATATAGGGGTGGGAGGAGCCAGGATAGGGCTCGTGCCAGGCAGGAGTTGGCTCACATGACTATGGCGGCGGAGAGGTCCAGGAACCTCCAGGAAACCCAGGAGAGCCAGTAGTGTCTGTTCCTAAGGGGATGATGGTCACAGCTTCAGCAGGTGGGGTTGGGGATGATGACAATGTTGCTCTAGCAGACAAGGAGTGGTCTACTCAGGTCCTCAAAGGCCTCTTCCCTGGGGAAGCCTGTGCTCTGGACTCAGGCTGCTTGGTTCAGTGCTAATGTCTCATTAACCATCCTTCTGGGTTAGTGTGTGAGGATGTAATCAACTTTACCCACAGAGTTTTTCATCCAGGGTGTGCAGGTGAGCTGCAGGCAGCTAGGACTCAGTAGTACTGCAGCCTCTTAGATGCTGAGAACCTCCCTCTGCCTGGCTGAACAAAGTGGTGCTGAAGAGTTACAGGCCTTGCTTCAGGGCCTAAGGGCTGAGTTTGGGATATGGCTTCATCATACCTCCAGCTACAACTCTAACTAACTGGACTGATGAGTGTGGGAGCATGAGAGACAAGGAAGACTTGGGGATGTGTGAGGCTCCACAGTTTAGTAGGGCATGGTGAACATTGGAAAGCATGATGGATCTTGGTGGAATGAATTGGACATGGTGGGCATCTCAGGGAAATGATAACATGGTAACGGTGAGGCATGGAGATGGAGCACAGTAGATTGTGGTGGCTTGGTAGGGCATGGTGTCACAGTGGAGCATGGTGGGTATGGAGGAGCATGGCAGGCATGGTAAGATTTTGGAAATGGTGCATGGTGATCATAGTGAGCATGGCACATGATAGTGAACAGGGCAGATCTTGGTGGAACAGGGTGCATATCATGGGAATGGTAGAGAATGGTGGGCAGGTGGGACTTGGTATCATAGTATAGAGTGGTGGGTGTAGAAGTGGAGTGTAGTAACTATGATGGCATAGTAACAGAGCTTCAATTACCTGATGGGCTATAGAGAGCAGAAAGCAGAAAACTTTATGGCTGAACTGACCCATGGATGTAGTTCCTATCTCAGCCCCAAAAGCATAGGTGCCGGATCATCAATGCCCTAAAGCAGTGATTCTCAACCTACAGGTCATGACCTTTTGGGGTTGTCGAATGACTCTTTCACAAGGGTCACATATCAGATATCCTGCATATCAGATACTTACATTTCAATTCATAGCAGTAGCAAAATTACAGTTATGAAGTAGCAATGAAAACAATTTTGTGGTTGTGGGTCACCACAACACGAGGAACTGTATTAAAGGGTCACAGCATTAAGAAGGTAGAGAACCACTGTCCTAAAGGGAAATGCTTTGAGCAGCTTGGTAGACATTATGAACAAGTTTGGATTGTGTGGAAACGGTAGGCAAGATTTGGAATGTTAGGGAAGAGGGCTTACATGGTCTATAACGTGATGGAGTTGAAGCAGCCAAGGAACTCAACAGGACCCGATTCCTGGCTCCACAGCAGCAAGAGGGCAGGCACTTTGTCAGCTTCAGTGCCTGGCTTCCTGGTGGTGATGTTGCATGTGTGATGAGTCAGTGCCCGGCATCCTGGTGGTGATGTTGCATGGGATATTTTGACAAGATGAAGCCAGGTTTTTGTACCACATTGTACACTAGAATAATTTCTTGATATATTCAAAAAAGTTAAGTATAAAGATAAAATTTATGGGAAAAATAGAATGTGGTTAGCTGTTTTTCTTATCTCAGACACACTGCCCTAAATCTAACAAGCAGTTATGGTTCAGGATTTACAGAAGTAGGAACTGAGATATTTTTATGCTTAAAAAAAAACTCACCAGAAATCTTCATGTTTTCAAATAAATAAACATTAATTTGTCATTGCATTTAACATTACATCTGAGTAAAAATATTATTGTTAATTATAATGACGTGAATTTTTCTGAAACCATAACTTGATTCTACTTAATAAAGGCAATTAATAAATCTACAACTGTTATATTAATTGTATATCTTTGTAAGTTTCATATGATTGGACTTTAAAACTTTTTCATGGTCTCTCTCTTTTGGTTTATTTGGAGTAGCAGGTACCAGAGTTACCCTCTAAGACAAAAAATACACAACTTTCTTTAAAAAGTAAAAGTATAGGGAACAATGCTTGTCAGGATGCTGACTATCAGTCAGTGATGGACGGTGACTCACAATAGGCTAAAGATGCTCAAGACTCCAGTGGCACCTGGTCGGTTTGCAGGACTGTACATATGGAGGTTCCAGGCAAAGCCTCCCCTACCTTCCTGCATGTTAAGACAGCCCCGAGTCTGAGGAAGTCCATGTGGGTCGAGTTTGATGACCTTCTGAAGCCAGGGTGAAGGCCAGTCAACACGTGTGTGAGAACACCAGGGGAGGGCAAGAAAAAGCACACAATGGGTTGAAGGCAGCAGCAGTTCCCTTCCCTCCAGCTACCACACACAGCAGAGGAGGCAGAAGGGCTGGTCTGGTTCATGCCATTCTGGTTTTTCCTAATCAACCTTACGTACAAGCCAGAGGAATGAGCAGATTCTAAAGGTTTGTACCACAGAAAGAAAGAAAGCAACATTTAGAGGAATATAAGAATCTAAGATATACAGTAGAATAAAAATCCACAATGTCTGGTGTTTAGTCAGAAAGATCAGGCATGTTAGGAAGCAGGCACATCAATTAATCACAGCCAGTCCAGAGTGACAGGTGATATGATAACTAGACTAATATTTTAAAATAACTGTTGTGACCACATTTTAAATATATGAAAGAGAGGGAAAGGGAGAGGGAAGGAAGAAAGGAGAGAAAGACAGACAGACAGACAGACAGAGAGAGAGAGAGAGAGAGAGAGAGAGAGAGAGAGATATCTAGAAGAAGAAAACATGTTCTTCTTGAACTAGACATGAAAACCACAGTGTATGAGATGAAAACATACTGCAGTGGGTCACAGCACATCACACACTCCGTGTAAGCAACCATGGAGCTGAACACATGGCAATAAAAATTCTCAGGGGAGGAAAACAGAAAAAGAAAAAATGAAAATGTCCCTAAACAGACTAAGCAGCATGAACCAGGTTCTTCATTTCACACCCGGAAGAGCAAAGACAGCAGTTGAAGCAGACGCCTCTTCAAAAATGTTGCAAGACAGATGATAGCAGAGAAAACTGTGTAGAATTGAAAAGGAAAATAATTCAGCCTGGAATTTTATAGCAGGTAAAAGTACCTTTCAAAAATAAAGTCAAAATAGACTTTTCTGTACATACAAAAGCTTAAAAACATCTATTCCCAGAAGATGTGCACACGGAAATGTGAAAGTAAGTCCTCAGGCGGAGGAGAAATCATAAGAGGTGTCAATATGACTTCACAAAGGAGGGGAGGGCCAGGACCTGTAACCACTGCGCTAGCCCTGCTGTTTCTAAAGGTGCTTTGAAGTAAATAATTATTTGAGGCAGTTGCAGTGCATGGTGAGGCTCATACATTGTACATATATCAACAGCATCCAAAAACAGGAGGGGAGAAATGGCCCACACTGTCATGGGGGTCTGACTACTAAATGCAACACAGCAGTGCATTACTTGAAGGCAGACTATGACCAGCTGAAGACAGCTACTGTAAACCCCAAATGATGTAAGTAAACCTGGGGTGACACAGAAAAGAGTTACAGCTCATACACAAGAAAAAAATAGATAAAAGACTTTAAAGATGCACTAAAACCCAGCACTCATTTCTAAATAAAAATCTTGGCAAACTAAAGATAAATGTGAAATTCTGTGACCTGATGATGACACTCCCTGGTTATTGCTCATTGTCAATTTCACATAGCCTAAAGCCCCCTGAGAGCAAAGCCTGCTAGACCCCAGGGGACCTGCACAAGAAGGCACTCCATCTGAGAATAAATTTTTACTCCACTCTTTCCAAACTGGGTAGTTTTGCTTCCTTTCCCTGCCTTATTTCACTGGCCAGGTCTAGTTCCAGACTGAGCAGAAGTGGCGAGGGTGGGCATTCCCATGGTATTCCTAGTCTAGAAGGCACTTGAGTCAATTTGCTTGATGGGTGATGTCAGCTGTAGATTTCAGTGTCTGTTCCATTTGGTTTCTCTGCTGCTGTGACAGAGCATGCTGGCAAATGCGGCTTGAGGATGAAAGGGTTTCAGAAACTGACAATGACTCCAGCAACACCAAAGACCAGGTCTGTGGGCAAAAGTCAACTGCATTTCCATTTATGAGCAACAACTCTGATTAATATTTTAAAACCCCATGTATAATAATCTCAGAGCATGAAACTTTTAAGGATAAATCTGACCAAGGAGTGCAATACTATTGAGGGAAAACCATGAAATTTTCTGAGAAAATGAAAGAACTAAATGAATAGAGAGCTTGGCTATATCTGTGGATGAGGAAACTATATTACAGTGTTGATTTTCCCCATACTGCTGCTGCTGTGAGCCCAACAAAAAATTCCAGGCTTTTAGTGTTTGAACTGACAGCTTGGATTCCAAACCTACATGGGAATTCTGAGGAGGTGAACTAGAACAATGGAAAAGAAGAGGGACTCTGAAGAGCTAACTCACATGTATGGCCAACTGACTGTGGACCAATGGCTACAGGAAACTCAGAGAGGAGCAGTGACTTCTTCTACAGATGGGGCTGGGATAACTAACTGGTCAACCATCTGCAAAAAGAAAAATGAACTTCAATATCTCATCTTATGTAAAAACCAACTCAAAACAGGTCATATACTCAAACCTAAATCTATAAATCTAGAAGAAAATGTAAATAAAGCCTTTGTAAATTTGGGTTATGTCAAGATGTTTTAATATTTGCTATAAAAAGTCCACATAAGAATGAGATTGTGAGGTCCACACAAGATCAAGCTGACTAAAGCAACCAATGTCCCAGCAGACAGTACTAATTGGCCTTCATGGGTTACCAAAAAAAGAGAGGACATGCATATGAGGGAACATGCTGGGGGTGTCAAGGGAGTGTGGAAGGAGTTGGGGGTGGATATGATCAAAATACACAGTATATATGTCAGAAATTGTCAATAAATAAAAGGCTAAAAAAGATTGATAAACTGACCATATCATGCACACGTGTGTGTGTGTGTGTGTGTGTGTGTGTGTGTGTGTGTGTAAAATGCATTTGCATATGTGTACACAGGTATATATGCTCACACATACATATGCAGAGGCCAGGGAGGAGGCTGGATGTTTTCTTTATTCCTCTTCACCTTATTTTGGACAAAGTCTCTCTCACTGAACCTAAAGATGGCAGTTTTTTAAATTTATTTTTAAAGATTTATTTATTATGTATACAATGTTCTGTCTGCATGTATGACTGCAGACCAGAAGAGGGCACCAGATCTCATTATAGATGGTTGTGAGCCACCATGTGGTTGCTGAGAATTGAACTCAGGACCTCTGGAAGAGCAGTCAGTGCTCTTAACCTCTGAGCCATCTCTCCAGCCTGGCAGTTTTGATTAGGATGGCTGACTAGCAAACTCTTGGGACTCACTTGCCTCTGTGCCCCAACCTCCCACTGCTGGGGCCATGGCATGTGTGATCGTGGATTTTTATGTGGTTGCTGGGGATTTGAACTCAGGTTCTCTTGCTTTCACAACAAGTGCCCTTACTGGCTGAGCCATCTCTCCTCTTTAGCCCCAGTAACTTGGCTCTTTGAATTACATTGCTAAGAAAATAAACTTGCAAGAGCTACTTTCAAAGTGACACATTTGAACAAAGGATTTATATATGAGCAGCACACAAAGAGTCTCACTATTATTACTTATCATAGAAATGCAAATTTGAAGTCTAATGTGGTACTACAATACACCTATTAGGATATCTAGAATTTAAAGTTTTCCCATACTCAGTGCTGGCAAATGGATGCAGACTTGGACTTCACACTGCTGGTGGGCACTTGGAACAATAAGCTTGTTAGAGAGCATACTACAAATTTCTTAAAAAATCTAAACCTACACCTCCCTCCATGACCCAGTGTGTGTATGTGTGTGTTCCTCTGTGTGCACATGTGTATGAAGCCATAGAACGAACTTGGCTGTCATTCTTTCAGGCACCATCCACGTTGTTTTTGAGGTGGAGTCTCTCATTGGCCTGAAACTTATGAAGTAGACTAGGTTGGTTGGCTAGAGAACCCTAGCGATCTTCCTGCCTTTACCTCCCCAGAGCTGGAATTCTGAACATTTGCAGCCAGGCTTTTAAAGTGTGGGTTCTGGAAAATGGGATTCAAGTTCCCATGCTTGCAAGGTGAATGCTTGACTGACCTAGATATAATCTCCTCAGATTACTGTCATTCTAGTTACATATAGTTATCATATATGTGCCTCCACAGTAACGTGTAAACAGATACAGTAATTGGCTTGGTGACAACACAATGGATACAGTTGGAAGTGTGTCAGCTCATCGATTGGCTCATGGCCATGTCTATTAGTGTCTTGATTGATGGTTGATATGTGAGGGCCTGGCCCACTGTGGGCAGCACTATCCCTAAGCAGCTGGTCCTGGACTGCATATGAAAAGTAGTTGAGCATGAGCCAGCAAGCAGCAATCCCCTGTGCTCTGTCCTATAAGTGCCTGCTTGAGTGTCTGTCCTGACTTCCCTTGATGATGACTTGTGACTTGGAAGTGTGAGATGAAAAAACCCTCTCCTCCACCAAGTTGCTTCTGGTTGGAGAGCTTCATCACAGAAACAGGATAGAATCCGGACAGCCACTTAGCAATAAACTGCAACGAGTCTGGTGATATCACAACTGAATCTCCAAATAATTAGACTGGTGGAAGAAGCCAGACTCCTTCCTCCAGAAAACCACAGTCTGTGATTCTGTTTACAACTAGAGCATCTCTACCTGTGCTGAGGGAGGAAGAGGAGGAAGAGGAGGAGGAGAACATGAGGGAGCTCTGGGAGCCACACTTGATGGCAGTGCTGGCTTACAGTGTGTGCAGACCTACAAACATTAAATAATATACTCCAATATGTGCACTTTACGGGATATCCATTGCACCTAAAAACACTGTTAAAATAAGCTTCCAAAATTCATGGGTTGTGTCTTTTCCTTCTTGACAGTGCCCACTGGTCTTAGATCTAATCTGGCAGAGAAAGGAAAACACATCACTTTTTCTTATCAGTGTCTCACTTTAGTGTATTATGAAAGTTTAAAGCAAGGCAATTATAGATACAATTGTAAGTCACTCTGCCTATCACAGTCTTGGTGAAATTAAACGGTTTACAGAACACTCATGTAATTACACAGCTCTTCCATGATTAGAACCTGTCAGCCTATGGAGTCTCAGCCTCCTGTGTAATCTGGGGGTGTAAAGGTAAACCGCTCATGGTCTCGGCATTGGGTGCACTTGAACAGTGAAACGCCTTCAGGATCCTGCTTCTAATTGCCTCAGCTCCTACCGTCTGCCTCCCATGGTGACAGAATGCAGGCAAGGTCCGCATCATAAGCATATTAATTTGAAATAAGCACACCGGTGGAAGAACAAATTAGGGTGCCCAAAGCAGAGGCCATTTCCCTCTGCGACGCTGTAGGAACGGCTCTGGCTATAACCTTATTCCATGCACTCTCTCCTGTAATTACCAACAACACCTACTCATTCATGCTTCAGGGCGGTGCTCATGCACAGCCTTGCTTTATAAGGAGAACACAACCAGACACCTCTGAAATCGGAGCCTCCATTTCAGGAGCTGCTTCCCCTCCCACTGGAAAAGCCTCTCTCAGAGGTATTGGAGGCCACAACCGTGGGGTAGCTCTGTTCACATGCCATCGAGTAGGAGAGAGAGAGGAGGGGGAGGTTGTGGTCCATGTCAGACGTCCCTGCTGGACTTGAGCCCAGCTTGCTTCTCCTGGATGCCTGCCTGTCTTTGCACTCATCATATTGGCTATTGAGAGCCCCCAGCTACTGGAGTGGCAGGGGTTTTGTTCTTTCCTGTTTCTGCCAAAGGAGCGCTCTTCCCTTTCCTGACCCTAACCTGTGAAGCCTTGTTCTCTTTTGTTTTCATCCACTCACGGCTCCCCTTGTCTAGGTGGGTTTGGCTGATTCACCTCAGAGACATAGCTCACTGCAGTGTGCTGGGTTCTTCTGCTAGCTGTCTTGCCTGCCAATGTCCTGTCTTCTGTATCCCCCAGCTTCTTTCTGAAATGCAATTCTGACCAGTAGTATGGGCCCAAGCCCTCTAGGTGGGTCCCGCATGTAAAACTCTTACTAGCCACAAGGAGCACATGAAGCCTTTTGTGACCTGGGGTGACTGCCAAGGCCTGTGTACACCCACTCCCTGTAGTGACTGTTGTCCAATCCTAGGCAGCGCTGCTGTCCTGAAATACTGGGACAAGCAGCAAATACTGGGTATGTATCGCAGGAGTCTTTGCTGCTATCATGTAGCTTGACCTCAGGGTTCTTGTGAGCCTAGACTCTGTCTTGTCCCCATTTCCTTTAATGTAAGCCTGTACATGGTGGGAAAAAACAGACACTCCATACACACCAGAGGGAAAGCCATAACTGGAAAGGCATTGGGGTGTCAGTGAAGCCTGTGCCTCCAGGAGCCTTCCCACAGGACAGCACAGTGCAGGTGATCAGTACCCTTGGATTTCTCAGTCCATTCTATTTTATCCCTTGGTATTGCTAAACTGTAAACCAGAACAAAATTGCCTGCAGCTATTTATACAAAATGAGGCTTTTAAGTCCAGGTCTCCAGAGATGGTCTTGATACCAGCTCAAGAGGTTAGCAGGCTTCCAGGGTACTGATGTACCGGGTGCTTGGACCCTGATCCTTGACACCAGGTTGGGGCATCCACATGTCCTGTAACTGTCTGCCAGTGGCTGCCATGCTGAGTTCCTTGCTGCAAATGGAATTGCTCCTCTCAGCAACCCTTAGAAAAGTCATGGTCATGGACAAAGTGTTCTCATCAGAAGTCCAGCCCAGGTACAGCACAGTCAGGGCTGATCAAGTTCCATCTCCGAGTCATCTAGGGCACAGGTCTCAGGAGAGGCCACCCACCATCATCTAGTAGGAAGAGTCCTTTGACATTGACTGCTCCTTTGGAGAAAATCCCCTGGCCACTTGATCACTTGTCCTCTCTCAGCTGCGAGAGTGGCCACGAGAAATGGGTGTGCTGCCACAGTGGCCCAGAACAAGCTTCATAGCATTTATGGCTTGAATATGGGATGTCCCCATGGGGATGTAATTTAAACACTTGGTCCTAGCTTGTGGCACTGTTTTGAAGCCTGTAGAGCCTTTAGGATATGGATCCTGACTAGAAGAATTAGGTCACTAGGGCGGACCTTACCTTTGAAGGTTAAATTCACATCTGGTCCTGGTCTGGGTTGTTGTCTGCTTCCTAGTCTACCCTGAGTGAGCAGTCACATCCACAGTCTCTAGCTGCTGTAGACTGAGTCTCTCCCTACTATGGCTTCCCCACCATAGTGGACTGTATTCCTCAAACTGTGAGACAAAAAAGAAAAAGATCCACTCCCCCAAGTTGTTTTTGTTGGGTATTTTTGGCAAGGCAGTTAGTAAAGGAACTCATGTAATGTGTAGTAGGGGGTAAGGATCCCCATGGTTCTGTGTGATCCTGCCCTTAGTGCAGGTGGAGAGTAATGGACCTAGCAGTCCTAGAAGGGCTTAGCCCGTCTCTCCTTCAGGACCTTAGCATCTCTACTCTGACCTCCCTCTACTTCCCTGACAGCACTGATGTGGTCTGAAGCAGGAGTTGTCTGGATTTCCACAGCAGCCCTTTCTCCCTAGAGAATTAACATCTGGAGGGACAAGTCAAGGGGTCTGCTTGTTTACAACAGGCTGTGGCAACTGCACCCAACTTTCAGCCTCTGGTTTCTGGGGAGAGTAAATTCTTGCTTCTTGGAGGGAAGAAGAAATGTAAGGAGCATGTGGGTAGGAATGGAATGGGGGAGGTGCAAGGGAGATTCCATCCTGCTTTCTTTCATATTAGACACTGCAGAGCATGGCTACTTACAGTCTCTTCAGGAAAGTTTAGGAGACCCCAAAGATCTGGAAGATAAAAGTCTCACCTGTGAGTCAGGAGCACCCCAACCCCCAGTGACACCTCTCATCTGGGACCCTAAGTGCAAAGGTGGCAGCATCCTTTCCCCTCATCAGAATCATTGGGAATCATTACACCCTAAGGTCAGGCTGTCCAAGCTTCCCACAGAGCCCAGAGCAGGTGACAGGGCATAGTTAACTGTCTGCAAATGGGGTGCTTATGACACATGATGACAGGCCCTCTCCTGGCTCTTTTCTGCTTTGGCAGGTCATTTTTCAGTAGACAAGTTCATTTTCAGCAGCATTGACCTTTTACAGGCAGTACTAGTGTCTCTAAGTGGCCATCTGACCAGGGCCCACACACAGACACCATGTCATCTCCAGGGATAAGACAATATGAAGGTCAAGACTTTGGTTCTAGAAAGTGAGTTCAGTCTTTCTAACCAAGCCCCCTAGTTTCATGATTCAGAGCACAGAGGAGGCTACCAGCAGCCAGGCAAAAGAGGGCCCAGAAAACAGTTACAGTGGGAATCCAGGAGGGTAAGCTGGGTCACTTCTGACTTGTGTCATTTTCAGTGGCCAGAGATAGGAGCTGCGCCCTGGGCTGAGTAGATGAGGCCAGGAGAACTTACTGTGTTCAATGAATGATTGAATTAACCAAACATTTGACAAATCCAGGCTGTAATGGCTAGGTCTGTTATAAGGAGATTTTACAGTATCTCATTTAAGGATTCATTCAAAGACTGTTCTCAATACATTTAGAGTATAATACACCCAGCTTCCCTGCATGAAGGCAAAACCGGGCCTTGGCACCATCCAACTTCAATCACAAAGGCAATTAACCCGACGTACTGGTTGACCCGCTTAAGCTGTTGCCTCGTGAATCTTCCTTTGATCGCAAATAGCAATCGTGGCAGCCGTATATCAGAGCACTGCAGCAGCCCTGTGAGTTAGATTTTTATAAGTGACATAAATGGCCATATGGATTTACGTTGAAAGAAGCTCTGTTTCCCCAGTTCTTATTTGGGAATGCTGACTTATTTACATAAGAAATTACATTTGGGTCTTATTTGCATATCACATTGACAAAATGCTATTTCCAACGGTGGTGGTGAAGTTAGCAGCGACGGATCTGAACCATGCCAAATGTCTCTGGGATAAATGCTAACTGTGAACATGCACTCTCAGTAATACTGGCTGAAACACTAACTTAGTCCTTAAGTGGCCAAACAGTCACGTTAAACTGTTCCCTGACGTGTGATCCCTCCACAGGCCAAAGTAAGTTTCATGGGTGCAAAGCACAGCTTTCCTCCCCCTGGACGGGGCTGTGTGCGCTGTTTGCACTGATCCCAAGTAGCCTCTAGCTTCCATTCTTACACCAGCTAGAGCTTCTTGTCAACTACCCCAAGGAACTGTGGCAGCGCCCCCCCCCCCCCCGCCCCCACGTGGTCACCAGTGCCCCTCAGGCATCCTGGACTCTGATCCAGTTATCCATGTCTCTCCAATGGGACGCTAAGCTTCACGAGACTCAGGTGCTCACTGCAACACTCACAAGAGTGAATGTCTGGTCAAGGTAGGTGCTGTACAGGTATGCAGAGTTTGTGGATGCATGGGAGGGTGGACTGGTTGTTGTCGGCTTCTGCAGGAGCAGAGACTCATGTGATCTCATCCACACCCTCTCAAGCCCTGGGCAGACAGGCCAGGTGAGCCCTGGCGTGGGTCCTGTGACAAGGGCAGTTAGAGCCCCGGCTCTTCGCATCTCAGCCAGTGCCCCTCCTCTTTCAGCTCCCAAAGCCTCAGGTAACTGGTGGAGCTGTGTCCCAGAAAACCTAACCACCAGCTATTTTTATAAAGGATGAGGCTTGGCAGGAGGCAAGATTGATAAATCCCTTTTTAGATTGGTGTGAATTCTTCTCTTTAGGGCCCTGAGCAGGAGCCAAAGCTCAGGAAAATAAAGCCTCTATTCCTGTGTGTATAGCTGCTCCCAAGGCCTCGCCATGGCCATGGCAAGAGGCTCTGCGCCTGGGGGCTAGGGATTTAGCTCAGTGGTAAGACACTTGCCTGGCATGTGCAGGGTCCTGGATTTGACCCCCAGCACTAGCAGCAGGGAGAGGGGCTGGGATCCTGCTATGTTCTGCAGTTTTTTTCTCCCCCAGGTGGCTTGGATTCTGGGGAAGATGCCACTAGAGATGTCCTCTTCCCCAGCTACCCCCAGCCTTATCCTCATCCCCTGCTAAACTGAGCAGCCTGCAAGAGTTTCCTTCTCCGGTACTGTTGCCTGTTCCAGGATTGATGAAGCAGACAGGTTCCTTGGTTCGTAGAAGGTCTTCCAAATGTCATCCTCTGGACATTTCTGGGGCCTTATAACTTCTATGCCCTGCACCCAACACTGGGTGAAGGTCTGATCCATTAACTCATGTAGGCTTCTTTTTCTTTGTCCCTTGTGTAGAGCTAGGCTCATCCTCACCAGCTCTGCCCCATCAGCTTTGTCTGGACACAGCACAGGTCTCCTGCCACAGATCTCAACGTTTGGCAGGCACAGGTGTGTGACCAGGTTCAGACATACGTAACTCCTGCCGAACGGGGAATGCTCTCTCTGTAGTTCCACTTGGCTGTCAGCATCACTTGGTGAGAGTCAGCTCAGTGTATGGAGGGTAGCCAGCCTGTTAAGCCCCTGTCACTCAGAGGCTGAGTGTTGGACCATGCCTCAATAGAGCAGCTCAAAAGCTTGATTCTTAGACAGTGTTCCCAAGTGGGAGATGGTGCGGAGAGAAGAGGGAGGGTGGGGCATGGGCTCTTCAGGTCTTGAGGCATGGCTGGGGAATGCTCCCTGCTAACCACTGTGTCAGCAAGTGGCCCATCTCGGTTGGTGATGGAAATGTCTTAGAGCTTGTGTGTGAATTCACTCTTTTATGTCCTTCCTGAAACAAAATAATGAAGTGATAGCCTTCAGGTGTTGTAATGAGTGAGTGGAAACACATATGGGAAGAGATGACCCCAGAAAGTGTCAGAAAAGCTATTCTAAAGGAATCGTTCTAGTATCTCTGGGTCACCATCAACAACCTGAGGCTCCCATGCTCTTATCTGCTGGTGACATTCAGTTTATATCTTGGGAAACACAGTCAGAGGGACTAAGGTATATGTGCAGGGCTCATAGAACCCTGAGCCTGGGCTCTGAGACACACCCATCACTGGCAGGAGGGGCCACCACTTGGCACAGTGGTGGGTCTGAGGCAGGAAAGTGGAGGTGGTGGGAGGTGGGTGTACTGCTGGCTGGCTTTGCTTCCCCCTTCTCTCAGCTATGTGTGTGGGAATTGGAGTTCCTGTCTTCTATATATGTCAACCCCAGGCCTCCTGCTTCCTTGCTTTGCCCTTCCCACATGGATATACTTTTACCCATGGTCCTTTCTCCCTGCATTTTGTATGCCTCTCTCCATTTGCCAGTCTGGCAGGTCCCTGCATGAACAGGCCTCAGGGTTGTAAAATGTTTGAACAAGAAGGCAGGGCTATCCAAATTCCCCACCTTTAGATTTTCATCCCTGGCTCCTGGTTCCTAGACCCAAGGAGGAAAGTCCATTATCTTTTTGTGCAGTGGTTCCTTCTGCCAAAAGGAGACACTGCGCATATAATGACCTTATAAACCTGCCAGGTTGGATATGTTCAACTCCCCATCAACAAACAGGCCTTAGCTATAGCATGCCAATATGCCTTCTTGACATCTTTGTCAATGGTGACCACACATAGTGATGAATCCCCTCTATGAGGTGGTAGTTTCTCCCTCTGACCCCAACTCTATCCTTTTGGGCTCTGGGAACAGCTTGTCACAAATCTGGCTTCTTTGGTCCTTTGGCATTCTTATTACTTACTTAATAAGCATGGGATCGTGCTGGGCCATGGCTTCTGGTAGAGTAGGTTTCAAAGCTGAAGTTGAATTTGGGCAGTCACTCTCTACCAATGGGTCACTACTCAGAGTCACAGGCCAGAGAAATTTTCATGAAGGAACCGGATGACTTGAGGGTCAGCTTCTTACTTGTCCTACGGTGACCATACCCCTCCTTGGATGTGAAACCAATGTTCAATTTTTGTTCCTGCTATCTGTGGCTTTGTCTTTTTGTGTGTGCCCATATTGTGGAATGTTGTTCTCCAGTATGACATGATCATTGGCTTCCTGAACTGTCAGTAGCTATAATTACCTAAAGATACCTGTGGAAGTTGGACGATTCATCTCCCATCTCAAGGCCCCACATCCCTCCATTTCTTCTCCAAGATTTACAGATAGTTAACAGTTACTAGGGAACAGCCTCATGAGACCACATCCTTTCCCAAGGATATATAGATAGATAATGGTTACTAGTGGAGGGGCTTCTAAAGCTAACCCCCTCCCAAAGATGTGTAGACAGTTCATACTGGCTGGGAAAGAAAGATAATTTTTCTTCAGTGGTATAGCTGCCCATAAGTTGCCCAAACCCTAGTAAATAACTCTAATTAACTCACTGTTTTACTGTTAGACTTGAGTGGAATTGTTTCTTCAGTCTTTCTCTTGGTGCTCTATGCTCTAACACAGAGCCATGCAAACAGAAATGAAGAAGTACACACAACACTGCCAGAAGCTGGCAGCACAAAGTGGGCAGGTGGGACCTTGGTATATGCACGGCTGGATACCCCTGTCTCAGAGCCCAACCTGAAAAGGTGACAGTGGCCCATAAGGAGGGTGGAGAGATGGCACAGTCATGAGGAATGTTGGAAGTCAACCAGCAGAAGTGGAGGGGAGGAAGAAGCAGTGTAGCATTCCTTAAACAGACCAGAGTATCCAGCTTTTAATGTCAGCAGCAACGACTTCATCATCTTGGTCACATGGGTACATTTGGTTCTGAGTAAGTCAAGCAAAAGGTTAAACACTTCCTTGTGAGCCTCCCTGTTCTTTAGGTTAATTTCCAGGCCTTCTGTAATTTAAGAGTCTTCTGTGCCACGTGGTTCCTGCTGAACTTGAGAACAAGATCATGTGTCAGCCCCTTGGGGTTCCTTGCTCTCTGCAGAACCTTCTCCCTTCCTTCAGTAATGTAGCTTCTTGACATCTCTGTCAATGGTGACCGCACATAGTGATAAACCCTGCTATGAGGTGGTAGTTTCTAACTCCAACTCTATCCCTTTGGTCTCTGGGATTGACTTGTCACAAGTCTGGCTTCTTTGGTCTTGTTTTCATTGTCTCATGGGAACAGCAGTGTGGACTGCTAAGCTTACTGGTTAAATAAAAAACAGGCAGCACGACCATGAGCTGTTGTTGCCTTTCTCAAATGTGTCTCCGGTGATCTGATGCCAACATGCATATTCACATCCAGGTTGCCTAATGTCAAGCCTCCTGTCATTCTGACCAAGGGACCTTCTCTTCTTCTGAGGCCGCACCTCTCTGACCAGTCAATGACTTACCCCTCTGTTGGACACTGCACCCCTCACCTGCTCTGTCGTGGCTCTCAGGAGGTAGGGCAGGGAATTGTGGGCAGGCAGCAACACTCCCCCCACCCCACGTAGAGCTACCGACTTGTTACACAACCCCAACACAGGCTGTCACTGGGCTTGCACTTAAAAAAAGAAGAGGAGATGACAGATTTGAGAACCTCAGCATTTTGGTAATCCCAAAAAAAGGTTTGCAGAGATAATTTTCCACTTTGGGTTAAAAAGAGAAAAGACACGGGGAAGGAAGTAATTGAGCAACGTGTGCTTACTTTGCAAAGAACCTAAGTTCCAGAGCTGAGAGCAAATGCCGTCCTAACAACCGGATTTTTTTTTTAAACTTTTTACTCATTAAGCCTGTGGATTAAGTTCTAGGGAATGCAGGTTCACCAATACTTTGCTGATAGACTGCTATTCTTTTCATCAAAATGGAGATACTGAAATATGAGCATTATCAGTTTATTGGAAAGCAGACACAACGGGGCATTACAATCCTGTCCTGAAATTAAAAGTAAATCCTCTGGATGAGTCCTCTAATCCCAGATTTGTGGAGCTGGTGGGGCTTTTCTCCACAGACTAGTAGCTGGAATCAGAGAGGATGCTCTGCTCCCCTGCTTGATACTGCACAGGGTTCATTCTTCTCTTCCCTCAAGCCACTTCCCACCCAGGTGGAGGTGGTCAGGACCAGGCAAATGCTGGCCCCAAGATTGCTGTTCCCGTGCACAGGGGTGGGGAGCTTTGTGTAGTCAGCATTGGGTGACTTCCCTGGGGAGTCTATTTTCAGGTAGAGAATGCAACCACGGATGGAGAAATGATCCACTCCAGTCCAGCAGGGTGAACCAATGGGTTGATTGTGGTCACAGGTGCATAACTGCCAAGGACACCTGTGTTCTTCCACGCCTGTGTGGATGACAACTCAGGAAAACTGCAGGCCAAGAGCTTCGGGGGTTACAAACAGGCAGTTACACTAAGGAACAGACATCTCTCTTCTAGAAAGTGTTTACTGCTTATACGACCTCAAGGAGGGGGTCTCTTGTGTCTTGCCACGTTCTTGTGAGTTTCCTGAGCCTCCTCATGCCCTTTGGGAGAGACTGTTTCATTCTAAAGGAAAGAGCTACACAAGAGCACAAGAGGCAGATATAGAATTCTTAGCCTCACCATCCGGGGGGCTCTAGGGGGACCATTTAGAGAGGCCTGCATGAGCACCTGAGGATGTGGGAGGCGTCTGTGATGTGCATTCCATCTGTCAGCCCAGTACCCTGGGAACATGCCACACTCCTCTATAGGGTTCGCCACCATGGCAGACACCAGCACTGCAGGCCCTGCTCTGGGACGAAGCTGGAAAGGTAGAAGGTTTGTTCATGTGTGGTGCTGCTTTGTGTATATCTACTGTAGGGGACCTCAGATGACACTGTCACTGACATACAGGGAAATATGTTTGATTTTCAAATTATCTCCATACCATAAATACTTCAAAGCAAAAGTGGTAGTCATTAGTTATTTACTGAAGTGTTCAGGCTCTGGCTTCCATATGGTCAGATTGTGGATGTTTTCAGACAGAATATCATGATGCTGGCTGGAGCCATGTAAACATGAACTCTTCTCATGTCCAGTGCTGGATGGTTCTGTGAGCTCAGCTAAGGCATATACTATCTTTGGCATTGCTCTCTGAAACCTGCGTAGAGTCACGATATTTGAAACAGATGGGCTCAAGACGTCCAAGATGTTCTAGGCATTCAAGAGCTGGCCAGGCTTGCTGCCCATGCTCCAACACCAGCTAGTGTCAGCTGTGACACAGACTCTGAGGGAGAAGTTTCAGTTAGCACTCAGGACTGAGTCAGGTGACTCTATCACCTTGAGATATTGAGACATGGTAAAGACCGCTCCCCCCCACCCCCATGTAGGTCTGATACAGTTTGTCTGGGTTGGCCAGGGAGTGGACCCCAGGTAGCAATATCCCTGTGGCCAGCACATATTTGTCCTTATCACAGAGACTGTCCTCTTCCCAGCCAGTATGTACTGCAGACCCTGTTGCTATAACTCAGCTCTACAAAGTGGGTGATTTGTAAAGGGCAGGTGTTTACTCGTTAGTGGTGGGAGAGGGAGAGGCAGGTGTGTGTTGTATGTGCTCAGCACCCACTGGGGGTCTGGATGGTGACTGACATGCTAGAATGCCTCCTGTGAAGGAGGCAGAAACATGCTAGAGAGGCCTCTAGCAAAGTCACTCCCTCTACTGACCATAAACCCTTCAATCTACCGACCTGCAAATTATACTTTTGATGTGGAGCCCTCATGACTCACCTGCCCTACTTCCAAATGACATTAGCACACAAGTTCAAGGACTACATTTCAAATGTGAGAAATCTGCAGACACGTTCAAACAGTAGCAGGGGCCTAAGAATGTTGCCTTGTCCTTCCTCACCCTGCTCAGTATGAGAATGCTTTTCTTCTCAGCTCTCAGAAAAAAGGTAATAATCCAACCACACCCTTGGGAAGCATGTGTCAGGCTCAGTTCCTACACGCTGTGATGTTTGAGGGGGATGTCCAGTCACCTCCTTTACACAGGTGAGTGATCATCTCCCAGTGGGCTCAGAACTACGTTTCTTTGGACATTTCCTGTTACCACATTTAAATCTGTGCTACCCTCATACTGTTTGGCAGCCACTAATGAAGGACTTACATGGCACTACAAAGTGAGTGTCATATCTGAAAAAGTCACATTCATCCCAGACAACCAAAGAATCAATATTGCCATTCTCCATGGCATGTGTACCCTCCACAAGAGAAAATTTCTCTTTACTTCAGTAAAAAGCATACAGACACTAGGCTTTGCTGGGCTTGGGATGTAGCTTCATCTCTGATGCACTGTCCTCACAATGGATAATTCACTTTTCCAAATACAAGGGAAGGTTCAGTGCCGACACTTGCTATGTTCTAGGTCCCACAAGGACAACACTTGCTGTTCTGCAGTAACAACAAGAAGTCTCCTTTTGGTTCCTGATTCTATGTGCTTTTCCTGCAAGGAAACATGACCAGGAGAGTCTGGCAGTGCAAATATAATTTCTACTTTATTGGAAGTGACTGGCTGGAGATTCAAAGAGTTGCAAATGGATGGAAGACAAAAGAAACTCTGGGTGTCTCCACAGGGGAAGTACAGACCACTTTCCTTGATCAAAGGTAATGCAGGCATGCAGGCAGGGTCGTTTGTTACAAGGAACTTTGATTCTGCATTTATCTGAGACTCCTTTGTCTTTTGTGTCAATGGCCCTTGTGGTGTCAGCCTGGTGAGAACAGGTGGGCAGTTGTGGGCTGCTGAGTCTGATGCTCTCTGGTACTCTCTAGACAAACATTCAGGGCCTGGTTCTGCCCACATAGAGCCTGCTCCTCGGGAGTCTGACCCATTTATGAACAGGACACCTGAGTTCAAGGGCAGGTATATGCTTCACAAATGAAGATGGGATACTTTTCAGCTTTTGGTGCTGTTTGGGAAACCACAACATTGTTTTCCAAAGTGGGTTTCCATGGGGACCTGAGGCCCGTGGGTTGGCTCTCGTAGGTCTGGTCCCTTGTTCTTTGTTACCTTGAAGCAGCTTTATGCATGAGTATTGCCTCATGCTTCCTGGACTGTGAAGGCTCTAGCTCTTGTGATTCTCTGTCTGTGCCTCTTCTCACCACCCAGCTTCAGTCAGCTCTGGAGACTGAGAGGCCAGCCGGACTCCATCTTAAGGTCAGAAGCCATCTTGTTACAAGGTCAAAATAAGTTTGGTTCTGTTTACTATAGAACTTCAGTCTCTTTTCCCAGGAATCTGATTTGCTGCACACTCTGACCAAGCCTTGACCACACCCTCATGAAAAACACAACATGTTCTGCCAAGTAATCCTAAACTATCTGCTTCTGTATTTCACTTGTCAAGAGCCTTCAGAAATTCCCCAGCATTGGGAAACTCCTAGGTTTTGAGCTATAAAAACCTCACACCCCTGTGTTAGGGGCTGTTCTCTCAAATTCTGCTTTAGGGAGAGTGAGTTACCACACTGGCTTTGCTGTGCACAGAAATAAAAATAGCTTTAATTCCACCAATAGTTTCAGGTGGTGGGATTAACAGAGACATTGTCTCCACAGTGCCTGCCCCTGACCTGAAGCTTTTCCCATATCATCTGATGGATGCCCTCTACCTATGTTTCTGAATAGCTCCATTTTCTTATGTTCAACAGTGGTGGTCAAGGGGCTCCAGTCCAGGAGGTCTGGGGGTGCTAACTAAGGATTCTCTGCAAAGCATCTGGGCAGAATGATTGTCACCTGGCGGGTGTTTCCCTGGAATCTGCCCACCCATTGCCAAGAGAAGTCCTTGGGTTTGAGAGGGGAATCTTTGTTTGATGCTTAAAAAAACATTAGGTCACCTTCTTGTGGCCATAATCCACTTGTGGGGACTTAAACCATGGGAGGAATGTCAGTGTCACATGGAATAAATATCACTGGCAATTCCATACTCTCAGAACATGGCTCTGTTCACAACCCAATGTATACAAATAAGGAACACTCATCTCTGCTCATGCTTGTCTTGCCCAACTGTGACTGTATGAGAGAAACAGTGCCTGGGACAAAAGAAGGGTTATAGAGCTTTGTAAGCAAATATAGGGCTTGTGAAGGTCTTTTGCACCCTTGAAGGCAAGGGTCATTGCAGCTATATTTAGATAGGATCATAGTGCATGGTGGGGGGCAGGTCTCAAGATTCACTGTGACCAGCATGTTTTTCTTAAAAATTTATTTATTATATATACAGTGTTCTGTGTGCATGTATACCCACAGACCAGAAGAGGGCAACAGATCTCATTACAGATGGTTGTGAGCCACAGTGTGGGTGCTGGGAATTGAACTCAGGACCTCTGGAATAACAAGCAGTGCTCTTAACCTCTGAGCTATCTCTCCAACCCAGACCAGCATCTTTATAAGTACATACACATAGCTAAATAAAGAGCCAGACAGGGAGAGGAGATGACTGTGGGAATACAGATATGAGGAATGGAGTGATGTAGTCACAACCAAGGACTGAAGGGGCCAAAGGAGTGGTAGATGTGTGTGTGTGTGGGGCTCCTCCCCACAGCCCTGTACAGGAGCAGGTTTGGATTCTGCGCACAGAACCCAGACTCAGGGAAGTTTTTGTTGTTGTAAGGGTGAGCTGTGACAGAGCGCTCAGAAACTAACACACAGTAAAACCAGTGTGTTTATAGAGAGATCCATGTGCACAAGTATTTTAGTAATTGAGTGATTTAATATTAGGGAATATATTAATATAATTGATTACATTGGGGGGAGAGGAATGTTTATAAAACCACCTTGGTACAGGGAATTGATTACAGTGGTGACCCTGTTCCCAGGATACTCCATCATTTTCCTAAATGCAAGGCTTTAGAGGCAAAGGGAAAGCACAATAAACAGACAGCTTCATATCAACCGAATGCAGAGTTCTGGAAGTATGTACTCCAGCAGTCTGTGGTCCCACATGAGGTGAGCCATAAAATCTTACAGAAAGGAATAAAGTAAGACAAACAAATGGAAGGATTATTAATGCGACATTATAAAGATGTCATTGCTCTCTTAATTAATCTCAAAGCACTATCCAGAGAGGTCTAAAGGTCATCAGGACAGCTGAGTGATGAGTAGGCTTTAAATATGTCCACATTAAGGGGTAAGTAGGTCTCCTAGGCATGAACATGTTTTCCAGAGTTGGAGAGTGACTTAGGCCAGACAGACAGACAGCAGAACAGAACGTAAAATCAGCCCATATGTGGGGAAGGGGACACATGTCCCTGGTGGCCCTTAAGCTCTTGGGAAGGCAGGGCTAGCCAGTTTCCTGTAGGGAAGAACCAACTCAATTTGTGAGGGGAAAGTCAAGTCCAATCCTTAGCTCAAATGCCAAAGCAATGAAATAGATGGACTCTCAAAGAGACAGAACCTGAGTTAGAAAAGTACAAGGAGCAGAAACAAAGGGTGCTTCTCCACGGTGCTGGAGTGAGCCATGTCCCCCTGCTAGGCTAGCCTTCGTGCCAAGGCTTCTGGTCCTCTGGTTGCCAAAAGCTTCCAGACCCCATCCCTACCTGGGAGGGTACTGGGCAAGGAACTCAGCTCTCTCCTTTCCGATCTTCTCATGTCTGAAAGGGGAACAAGTACCCCATCCTGTAGGATTACTGTGAAGAGGAAAGAAGATAATGTATAAACTGGTAAGAACAGAGCTTGTGAGAGCCTCAGCTATGCCATTGTTTGTCTAACAGTTAAAATCCTGTGCAAGAAGCCTGCCCCAGTGCTGAGCAAACAGATATCTAAAACACTTGACATTGCTGGAAAATGTGGCAAAGAGGAAGTGGAGCCAGGTCTCTTAGCCCTGGAACTCAGGAAGGAGCAGGCAAGGTAGGGGAGTGAGACTTCAGACATAGCAACCTGCCTCCTCCCTGAGCCTGGCTTGGACAGGAAGGAATACTGAGGAGCAGAAATGGGCTGGGCTTAATGCAAGCCAGCTTGGAGGCTACCTCATGCCAGAAGGGCATGCATGTGGGCTGGTGGGCACTGGGCTCCCAAGACCAGGAGGAGTGACACTTGCAGCTAGCTGGTCAAGTCCTGGGGTCCCAGGAACCTGGTTGTGAAGTCTGGGCTCAGGCAGTCCAGAATCTTCCAGCAGAGCTGACTCAGGCCTCCATGGGGTGAGATGGCTGTGGAGTGGAAAGTAGTGTCCGACCAGCTGAGTCCTGTTCTAGTGTGGATGGTACATTGGCTCTGATGAGAGCCAGAGAGAAGCCAGGGTCATCATTTTGGATCTGAACTCATAGGGAAAAACTGGTCCACAGGCCACACCAGATTCAAGTTTCAACACTAGCCCAAACCTCAGACTTCCACAGGATGAGAGCCACTAAACAGAGGACCTTTGTACTTTCGCCTTGGCTGTTGCTAGGGGCACCTGGTCACCATCCCCTGTTCCCCCAGCACCCTGGATACCTTCACAGGGATAAGCCCGGGACTAGGGAGCCTGTCTTGTTCTAGGTCTGAATTTGAACTGAAAGACTGTATTTTACCTCTTTAACCCTGCTTAGTCAGGAAGATTTGTGAAGAATACCAGATCACTTGGGCAAATAGATGAACACCTTCCTTCTGGGAAATTCTAGGCTGTGTGGAGGAATCAATCAATCTCATTTTGCAAAGGGCTCATACATGAATATAAACTCTCTTAGCAATTAACAAGAGCACAAAAATCTACCAAGAAGAATAAAGAAAAATCCTGATATGACAATATATGTATACAGAAAATAAAAGTGAAGGAACAGTTATCAGGTAGGCCAAGGTAGATGGTGTTGGTTTGCTACATGCCAGCACCCAAGCATGTGGGTAAGAGAGGACAGTGCCAGTCTCTGAGAGGGAGCAAAACCTAGCTGAACACTATAACATGCATTTGCCCACACATGCTCCTTGCCTCCCCTCCTGGTAATACATCTCTGGTCATATTCCTGCAAGGTGGTTCATGCTCAGAGCAAGGACAGAAATAGCATCTCAGGTTTTCTACCTCAGCATCTAATACCTGGGAAGACCATTAGAACCATGGAGAGCAAAAGAAGTAATTACTATCTGCAACCAACCAGGAAAGAAAAGTAATTGAATGTAATGACTTTCAGAGATAGCCAGCCTGGGGAATCCCTGCCTAGTCAGAAGGAGACGGGGAGGGCTGTGATGGTGTCCTCCACCTCTGCCTCAGATATTTATAGGGAATGATCACTTCTTGGGATTCTCGTCCATGGGGGATGCTTATAGTTCCAGCTTGTCCTCTGGAGAATTGCTAAGGGACAATGGCTGACAGAAAACAAAGGCAGGACAAACCAGCATCCTGGCAGGATGTCTGGAGGAGCAGTCCCAGTGCAGGCAGGGTGCTCTCCTTTGGGAATAACATTCCCTTTCATTTTGAATGGTACTCTTGAATCCCTGTACAGTGAAACACTATTAGAATAAGCAAATGAGCTGCCATTCGCAAGTGGCATCACACTCCCTGGGAGCAGCAGAAAGATTGCTGCATGGTCTCCCACAGGATATGCTCTGCACACAGGATGGTCTCAGGCCCAGTGTAGATCTCTGAAGACATGTACTCATGTACCTGGAAAGATGCCATCTGCCACCTTTCCAGTGCTCACTCTCTACGTTAGCCTGGTTCTCATTCTAACAGTGCCCTGTCAACTCTGTTTGCGTGTTCCTGGATCAGGGTGGCCTCTTCTCCTTGTGAGACCAGAGGCAGGTAGCTCTACCTCTCTGGGAGAGATACCTTGAAGGGGAGCCCCACTGTGCTTACTCTGACTACACCCCAAGTCTGCAAAGAAGATCCTGAGATAGACACACTGTTATCTGTAAAATCACTTTTTCTTCACAACCCCTTTCCTTTTTTCTTTTTGAGCCTAGGACTTTCCCAAAAACTTGAATGAATAATTCATCCTCTTATACAAAGTTTGGGGACTTTCCTGATAACACGCAGCTCACACCTTTTTTTTTTTTATTGTTTCTTGTATTTAATCTGGTGTCATTGAATTTCTCTGTCCTTAGGGAACATTTTAGGAAACCTGCCTGGAAATCTCATCCAAGTGAAGTTTTAATATAAACTGCAAACAAAGAGGGCATGCAACTTCATTGTATCCTGAGATCATTTATTCTACACATTAGCAGAGCAAAAATAGCGGTAGGGTCTCAATTTCATATTCATTTGCAATTTAAATGAGACTCTTCCTATTGAATCATAACGTGTTATGCCACCAGGCCCCTTGGCTGCTGTTTGGAATAAGATGCTACTTAAAAAAAATGTAGTCTTTCCACCCTCACCCCCCCTCAAATTCCGAATTTCAGTTAGGGAAGTCTGTGTAATTTCCATGGTATAGGGATTTTATTTTTTAAACGTTCAAATGTGTAACAGGTCTGCTTTAAAAACAGCCAGCTCCAGCCCAAAAGATTGCTTGACTTCACAGCCTAATGATAAACACTGAAGCTCTTGAAGGCAGAGCAGGGCAGATTCGCACATCTCTCTGACAGAAGTAAGGTGCCCTCATAGCAAAATGCTCTGTGCTAGGATAATAATTAAATGGAGCCTCGTTCTCATTGGCCAAAGGCTGCTGCAGCACCCTGCACCAAACGCATTGAGTTCCCCACTGTTTGGAGGCAGGTGAGGACCAGGAGACAGACCCACCACCCTCTGTCCTGGAGAATAAGCTTGGCACCTCCCACTGGGCGTATCTTCCCCTGCTCACCCCAGGGGTCTCAGAACAGCCAACAGCAGACTTCCCGTGCTGTAACCCAGTAGACAGAGAAGATCAAGGTTCTCCGCCATGCTCTACCAATGAAGACAGAAAGACTGTCCTAGCCCCAGGGACGGAGTCCCATGTGACTCACAGGGTGGTTGCTTTGCTGTGCCAACCCTGACTCTTGTTTTCCTGCCTTCTGGATAAAACTTTGCTTAGTTAACAATTAATTTTTAAAATTTCCATTGCTAATTTTTATTGGTAATTTCATCCATGCATTTTGATCAAATCCATTCCCCCTTCAGCTCCACCCCATGCCTCCTCTCGATCTCCACTGCTTCATGTGTTCTCTTTTGTTTTTTGAAACCAACTGAGTCCACTTAGCACTGCCTGTATGTGCATGGGTGGAGGACCATCTATTGGAACATTGGTAGCCTCTCAGGGGCTGCATCCCTGAAGAAACTGACTCTGCTGCCAACAATTATTTTTAGGATGCTCAATTTCAGACTCCCACAGACTTCTGGAGAAAAGCTTGACTACTCAGTCCATCCTCCAAGGCTGTGTCACAAGTCCAGATTTGGTCACCAGCTCTGCACTAGCACCTCGTACTGTGATACCCCTCCCTTGCATGGACTGCTCCTTGCTGTGATGTGGGATGAACTCACCCACTCAATACAGGCTGTTCCCAAGGCCTTGGCAGGTACAGGAAGGAGGCTCTCAATGTCTGTCCCTATCATGGATGGCTGACTCAGATAAGTCTGGGCTCCACTCTAGTCTTGCTACCCCAGGCATCTGGTTGGACCCTTGTTTAGCATAGCTCTGCCACGCCTTCACAGATGCTCACTAAGTCAAGTGATGGTCATTGTGTTCCATGGGATGTTGCCTGGGCTCTCTGAATAAACTTAGGTTCTTCTTATTGGCTGCTCCCTCTGTATGTGAACCACTTCGTCTGCTCAGGCCTAGCCTACTTCTCTGGCCTAGGATGCTTGCCCTGCATCTTGTCTGGAGGCACTCTCCCATGCTTCAGGTATCAGTGTCAGCTGGGAAAGCACATCTGCTTTCTCTCAGTACTGCCCTCCATTGCTCCGGATCCTGTGAGGTCTGCATTTCTTTGCCACACTCTCTACTCCTGGAATATCTCTGCCTGTTTGTTCATTGTCTCTTTACTGAAAAAACAGGAGTCTTGGGAAGTGGGTATCTAGTGCACCCCATTCCCAGCGATCTCCAGTAGTCCCTAACACTTGCTCGAACCTCAGGGAGATTTGATGCAAAACCTAAAGATACAGGAGGCTAGTGAATGTCAAAGTGGGGACCCTTGCACAAGCAGCTGTGGGGCATTGAAATACTAGCATATGAAATACTCTAAAAGGTTGGAAAGGTGTGAGTTAGTGGGGTGGAAAACTGGGAGAGGCTGGGTTATGGAGAACCTGTCACATCAGCCTGGGCTGAGGATTGGAAACCTTGTACTCTGAGCCTCTGAGCGTTGTGATTCTGCACTGGTGACACACATTGGCAGGTTTCTACTGATCAAGTTTCTACTGATTTTAGTTTGTGATAAAGACCACGACCAAAAACAACTTTAGGAGGATAGGGTTTATTTGGCTTCCATATCCTAGATAATAGTCCACAGAGTGGAGCCAGAGTAGAAACTCAAAGAGCCTGGGTGACAACTGAAGCAGGGGCTGTGGAAGAACACTGCTTACCGGCTGGTTCAGTATACAACCCAGGACCACCTGCCCAGGGATGGTACCACCCATAGTGGCCTGGAGTCTTCTACATTAATCATCAATCAAGAAAATGCCCCATAGCCTTGCCTTAAGGCCAGTCTGATGGGGACATTTTCTCAGTGTAAGTTTCCTCTTCTCAGATGACTTAGCTTATGTCAAGTTGACTAAACGCTAACCAGCACACTGGGGGACTAACATGCTTTATTTAGTGCCACTGGTAACTGGTCATCTTCAGCTCCCGCATGCTCAGACTATGGCTGCCCTTCCAGACAGATGGTGAGTGGTAAGTGCTGGCTGCCTTGAGCTCCTGATCAAGGACACATTGTGTGGGCTAGAGGATCCAGATCAGAGTGGACACTGAGTGAAGCAAACATGCAAGTGTACAAGCTTGACTCAAGAGTGAAGCTCAGTAACTGTGCATGTCAGACCTCTGTGTCACTGGTGTCCCTGGGTGGGTGGGCTCTGGGCTCCTTGTCCTCTGGAGACACAGGTTACCTGTGTATTTCCCTGATTGGGATAGCCTCTGTCTTCTGAAAGCCTTGGTAACTACGTAGTGGTGTGTGCACTTGGGTGAGGGCATGCATGCACGCATTGCTCAGGTATCATTCTTTACTGCATCTTATCTTTTGAGATGGGTCTCTCATTGGTCTGGGGCTTGCTGATTTGGTCAGGCTAGCTGATCATCAAGCCCCAGGGATGCCCTGTCTTCCCCACACTGGGATTACAAACGTGCACTACCATACTTGACTTGTTACAAGGGTGCTGGGGGATTGAACTGAGGTCCCCATGCTTACTTGAGAAATGCTCACCAGCTGAGTCGTCTTCCCAGCATGTTGTTTTTGTTTGTTTGTTTTTATGTGTCACGATGGAACTCAGACCCAGAACTTACATCTGTTGTGTTAAGCAGGTGGTCTGCCACCAAGCTGGTCTCATCCTTTTCTGGTGTGTTTCTGACATTTCTCCTATCTGACCCAGACGTCTGCAGTGCACTCATGCTCTGGGCTGGGCTGAGCCCAGTGAGCCTCTGGCTCCCACTTCAGGAGTTCCTGTTCAGTCTAGGCTCGCAGCCTTTCTTCCCATGCAAGAGTGGACTGTCTGCTTCTCTCTCTTGTGTTGGTGTATAAGAGCACTGTCTACCAGTTTAGTATTACTTATTGATTGGACAACGTGTGGGACAGGTGGCTGCCTGAGGTTCTATAATCCCCTCTGCCACCCCTCTCCACATCATCACTGTGAGCCACCAAAAGCCAGCACCAAATCCTGGACTGGGAGACAGAATGGTTTGGATCTAATGGAGCAGCAATGGAGAGTGGCTCACTGGCCTTTGAGAATCCCAACCAGAACTTGGTGGAAGATCTTCTGCAGCTCCCATAACACGGAGCCCAGGATAGATCAGTGGAGCTGAGAGGGTCATGCGCTGAACATTTGGCAGCATTCCTGGGACTGTGGACCAAGTCTGACTTCAAGCTACACAGGGTTTAGGACATCAACAAGCTCCCTCCACATTGTGTTCTGTGAGACCTGTTCTAGTCACATTCTTAGATGCTACCCATCAGTCAGGGTTTAGAGGCTGGTGCCTCCCTAGCCCAGACTGCCCTAGTACTCTTGGGTCAAACATCTCATCCCTCCCAGAAATGAACATGGGGAAAGAGGCTCTCCAGCCTGTGATACCCTGTAATGGATGACATGGCTGGAGTGTGATGGGTCAGATTGTCCAGCATGGAACCCAAACCTGCCTGTTGTGTAGACGTGTGGCAGAGGTACCTGAAATGGTGGGCAGTGACGTCCGGATGTTGCTGCTCTCAATCCCTCCACTTCCTTTGGAGGAGTTTACCCACCCCATCCTCTCACTTGCTTCTCTAGCTGCCAGAGTCCTGCCCATCAGCTGCTGGAGAGTGGATGCTGACAAGTGCTAGCAGGTGGTCTGCTGGGTAGGTACCACTTTGAGCAGGAAGGGCAACAGACAAGAGACAACATGCAAAATTAAGCCACAAAGTTCACAGCAGTGAAGCCTCTGAGCAGAGTGATTAATGGTTTGTTGGCATTTATAAGAGTAAATGTTTAATCACTTATTACTACTGATTATGCTAATGAGCTGAAATAATATATGGGAGATTGGTTTGAGAGCAGAAAGCTTGTTCGGAAACACTGTGACAGTCATCAGGACCCTGCTCCTCTCCTGGGACCCCTGGAGAGCTTCCCTGCAGGTGTGACTGCTGCCCAGCTGCCTGGCTGAGTGTGGAGCACTTGGCTTCAGGAGCCGTCTCAAGGGGTAGCTCTATCTCTGCCTTACCTCTGCTTATTTCTCAGAGTGTACTGCCCTTGCAGGACAGGGATGGCTGCTCCATACATTCATGAAAAGGAAAGATCAAAGAACCCTACCCCTATTCCTTTCTAGGAAAGAGGCTGTCTGGTTCCTGCTCCAGGTGTAGGGCAATACAGATAGCATGGGCTCAGGGACATGTACCAAGTGCTTAGCGTTTGGTCTCCATCTTACAGGCAAGAAAGCTGAAGATCAGTGTTGTTAGACAAGTCCAAGCTTTCCTCAGGTGGGAGCAAAGTCATAACTGGAAGCCACAGGAATCCATCTCTGCTGTGTGCCATGCTGTGCACCTCTGCAGCTTAGATTACATAGTGTGTTCCCAAGAGGCTCTTCGGGCAGCTAGCTGTCACAGCCCAGGCCATCTGAGAGGCAAAGGGATCTCTGTTGCAGGAATGGTTACTTGTCTTCTGGGTGACTGCTGGTAGGTTCTGCTGTGTTTCAAGGCCTGAGTTCTCCATTCTACAGCCATTTCCAAACTCCCATGTGAGTGAATATACATGCCTGCACTACACTTGTACACATGCACACACGTGCATGCATACACAAGGATGCCACAGGGATACCCGTATGTGTCCATACATATACATAAAGGAGTGTATACACATATACATAATATGTACTTATGTACAAGTATGCATGCACAGGGTTGCACATATGTGCATACACATATACATAAGGGGGTCACATACATAAAGAGGTATATACATATATACATTTATACACATATATACACACAGTGATGGACATGTATACATGTATTCATACATAAGGGCATACACTTATGTATACACATTCATGCATGCACATATGTTCACACACCTATTCATAAATAGGCACACATATGCACATATGCACAGGAATACACATGTATATATATATACACATAAAAGGTCACACATGTATATGCATATGTACATAGAAGAATGCATATGTTTGTACATAAAGGGGTCACACCTTGGTACATGTATACACATATGTGTATGCAAGGGATGCACATGTGCCCACACATACACATAAAATGCCACACCTATACATATGTACATGCATAGAAGAGTGTAATATGTATATGCACATATAGATAAAGGAATTCACACATGTACATATGTACCTATAAGCATGCATATACACATGTGCACACAGACATACAGCACATGATTAAAGGCATTATAGACAGAGAGATGGCATAACTACAGGCCTCACAACTTTATGCTTCTATTTAAAATGCAGGTTAATATATCATGTGTCATATACAAGCTGTGAGAATGTCTTATTACTGCAAGCCTTTGAAACACATAAAGAACACAAAATTAAGGTTATTTACAGTGTCAGAATCTAAATTACCTGTGATTTGTATATTGGAAAAATTACGTTTTAAGATTTTAATGTAGATTTTATTATCATTATTATTGTTGTTATTATTAGGTGAGTGACATTATGTACTCTGGTTCCTACAGGCTTTTTCTCCTTGGAAAATATATTTAAATTTCTCTTTTCTCCATCCACACTCCTGAGTTTTCCTCTGTTCAGGGTTGCTCCAAGTCAGGGACTTAAGTCATCTTTATTCTCTCCTACTAGAAGACAGCGAAGTCTCTGAGAGAAAGTGCACCCTGGGATATGACACTGTCCTGTAAACCCCTGGCCCCTTTGATAACTGCTTATACTGTAGGCACAGGGCTGGATGGTGTGAGGTCAGGGCCATCATGGTGAATGAGTCAGAAACTCTGATAAACACCCTTTTGTGTATGTCTTTGGTAATCTCTGTCCTATAAACAGCAAGCATTAGACTTGCTGGGCATGCGTTTCAAGTATTTTGTTAATATGCTACTAAACCAACCCTTGTAAAGAGAATAAATTTTGAACATTTATTTTTAGGTAGTAGCAGTTGAACCTAGGGCTAGGCAAGTGCTCTACCTGTCTCACACACACACACACACACACACACACACACACGCACACACACACACAGTCTTTTAAAAATTGTTTTGAGACAAGGTCTCATTAAGGTACCCAGGCTGGCCTTGAACTTGTGTTTCTCCTGCCTCTGTCTTCAGTAGCTGGGATGACCAGCCTATTGCACTACCCGGCCCTACTCAATTTTACACTTCTGTAAGCAGCAGAAAGACAATGAAAACCACCTTCCCCAGGGTGTGCCCTTCAAACGCAGAGACATTTGTTTCCCTGCAGACACGTCCCATCTCTGACCTGGCATCACCTACAAGGACCCCATCTGCCTCTGATATCACTATGAAAGCTCATTTCTCCCTACAGGTCCCGTTTCTTCCCAAGACCCGCTCTGGTTCAGCCATTCTCAGAGCAAGCTGAACAGATCACAAATGTCAGACCTGCAGGGTTAGAACGCAGATCTAACCCATCAGAAAAACCCAGTGAGACCAAGACCTCCCCTACTCTGTGCCCAGACTTCACAACATTACCCTCAGATTTCACAGAAAAGCTTGTCTTCCTACAAAGGGACTTTTTTTTTTTTTTTTTTTTTTTTTAACTCCACTCAGTAAATTCTAGCACACGTTGGCCCGCCCCTTGTTACCAAGCCTTTTATAGCATGCCTGTAGCAGTTAATAGGTGCTGTTGGCCCAAAGCGCCAAACAAGGCAGGGCAGATCCATTTTAGTTTGTTTCTGCTGTAAGACTTCTTGGAGGTCTTGTTAAGACACCAGCCTGCTGGCTACTCTCTGGTACCTGTGAACTCACAGGCTGGAAGATGGGCGAGGGAGGTCCATTCTTGGTTAGACAGCTAACTAGCAGTGTGACCTTAGATCTAGCCCTCTTTTTATTAAAATTTCCTCAATTGTGAAACGGGTAATTGCTTAAATTATTCTGGAGGCTTCTTTATGTGTTGCAGGCATGGTCTTGGGAGATGAAGGACAGCTGTCAACAACGTGCTTGTTGCTCCTGGCAGAGGGAAGCACCTTTGGGAAGGTGGTCCTGGGCTAAGGCTGGGCTTGTCTGGAGAGCTGAATCAGGGCCGGGAAGACTCAGGAAAGTTCCATGCTCTCCAAGGGAAAGAAATGTACTTTCCTCAAGAGCACCTCATCAGCTTCTGATTTCTAAGTGAGGTAGTCGCTTTCCCATCTGAATACCTGAAGTGAGAAATTTGGTTATCTTTCACTTGATTAAGAGAACAGGGGAAGGGAGCTGCATCTGATGGGGGATTGGGTGAACGGCTTGGAGCTGCGTCCTCCAACCCAGCGTGAGAAGCTCTTTTGTTTCCTTGCCAGAAATCCCGAGGTCCCCACCAGGCATCTTGCCCTCACCCTGGATGCCCATCCTTTGAGGAAGAGAGCTCTCTGTCAGGCCTCATGTCACCCCTCAGCCTTCCTTCCACTGTGCCAAGAATTCCACACGTGGACCTGTGTCCCACTGAACTCGGTGCTCTTCCACCCTGTGCTGGAATTTCCTGTGTCTGCGGACCCAAGGACTCCTGGAATAGTCAGTGTGCCACAGGCCACTAATCTTAGAGAGGAAGAACCTGAAGGCAACTTTTGGAGGCCCTTCAGATTGGCTCTTTTCACAGGCAGTGAGTGCCCAAGAGACCTCTTCGGACTGCAAGTCAGACTCACATGAGACCAGAGAGGGATCCCATCAGCCTGCAGCACCTTCTAGGTGCTCAGCAGCTCTTAGGACCTGGCTCTCCAGCTCTCTTGGCTCTCTGCATCAGCTGTGGGAGAGGTTATGACATTTGGTCTCTCTAGGCCTTAGGATCATGGCAACAATGGCTGTCTGCAGGAAGCTACCCACTATCACATGACTGCTTCTCCTGGATTTAGGCTCCTAGTGCTTTATTCTCAGAGTAATATTCTCCCAGAGATATCTCAAGTGACCCAGTCCTCTCCTGATAGTTACGTCTCAGAGTCTTTGAACTGTTTGCCTCGCCATCCCATAAGATGTCACCAGACATAAGATGTCTGGCCTTTCAGATTCACCGAGTGAAAGCTGTCTTGGAGCATCCAGTGGGTCAGCCGGACTGGTGGAACAAAGTGGTAGTGACAGCCAAGTCTTCAAGTCTCTATATTTTCCGAGTCAGAGTGTCCGAATGTGTCCCTCTCTCCTAGGCTCAGTGTTCATTGAGTTTCATTTCTGATATAAGTGAGTAAACCCAGCCATCCTTTTGGTGAACACAATTTCTTCTCTTGGGTTTGGTGCTATCATTAGTTTCCCAGCTCAAGAAGAGGATGTGCTCCCCAGATGTGAGCAGCAGGGCAAGAGACTTGCTACCCTGTAAATACAGAAGTCTGGTGAGGGATAGGGGTTGCCACTTCTGTTGAGAGAGACCCAGGGCACTGGTGCTTTTGGAGTCCTTGAAACTCAGTGTCCCCATCATGTACTCACTTTGCCCCCTTTTCCCCAACCAGCACTCTACTTTTCATTTAAGGAGTCTGCAGAGGTTGTGAATGTAACCCCAGCTTACTTTGTAACTCAGCAATCCAGGGAATCAGACCAGGCCTAGATTTTACCTCTAAGAAATGTGTTGCTGTATGCTGTGTTGAAGGCTATCACAGAACCTGCTCCTATCAGCATGAACTCTGAACTGTCCTGCATCCTCCCATCCATCTTAATGATCTCTAAAGATAGCCATTTGCTGGATGGAACTAGAAAATATCATCTTAGTGAGGTAACCCAGACTCAGAAGGACTAACATAGTATGTACTCACTCATAAGTGGATACTAGATGTGAGGAAGGGATGGCCAGACTGCAACCCACAACTCTAGAGAGGCTAGCTAACAGGGACAGACCCTAGGAGGGACACATGGATGACCCTGTGAAGAAGTGGATGAGATCTACATGAGTAGACTGGGTGTGGGGGGTGGCAGAGGGTGAGGAGTGGGGGATGAGAACATAGGGAAAAGGGAGGGTCAAGCTGGAACAGGGACAGAGTGGGAGGGCAGGAGGAAGAAACCATGATAGATGAGGACATTATGGGGATAGGAAGAGGCAGGGTACTGGGGAGGCTCTCAGGAATCCACAAGGTTGACCCCACCTTGGTCTGCTGGCAGTGGTCCAGAGGGTGCCTGGACCGGAATACTCTGGTGACCAGCCTAGCAAATAACCTAGCTGTCATCATAGAGCCTTTGTCCAGTGACCGATGGAGGCAGATGCAGAGATCCACAGCCAGGCACCAGGCTGAGCTCTGGGAATCCAATTGATGAGAGAGGAGAGATACTGCAGGCGAGGGATGTCAAGATCATGATGGGAGGACGTGTAGAGATGACCAGCCACACTAGTGGAAGCCCATGAACTGTGGACTGGTGGCTGTGGAGCCCCCATGGGACTGGACTGGGCCCTCTGGATACGGAAGATGGTTGTTTGGCTTGAACTGTTTGGGGGTCACCCAGGCAGGGGGATTGGGATCTGTCCCTGGTCTATGGGCAGGCTTCTGGAATCCGGTGCCTGTGGTATGACACCTTGAACAGCCTTGGTGCAGTGGGAAGAGGCTTGGACCTGCCTAAACTCAGTGTGCTGGGCTCTGCTGACTCCCCATGGGAGACCTCAGTCTGGGGGATGTGGGGATGCGGGGTGGCTTGGGAAAGAGGGCTGAGGGGTGGGAGAAGGGACGAGGGGGGATCTGTGGATAGTATGTGGAGTGAGTAGAAAATTTCTTAATAAAGAAAAATAAAAAATAAATTAAAAAAATAAAAAAAAGATAGCCATTTGCCTAAACATCTGGCAGCCCTTCCCACTGTCCTGAGTCAGGCTTGGCTTGGTCGCCTTGTTCTCACTGTGTTGAGGATCCTCTGTTTTTTAATCCTTCAATGCACGATGCAGCCCTGAGGTCTGAGCCTGTTTCTTGTGGACTGCTTATGGATGACATTCTGGAAACAATTGCATTTGGCTTATAGAACCTCTCAGAGCTGGGGAGCCATGTCAGAGCGAGGCACTCTTGGGAACAAGACCTCCAGGATGCTCAGTGCCCTGTTAGTAAATGAAATACCATTCTACTGCACTGGAGTCTTTACTGTTACAGAGGACTGATCCTTCCTTGCAGCTTATGTGAAAGTGATATTTAGACAGTGCATCACAATAGAATTGAATGTGTTGTCAGAGTCCCACCCAAATGTTGGGGCCGCACCTATTAATGTGGACTGCAGATTCTTTCCCAAGCCATTTGTTACATCTCCAGATTCAACCAGATTAGGAGCAAATGAAGGTTTTACAAGGAATTCATGGATTTCTGCTTGAGGCATAACTAAAGTTGTTTCTATCGTCACTTCACATTGAAATATGAATTCACTGTTTGCAAGTTTGACATTGTTCTCTCCAGATTGACTGCAATGGAGTTTTAATTGGCTCAGCACCATGGGACTTTCTAGAATTCCCACTGTCTCCCACTTTTGTATATACCATTAAGGACAAGAACTAGAACCTTCTACCCACTTGCTCCTGAAGAGGCAGGTGACTTTGACCTCTGCTTCTTGTCCCTGTGAAGCAGGACTGGTTCATGGCTCATGGCTCGTGGCACATGGCTGCCCTCCTCTGTGGGAGCTGGCTGGGTCCTGCTTTACAGGGGCTGGTTTGAAATTCTCGAAGACTTTCACAGATATCTGTAACACGAATCTTAAAGAGTCTTATTAATAAAAACAAACCCAGAGCCAGGTATTGGGGTGAATGCTGAAAGATCAGAGAAACAGAACAAGCCACATCCAACCTCACCTTGCCAATGCCTCAGCTGATCATGTTTCCTCAAACTGAAAGCCTCTGTGTCCTCATCCAAATGGATCTCAGCTGAACTGCTGCTAAAAGCCAAAAGCTTAAAAAAGACTCTAGTTCCTGGTCCTCATACCTTATATACCTTTCTGCTTCCTGCCATCACTTCTGGGATTAAAGGTGTGTGTCACCATGCCTGGCTGTTTCCAGCGTGGCTTTGAACTCACAGAGATCCAGATAGATCTCTGCCTCCAGAATGCTAGGATTAAAGGTGTGTGTGTGCCACCATTTTCTGGCCTCTATGTCTGTCTAGTGTCTGCTCTGTTCTCTGACCCCAGATAAGTTTATTAGGATGCAAAACATATTGCGGGACACAATATCACCACAAATACCCTCCAAAGGTGGGGTGGTATCTGTGCCTACAGCTCACGTGCACATGGACCCTGGGCTACAGGAGAAGGTTTTCATTTTAAGTCTCTTTAGGGTAATGGGGTTCCTGGCAAATCCAGCTCCTTTGATTTCTTTTCCACAGCAAAGAAAGTATAGCATCCCAAGGATTTGTCAGGCACTTGCATGTGATTGACACCGGCTCTTTTTCAAAGCACTGCGTTTTATGGGAACTGTCAGCTCCTGCCTCGGAAGGAGACTTTTTATGCTTTGTGGCACTCTGTGTCATTTCTGTCAGTGCCAGGACCACGCTTATTGAGGGCTTATTAGTTCCAAGTGCCTGATTCACTGGCTGCGTTTTGAATATGATGTCTGCAAGTTTTTAACTTTTCTACTTTTATCTCCAGCTGGGAATTCCTCACAAGACAGACAGAAAAAGAATCAAACTGCCTGCAACCAGCTTTCCCGGTGCAGCTCAGCAATTTCTCAGGTGCGTGCAGCCAGTAGAGATGAACCACCTCACAGTGCAGGGAGTTCAGAGAGAGCCCTGGCTTCCAGGGAGGCCCACCTCACAGGTGGGTAAGATTTCCACTTAGATTCTCTTGCTTGAGATTTAATTGTTAACTGATTTATTTTGTGTAGGTGTGTGTATGCACATGCACCTTGTGTGTGTATTCGTGTATGTGCAGGTGCATGTCCATCCTTGGGTGGTGTTCTTCAGGAGCTGACACCTTGGTTCTTTAAGACAGGGTCTCTCATTGGGACCTGGGGCTCACTGATTAGGCTGGGCTTGTCAGGACTAGCAAGCCCCAGGGAACAGCCTATGTCTGATTCCCCAGATAGGGGATTACAAGTGTGTGCCACCATGCCTAGCTTTGGGATCCAGCTCATGTCCTCATGCTTGCAGGGTAGGTCAGGCACTTGCAGGGTGTGGCAGGCTGAGCTCTCTGCCCAACCCCCTGCCTCCTGTGATTTTAGGTCAGTGTGAATATGAAGCCCAGAACGGTAAGCCAAAGCTAATGGGTAACCACAGTGCAGACAGAGCAGGTTCACCCTGACCTATTTCACCCTGACCAATGCATCTGCTTTAGGTGTGTGCAAGGCCCAGACAGGAAGTCCTGCCAGCAGGACGATATCCTGAAGCCACTTAGAAAGCAACAGGAACATTTTCTGACTGACAGAGTTGTCTGCCTAGAGTCTCTGCAGCACCTTACAACCTCCTCCTTCTAAGGGAGGAGCTGTATGTGAGCCTGCTGGAGAGTCATGTCCTGACTCCCATGGAATCTTAGCATCCTGGACTCTCAGCATCCTAAGACATGCTGCTCAAAGAGCTCTCTCTCCTCTGGCTTTACACCACCTCTTGCTTTGAGAGGTTCATCGACACTTCTGCTCACAGAGGGTGTTGAGCTGGGGTTGGTTGGCAGCAGGATCAGACCTTGTCTGCAGAGAGAGAAGAACAGATGAGCAGCAAGTTTGTACAGTGAGGCCACTGGGTGACAAGAACTGTCCTTGTCACTAAACTGACTCTGTTCTTCAGCATCTAGCCTTATTTCATGGCCTCCCTTCAGCTGTCCCTTGTTTCTCTCTGCTTGCTACAGAGATGACAAATACATTTGTTTTCTCCTCCTCTTCTTCCTCCATTCTCTAAAGAAGCTTCTAAATTTCATTATTATCTTCTGGTCCAAGAAGCTCTCATCTTAGAAGCTAAGTGGCAGGTATGGCCTATGGTTGGTTGAGGCTGTGTTCAAGGCTCCCATAGCACTCCTTACCACACTAACCAACACATTTTTCCTCCCCATCAAGGCATCATTAATGTCGAAGCATTTACCAGTCTTGCTGTTTGCTTTGGCTGCATGTGTCTGTCTCTATGAAAAAGACTTAGACTCGGTCCTTGAAATCCAAACTTCTCATTCAAGTCTATCCAGGCCCCGTCATGTTTCATGTGATCCATGTCACAGCCAGGCAGGGGAAGTGTCTGTTCTGCATTTGTTTCAGGCAATAGCGAGGCCACCATAGGCCTGGGTTTATATTGTAGTTTGTCCTTCTCCTTGGATCACGGACTTTCAGCTCCTTTCACTTTGCCCTGTGATGGGTCCTGACTCTTTCTTGACCATCAGCTCCTTGAACACTATCCCGAGTGCAGCCTCCTCTTTTCCCTCAGGTAAGGATTTAGATGGAATGCTGTTGGAATGATGGGTAGAACTGTTGAGAACTATCCCAAAGCAACTTCAGAAAATAATACTTTATCATCTTTTTAAAAGGGCAAATGAATGTGACTATTTATCAAATAGCATTAGGCATTGCTAATTAGGCATTCACTCAAGTTAAATAGGACATGTTATATATACACTTATTAGACCCACTGGGTTTCACATTAAAAATCAACTCGAAAGGTACAAAGCTACACAGAGAAACCCTGTCTCAAAAAAACCAAAAAAAAAAAAAAATCAATCTCATCTACAATGACAAAGTTATTTGGTCAAGCTGTCTTTTGGTGAAAAGATTAGCCAATATTAAAAGCACGAAATTCTATTAAACTTTTATTATTATTTTTAACTAATTTATTACTTACTTAATTTATTTATTTAAATTATTTATTTATTTAAATTTATTAATTTAAATTATTTATTGTTATTTTAAGCAAAATAATTACCTGTACCAAGTAATCTGAGGTACTGTTGAACAGAATCCTGCTTGTGGTAGTTTGAATGTAATTGGCCCCCATAAGCTCATGGAGACTGACATTGTTAGGTGTGGCCTTGTTGGAGGAAGTGTGTCATTGTGGAGGTGAGCTTTGAGGTCTCATATATGCTCAAACTATGCCCAGTGTCTCAGTTCACTTCCTGTTGTCTGTGGATCAAGTTGTAAGATTCTCAGCTCTTCTCTAGCACCATGTCTGCCTGCACACTGCTGTGTCGTACCATGACGATAATGGACTGAACCTCTGAAACTGTAAGCCACCCTGATTAAATGTTTCCCTTTATAAGAGTTGCTGTGGTCATGGTGTCTCTTCACAGCAGTAGAAAACCCTAAGACACCTGCTAATTTAACAGTAATCTTTATATTTTATTATCTTATTTGCTGAAAAAAGACTACATTCTTTTTTTTTTTAACTTTAAAAGACCCACTTCATTCATTCCTAAGATATCTGTCTGTTGTGATCTGAGTGTGGAGTATCCTCTCACAAGTTCCTGTGTTGAACTCTTTGGTTCCCAGCTGCTGGCTGGAAGGTTGAGGAACCTTAGGGGCAGCAGACGTGGTTGGCAGAGGAAGGTCACTGAGGGAGGGTCTGGGAGGGGGATAACCCAGGCCCACTCTGGCTTGAGCTCTCTGCATCTTGTTTACTACTGCAGCGTGACAGCTGCTTCACTCTCCCATGGCCCGAGACAGCCATTCTTCCCAGCCCTCCCCTCCATGATGGGCTACACTCTCTGAGCCATGAGCCGAAACGAATCCTTCCTTCCTAAAGCTGCTTTGGTATCAGCGATGGTGGCTGTAGTTACATTTTTGTGGCTGCAATAAAACACCTGGGCACAAGTAACTGTATGAGAGAAAAGACTTACCCACTCAAGAGGAGAGAGAAAAACAAACATATGCATGCTGAGTGCCCAGCTGCCTTACGTTTATACAGTCCTGGATCCAATGCCAGGGAATGATGTTGCTCACTTTCAGGCTGGGTCTTCTCACATCAACTGAGGCAGTCACAAAATCCCCATACACTAATCTGATCTAGCCAAATACTCAACAAGATGCTCTTCCTGGGTGATTCCAGATTGTGCCAAGTTAACAAGGTGAACTACCATAGTAACTAGTATACTTTGCTTGCAAATAAGGCCCCGTTCAATTGGATCATCTAATAATTTGTGCCTTATTTTGGAAGCATTCAAGATAAGCTAAAGCTCAGAAACAATTATTGCTACCAGCTGGTTGCTAAGCAGATGAGTTCAGTTATTTATGGCTTCTCCAATATCCTTAAGGACAATAAAAGCATATGGCCCTGCCATGGAACAAAGCTTCATTTGGTTTTACTTGAAGCAAAACATAACCTTGGACAGTGGGAATGATCACTGTGTGGGCACCTAGATCCTTCTGGAATGAATGGACATATTTGTCAATGGTTTCCATCCTGGGAATTTAGTATTTGTTAAGTAATCACCTTGTCTAAACAGTCACCACTCTGTTGCGGTGGTACTTCAGCATTCAGCAGCGTGGGATGCCTTTGTGAATTTCTTGTTTTCCAAAAGTGAAAATGCTGTCATTATTTTTAATTTTCTGCTCCTGCAAAATACTCTGTCTGGATGTCTTCCATTTCTGTACTGCTGTGAGGAGCAGCAAAGTCTTTCCAACTCTCCTCTCCAGTATCAGCAATCTCTTAGGTTAGGGAAAGTTTCTCCCTCCACTGGATTTCCATGTATTTCTCAGTCTTGAGGTAGAAGATTTATGATCTAAGCAAAGGAACTGGTCATACAGGTGAGTGGGCATGTACCAAATATTTCTCTCAGTTTCCAGGGCCTATGGGATCCATCCTAGATTTCAGGACTCTCCTCCAGCACATGGGGTCCTGACAGGTGGTTGTTAAGCAATTCTGGTGGGAAGCCACCATGCCTGGCCCTTCTTGTTCATTTTTTAACCTCTAATGTGGGTATCTCAGTTCAGTCAGTCAGAGAACCTGAGGTTTGCCATCAGATGACAGAGAAATCTTTCTGCTGGGGCTGGCAGATGGCTTGGTAGATACAGTGCTTGCCATGCAGCATGAGGACCAGAGTTCAAATCTCCAGAACTCATGGATAGTTTGGGTGGACATAGCAGGCCACCTGCAACCCTAGTGTTCAGAAGGCAGAGAGGACCTCCAGAGCAAGCTGGCTAGTCAGACTAGCCATATCAACAAGTTATGGGCTTGACTGAGAGGCCTTATGTCAATGAATAAGATGGGGAATGATCAAAGTAGACTCCTGATATCAACCTGGGGCCTCTCCACACATGTGCATATACATGCATACACATATGCACATGCATGGATACACATGCATCCACATGTATGTAAACACCCATATATACATGCATGTCCATGACACACACATGTACTCTACAAACAACAATAAAAGCCAAAGTCCTCTGCCTTCTAAGGAATGTTGAGAGCACTCCTCCATTAAGATGTCCTTTATCTGCTTAAGGGATTTGGAGCAGGAGAGCTGGGCTCAAGATATCACAACAGGGGACATGCAGAGGCACAGGCCTTTAGGGCTCCAGGGCTACTCTGAATACGTTCTCTCAGAGCAGAGTGCACCATGACACAGAGGGAACCTTTGTGTCTCCCAGTGTCTGAGGATGCTCTGTTTGGAGCAAGGCTTCCATGAGTTTCCAGCCAGTGGTATCATCTCAGTAAAGACTAGGCAGAGAGTCTACCCGCTGCCTTCCAAGCTCTTCTGGTTTCCTCCCAACAAACCCACTTGTCATAGCTCAGAAGCCAGCTGTCAGGCAGAGCCTGTAGTTCTGAGACATCTGCACAACACTAAGGGAGATTGCAGGTGATGAGGTGGGCCTGGAACCAGACACCTTTGAGAAGTGAGGTCAACCACTGAGGTGATCACAGGGGATGGGTGAATGCCTAGCATGGCTCCTCAGAGATAAGAGAAAGGCACTAACACAGTTGACACATGGAACCAGGAGGAGTCCACACCTGAGTGAGGCAGGAGGGAATGAGGTGGCCATTACAAGCAGAGCTACAGAATGACCCTGGAGCATTTGAAGGTCTGTGGAAGGAAGAGTTAGAGACAGAAGGAGGAGGAGAGCTGCCCTCTTGGAGTTGTTCCCACACGGGCATGTTTCTGACCTCCAATGTGGCTCCTATGAAGGAGTAAACACAGGTTTAGATGAATACTTTCCAAATGTTGCCAGTCTTACAGAGGGCATGCAGAGAGAAATGCTAGGCATACTTCTGTCCTGCAGAGCCTCCTAAAGTCTCTGGTAAGCTCAAATGCTGGAAGTCTTTCCCACAGCACTGTGCATTTTGAGGTACACTCCACTCTAGAATGCCTCTTGTTTCATGGGGTGTCTACTTACAACCTGGACCTAGGTGGTGTGCCAAGCCTGCCCAACTGTGTAGCAGGCACTCAAGCCCTGAATCCCTGGCAGGGCATCCAGTTGTCCTGTGCATATTGACTCTAGGGTCAGAGAAGAAGGTTGAGGGGACAGGACTCAGGCTTCCTTGGCATCTTACAGGAAACATGAACAAGAAAGAAAATGAAGATGGAGCAAAGGCATGTTCACAGCATCGTACACACTTAGAAGCCACCTGAGTATCCTCTCGGCTCTACGTGATTTGAAAACAGTGATATTTTTGTACAAATTTCCATGTTTTCCAAATTTTCCTTGTGCCCAGGCAATGCATACTTCTGTGTAGATAGCTTACCTAAGTTGCTGCTCACTGTGATCAGGTTCAGCTAGAACGGAGATGAAGGTGTGAGGACTGCCCATTCTTCAGAGCTCACAGCCTTGTTCTTCATAAATATCTTCATGGTCTCTAGGCAACAAAAAGTGAAGATGGCATGAGTCGAAACTAATAGCAAACCAAACCCCAAACCAAACCAAACCACACCACACCAAACCAAACCAAACCCCTTGGCTTCTTGTCAACTCCTTTTCCGAACTCTTGGGTATGAAAATATTTAATGTACTAGACTGATGGTTCTTAACATGTGGGTTGCAACCCCTTTGAGAGGTTGAATGACCTTTTTACAGGGGTCACCTAAGACCATCGGAAAACACACATATTTACATTACAACTCATAATAGTGGCAAAATTACAGTTATGGAGTAGCAATGAAAGTAATTTTAAGGTTGGGGGGGGGTCACTGCAACATGAGGAACTGTATTAAAGGGTCGTAGCATCAGGAAGGTTGAGAACCACTGGACTAGACAATCACTTCAAACTCAATGCCAAAGGTCCTCAAGTGAGAGCCCATCTGGAGAACCAAGGACAAGCTTCTTTTACCATTGTCTGAGGTGGAACACTTCTCTCCCTGAGAGACACAAGGTCTCTGGCCTAGAACTGTAGGGGAGGTTTGGGGTTGGAAGAATGATCCTGAAGCATGACTTTGTGAGGCTGGCTGGAAGGCTGTGCTCGGTACTCATTGGTCACCGCCATCTGCCATTCTGCTCCACAAGAGATTCTTGGGGTTCAGCTGCAGGAGACAAAGCTGTGGCTTGTATCCTGCTGGTACACCCAGATGTACTCGCTTTTTACTTCTATTGTAAAATTCAAAGGAAGTAAAACTTCTTAAAAGAAACAACATGTTTGGAAATGTAAACAGTCTGATAACTAGATACAATTTCAGGTGTGGTGTCATATCCCTGCACCTTTGTTCACAGATGAACTTCAATAGCCCCTATAGTCTACCCTGTCCCATCTCAATATGTTTAATGAAGAAGGGATATGCACATGTTTATATTGCAAAACTTACAGATAAGCAAAGACAACATTGACATTATCATTACGTGGCATGTGCCTTCTGAGCATTAGACAAGATACTATTTTTGTACTCACTGTGGAAGGACATCTTTCTTACATCCATCAACACAGAAACACAGCTCTCACCCAAAGAGAGTAAGACAGCTTGCCCTTGAGCCAAACATGAGTGATCCTGGCCTGGGAACACTGACTCAGGTTGTTTTGAAAGACATGTTCCACTGGGGAAGACATTAATGAGGTTTTATTCGTCATAGAGAAAGTCATGAATGAAGGATTTGTCAAGCACATTGGTGAGGACCACAGGGAGGTAGGTGACAGCAGATCGGAGAAAGCTCTGTGAGAGTTTGCAGGTGCTATCTGATGGCATTCTTAGCTCTTGGAATGGTGGAAGCTGGGAAGGTCTGTTTAACAATGTATTTAAAGATCTTGATAGTCATAACGATGCTAGGTGAGGCACAGATGTGGGCAATGATGGCTTTCAAAGGGACTGGAATTCTCTAAAATATTTGGCTCTGCTCTGTGACATTTTAATATTTTAGCCATAATCACAAGGTCCAGTAATTTGGTCTACTGGAATCTTTAATACAGATGCAACTCCTCTCTCTCCAAACTTCTGTTTACACCATAAATACATACCTGTACTTTTACTGTTTACTGTCAACCAATGCAACAAAAGTTATTTAATGAGTTCCTTTAAAAAATTTTATAGTGATAATAGGCTCCTATGTCTGGTTCCAGGCTTTAATTACTTCTAATGTCTAGAATAAACTATGGAGCTATACTTTGCTTACTATGAACTTTAGGAAACTAATCCAGAAGTCTCATGAATTACCAGGTGCTTTTATGGAAACTGGAGACCATATGTTTTTAGAATTTTAACTAACTGACCAAATGAACTATATTTGCATATTTCCCAGTGCACTGATTCTCGAAGTCCTTCCATGAGTTTTATTCACATAGATGTTAGCATGTGTATACTCTACTCAGGACTACACATTCAGAAAAAGCAACTAGGAAACAACCGCATTGTGTAAGGCCTCAAAATGAGTCCTCTGCTGGTCTCAGGAGTGGAGTCAGGAAGTGCCCCCGAAGGGCTCAGACATTACTTACTCCTTTCTCTGACACTCTTCGCTCTTAGGGAGGGTCCAGGGCCCATGGTCTTCTCCTCAGCACATTCAGGCCTGCCCACCTCACGTCACTTCTTCTTCACGGCACGTTTCATTTTCTGGAGAACTGATGCATTCAAGCTTATAAATGTTCATGTTTTTATTTGTGACTGGGGCTACGTTCCCTTTCTAATATCCTTTATATTTTCTCTCATGTTCTGATTTCCACATTGGGAAACTTGACTTTAATTGCTGAACTCTTAGTGTACTTCATCAATTCTCATGCTTTGTTGCTTTAACTGCCTCTGCCGTTTCTTATTCCTCTTTATAGATACTTCTAGTTAGCTAGTTTGCCTTTATTTGTATTGCACAGCCTCAGAAGCTCTAAAAACTGCATCCTTCTTTCGTAAATTCAATGTCAATTAATTTTGACATTGCATTTTGAGATAAGATTTATACTTTTCTTCTTCAACAATCCAATTTCAAGTGTTCATGTATTTGGTATGAGACGTGTGCTTTTAGAAGTTTGTTTCCCTTCATGTTGTGTGAAAGATATACGTATCCCAGGATACAGTCTTACATAAATGAATAATGAAAACAAGGGATGCATGGGCAGATGTAGAGAGTGGAGGAAGTCCTGAGTGGATATGTATTGTTAACATGGGTTGCCAGCATGTTAAGGACTCCATGTATCAGCCTTATGGGAATGGCAAAACCTTATCTGATTGGCAAGACTTTTCTTAGGGATCTGAGTGCAAACAAGTGACCAGTGTGTACAAAACATAGCAACTGCAGCTACCTCCTCCTGCAGGTTTACAGCCTGAGACTGCTCACCCATAGAGAGACTGCATACTGAGACTAGCCAACTCCCTTCCCACAGTGATGCACATAATACATACTCTGAGGTTCTAGGTTGCAACATGACTCTAGCTTTTCTGTACAAATGTCTGCTTGTCTGTTCTTTCTTCATTCCCTCAAAGCCCCTAGTCAGCGTTCCAAGACTCAATGCCCTGAAATGAGCAAGGCCTAGAATGGGCAGACCCTGCAGTGGGATGGTCCTCTTGGGGTACAGAGCTGGCCTTGGGATGGGCAGACCCTGAGATAGGCAGTACCTGAGTTAGGTAGGGCCCGGGATGGGCAAGACTATTTTCAGGGGGGTCCTGGGAGTAGCTTTGTCAAGGAAGCAATATGGTAGCAGGGAATTGAATAAAATGGGAGAAGCCTGGCTGATCTCTGGGTGAAGAGTGTTCTGGTGGAGAGAAAGGCAGGTGCACTGTGGGGTGGGGTGCATAGCATGACTTGAGAGAAGAAAGTGATTGATCAAGCCAAGGCCTGCATTTGTGGACTGCTTGCTGTGAAGAAACTGTCCACCCTACCCTGTGCATATCAGCTGCTTACTCTTTCTGCAAGAGAGAAGCAAGATCTGCAGGATCCCCCCAAAAGTGTCCTCCATCCTTGTCCTGTTTCCCTTCTCAAGTGGGCAAGGGATGCCAAAGAGAAGTGACATGACTCTCCACAGTCCCTGCTGGCTCAGCAAGACTGAAAAGGTCTGGGTTTCCTGGGATGACTTTTCTGACATCCATGACTATCTAATGTATCTCCTCCGCTACAGGCCTTGTGAATGTCCCAGTCCCATCTCCCAACTCTTCCCACAGCACTTTCTGGCCAGTTTATATGCCAGGGATGTATGTATTCAAGGAGGGTGACAGAGCTCACACATGGCACGTGAAGTGTTCATGGAGAGGACTGAGGTCTAGGGAAGACCAAAGGAACATCTGCCTCAGTCCTTAGGGACCATGTCTACCCCACCTACTCAGGGAGCCACCAGCCCCTCTTCCTCAGGGACCACAGCTGGTTTCATTTGTGTTTTCTAGCAACCCATGGCATGGCTCCCTGCCCCGTGGTATAGTGAGAAAGCTTGTCCCTCCTGGGGTTATGGGACTTGGCAGACAGTCACATCATTGGGGGTTTTGGGGAATTGAGGCCCAACATCTAGACATTTTCCTAGAGCTCTGCATCTCTAACAGCTCCAGACCAAAGATGGGGTGGAAACCAGGGGTTGGGGTGCCCCCTTGACCCTGCCCCTCCTTGCCTGGATGGAGTCACCCCTAGCCCTGGTCCTGCCCCTTCCAGCTTGGATGGAGTCTCTCTTCTCCCTGCCTTTCTGTTTGAGTGGGGGAGTTTCCGCTGGCCCTCTCCCTCTTCCTTTGGGCCTGATCCCTCCTGTCTCTGTCACTTCTGCTGTGATCATAAGAACGCCATAGGAAGTCCCTCCTGTATAACAGCATCCAGGGCCCCACGAACCACATCATTTTAACGGTGGAAATGGAGATGACTGCCCACCTGACCAAGTGAGGTCAGGGACAGAGAGCAGCTCACCAGAGGCAGAGCCTGCACCTGTGCCTCAGGCTGTATCTCTACCTGTGTTCTAGGCCATCAAAGGGTCAGCTTAGAAGCTAATAACAGACGAGAAAAGTGCTGCTGGGACCAGGCTGAGATAGAACAATATCCAACAGAATTCCACTTATTATGCCAAATGAACACATCACTGCGCGTGTGTGTAGCTGTCACTATCACCCCCGCATAGTAAGCCTTTTATTAGATTATCTAAAAGACAACAATGTTTGTCATTAGCCACGCCATGAATCACTTGAATAATGCATGGAGCTCCTGAGCAGAAACCAAACCTTAAAGTGCGTGATGATGTATTTTTGTAATAAAAATATCAAGTTCATTTAAACAATTACTTTTTAAAGCACTGCCTCTCTCCCAGTGGGTTTCCCTTGATTGGATTATGGAAAGGTAGTGGCTGTCCTGATTGCTTCAATGAATTCTGAATATGGGCAGATGAAATGATGGCTCCATCAGTGCTATGGCCAGCTCCAAACTTGCAGCCCTAGACGATTCCAACCACTAACAAATTGTGTTATAAAGCTGAAAAGGGGAAATTACAGTTGGAGAGAAGCACAGCAAAAGCTGTATAGTTAAATTGGTGAACATTGTTCTTGGGGAGGTGGACAGTGTTCAGAGCCCGCCAAGCTGTTCTGATCCTGTAGCCAGGTTCCTACCTGGGAGGTGAGTTCTCTATGTTCTCTCTGTCCAGAAGAAGCTGCAGCAGTGGGTCCTGGCAAGCATCCCACTGCCAGCTGTTGATATCAGGGGTAACCCTGGATGCTCTGCCAGACTCTGAGCTGTGGCCATGCTTCACTTTCATCTTCAGTTCTGGTCTAGAGGACACCTTGCTTCTGGGTCCTCCTCTGGGTTCCCATGCATCTGTCCGAGCTGAGCAAGGCATGGGTGAATCCAGGAAAGAAATGGTCCTGGAGCCTGGGAAGTGAATTAAAGATGAATGACGGTCTCCCCAGATAGTCTTTCTCCCCACTGGCTTTCTATACCAGCTCAGAGCTGCCAATGGGGCTATTGGTGAAATTATTAAGGCCACTCCATGTAGTTAAAAGGGAGGTTTATTTTGTGGGGTAACTTACAAATGAAGGGATAGGTTGTAGGGTCTGGCAAAGGTATGGCACAATCTGGCGGTGTTCTCTGGAGAACTCTGCTCAGTCTACCTCCTGTGTCCAGCATCCCAGAACCAAGCGAGAGCCCTCCTTCAGATCCTGGGTCTTCCACTTCCTCCTCTGCCCCGCCTTGTGGGCGTGACCATTACCAAAGCCTCAGTGGGAGTTGGAACTTCCAGGCCAATGCTGGGATGGCTACTCACTACATGGGGCTGTCAGATTACTGACACTCCAATTAATCCCCACTTGTAGAAGAGATACAAGCACATGTGTCTCTATAGTGGCAGGGAGGGGGGCCAATGGGACTCTAATATAGTGTGCTGGGAACACATGAGCTCAGAGGAGGGAGAGTGGAGGCCTGTGGGTATACTGTTTCCAGACTGCCATGTCCGTGTCCCTCACACTGCTACATGAAGTAGATGACTCAAGTCTTGGGACTGTCTTGACCCTGGCTTAGACAAAAGAAATGTATTTGGTCATAGTTTTGGTGACCAGGCACCTGGACAGGGGTTGGCAGGATAGGGTCCCTGGGATGGCTTTAGGGGAGACTTTGTCCAGCCTTTCTAGCTTCTGGGGCTGTGGCCTTCTGCTCTTGGCCTCAAATTGACTTGACTTCTTCCCACAGCTGAATTTTCTTTTCTGTCTTCTACATGGACACCAACGTTCAGATAGAGGTCCTCTTCCTGGTTTCAGCATTCTTTTACCTAGGGATTCTTAGCTCAACCATGGCTGCAGAGAGTTCTTTTTTCCAAACAAAGTCATATTCATGTGGAGCTGTTAAGTTCTGTGATCTGTGATCATTCTTATTTACTCAAAAATGGAGTAAGTACTGAGTGGAAGGCTACTCAGCAGAGTCCAGAGTGTCCCGGCAACTTATCTCTGTCCTGTCACATACAGCCTCCCAGGACATGCCGGACACTGTGCTGTTACAGGTGTCACTCATCCCTGAGTGACACACCTTTTGTGGCACTTGTGCCCTGAAGTAGAAGACCAGGTTTTCACTAACACTCTTGTACTGTTCTGTTCTACTGGAATATATCAGAATGTGGTGAGGAAGGAGGTAGGCCCTTCTTCCAGAAGTAATACGATATCCACAACTAGGCTGGAGGTCACAGTGGACCCAAACCATCTCCTAGACATGAACCTCAGGCCACTCTGAAGCTATGATAAATATAAACGGAATAAGAGCTCCTCTGGACATGGTCTAAGCTCACTGTGCCCCTGCAAGTTGTCCAGTAGCACCTTGGCTCCTGACACATCATTGTAGGACAAACCTCTGCTTCTCAGACTCTTCCTAAACCCTACCTTGTGCTAAATTCTAACATCCCCACCAGTGCTCCCACCATTGCAAGGAACCATAAACCCCACTTGCTTAACCACAGGTGTGTTCTTGACACACTTAGCTGATTGTTCACTTTCTCAGATGCAGTCACTGTGTGAGCCACCTTCATAGGAAGACAGACCAGCCCACAGATATCCAGGAACTGGAGCGTTCATGAGTGTCTGCCTAGTTTATTTTCAAGACACCTTGGATCACAATCCCTGAGGACCTTAGAGAGAATATAGGCAATGAAGGATATGACACAATGACAGAGGAGGTTTGGGAAAGGGCCTAGGTGGCAGAAAAGACCTGGACAAAAATGATTTGGAAGGCCAGAGATGCAGGACATTCACTCTGAATGCCACCTTATAAAGCCAGGTGGGAAGGGAAGCAGGAGAAACATGGTTAGGGATACCAATAGGGAGGTCATTGTTACGGGCCCAACATGCAGATAGGCTCCAGATGAGTCATTGGGAAAGTAATACAGCCACAAAAGGAAACTGATGGGGGTCCCCAGAGGCACAATGTGCTTGACTGAAATGGATGAATCAGTTGGAGATATTTTGAGTCTGAGATGCATGCTGCTCTAAGTGAAGAGATCTCAAGGCACTTTCAAGCTTCTATCTGAAATGGCAATGGGAGCGTGAGTCCAATTCAAGTGTGGCAGGAAAAGCAATGACCATAGGGGTCAGTTCACCATTCAGTCAACGACAGACTGGGAGAGAGCAGAAGATCAGGAGGAGGTAGCCCAACATAGGCCTTCAGAAGTACTCACCATGGCTTCTGTCATCCATGTGTGAGACAATAGAGCTGGCTATGGGCTCCATCTGGCAGTCCTGGGGTGGGTGGTCAGTGATGTTTTGTGTTTTATAGGGCACTGTCTGTGGAGTGCACATGCCTGGGGCAGCTCTTAGAAAGTGGAGAGTCATTATTAGAAGAAGTGGTTATTGCATTGGTCACTGGTACGGAGAGGGGCCAGTTTGGCATCAGGGCTGTTACTGTGTACTACACCACTGGGTGAGAAGGACAAAATTGGAAAGAACCCTGAAACCTGCTCATTGTAGATAAGGAGCCTGGTGCTTGAGAAAGTGTCCTCCTGTAGCCATCAGTAGGTCAGGCAGGACCAATGACTGGTTCCTACTGGGAATGTTCTCATGTCACTTGGAGACCTTGAGAGAATCCCTCCACCTCAGATCAGTATATGTATCCATTTATGGATGTGGATATGCTGTGGATAGTTTTGTGGGCTGTCTCTGGCCTGTGTGTCAGTGGACTGGACTATCTTAAGTTCTGTGTGTGGTTCCGCAGAGGCTTGCTTCTTCATGCTGGAATTGGGATCTTTAGGGCTATTTTACACACTGATCTCAGCAAAGGACTTGTTCATCCTCCTCTTTTCTCTGCAGCATGTCAGACTGTTGGGTAAGGACATGGCTTTGCGGCATGTTACAGCATCACTGTCCTCCAGGTGGCTGGCACAGGAGGTATCATGGTCACTGTAGACTCTTCTCTGAACTTAGGTTCTGCCAAGTGAGCATTCAGGTAAAAAAAAAAAAAAAAAAAAAAAAAAAGCCTCCTGCCACACATAAAGGTTGTGGATGCATTGGGTCTATCCTGACTCCTAAGCTCCAGTAAGGGTAACAAGAGACAATTGAAAAAAATGCTGGGGGAGATCAGGGCAACAGCCAGAAGTAGCCCCTCAGGAACTGATGGTGATTTGAGAGCTTTGTGTGGCATGTAGACAGGGCCTAACAGAGAGCAGTAGACTCTTACCTTTCCCTTTCTCTTAGTAGGTCCTTGTAATGACCCAGCTCCCTTGCTGGAATGGGACATTCTACATGTCCTGGCTCAGCCTTGAGACAACTTCCTAGAAAAGGGCCTCTGGGTTTCAGGTACCAAGCCAACAGGTCTTCTTGGAGGTCTGCTTCAAGGACCAGGGAAGATCTAGAAACAGTGGACAAAATCTAGCATCGTGGAAGCATGTTTCTTATGGATATGTTCATGAGAGGATGAAACTATTTTCGTTTACGAATACCTACAGGACTGTCCCTGTGAGGCTTCTTTCTACCATCTCTGTGTTCATTGCCCCCCAGGAGATGCTGTGGTGGGGAAATGGATCAGGCCTTCTTACCCCAATTAAACTCTAGGGTCTGAATCCAGAGCGAGCCGCCTCTCTAGGGCCCATCAATCTTCTGCTGTTAACCAATGGCTGATGCTGATTCCAGTCATCTGTATGTGCCAAAGAGTCCTTTGCTTTTTCCGTGGCCTCACAGGTCTCTGGGGGTTGGGGGTGATATGAGACCCAAGTCTTGGAGGCCAGAGGAGAGCTGAGAACAAATGACCTCCAGGTAACCAGGGTTCTGATAGGGTGAAGCTGTGGGAGTCAGCAGTCCCCCTCAGCCTCAGCCTCCTGTTGGCCTAGCCCAGAAACTTCCCTCATTAGATTGGCCTGTGGGCATGTCCATGGGGAATTTTCTTGATTACTAATTAGATAGGAGGAGCTAGTCCACTGTGGGCGGTGGTATTCCTGAGTAGGTAGTCCAGGGTTATATAAGGAAACTAGGTGAGCAGAAGCAGAAAGAAAGCCAGCAAGCCCTTTCTTCTTGGTCTCTGTAGCATAAATCTTAAAAAGGTCTTATTAATGAGAGCAAACCCAGAGCCAGGTATTGGGGTGAATGCTGAAAGATCAGAGAAACAGAACAAGCCACAGCTAATTTCCCCTCGCCAATTCCTCAGCTGATCTCATTTCCTTAATCAGGAAGCCTCCGTGTCCTCATCCGAATGGATCTCAGCTGAACTGCTGCTCAACTCTAGTTCCTGGTCCTCACACCTTATATACCTTTCTGCTTCTTGCCATCACTTCCTGGGATTAAAGGTGTGTGTCACCATGCCTGGCTACTTCCAGTGTGGCTTTGAACTCACAGAGATCTGAATGGATCTCTGTCTCCAGAATGCTAGGATTAAAGGTGTGTGTGTGTGTGTGTGTGTGTGTGTGTGTGTGTGTGTATCAACATTCCAGAATGCTAGGATTAAAGGTGTGTGTACCACCATTTTCTGGCCTCTATGTCTATCTAGTGGCTGTTCTGTTCTCTGACCCCAGATACGTTTATTAAGGTGCACAATATATTGGGGGACACAATATCACCACAGATCTCTGTTCTAGTTGCTGCCTCTGGGTTTCTTCCTTGGCTTCCCTTATGATGGACTATGACCTATAGAAGCTGCACTGTGCCCTCCAATTGCTTTTGGTCAATGTTTTATCAGAGCCGTGGAAGGTTAACCAGGACCGCTGCTCTGGAACACTACTCTGCAGAACCGTGTGGCCTTCAGGGGGCTGATTGAATTTCTTGTCTTTGGTAAGGGTTTCCCGTGTGCTGTCATTTAAAGATCTGTTTCTCCCCTATAGTTTTGCCTCTGTATCTCAGGTTCAGTTACTAGGATTATGCACCATAAGGGTCTACTGACTCTTGAGCACCCAGTTTGAACATTCCCTTCCCATGTACCACCCTCCTGCCCTGAAGCCTTCTAATCCCTTTGCCCTTAAGTTTGAGTTGATTGCCTTGTTAGCAGAATGTATTTGGAAGCTTTGCTTTCTTCTTAAATCCAGTTTGACAGTGGTGGTGTTTTAATTGGGGCATCGAGGTCATTGGCATTCAGTGTGTGTGTGTGTGTGTGTGTGTGTGTGTGTGTGTGTGTGTGTGTGTGTGTGTGTGTTGGTTGATCCAGTTGGTTTTGTGTCTACCATACTGCAGTTTCTTTCATTCATCACATTGTCAGGCTTCCTTTGCTGATCCTCTCTGGCCTTCTTTGGTACTGTTCAACTATTTTTGTAGTTATCCATCTTGTGTCTTCCCTAAGTTTTAGGAAATCCTCTGTATGCTTGCTGGTCACTAATATACAGTAAGTGCCCTGTATGCATAACTTATGCGGCGTCACATAGCCACTTGGCATTACCCTGTGGTCTTACTGTGAGCTTTGTTTCAAGGAATTGCTTTTCATGGCTATCAGTTTGCAGTCGCTTGTCTTCAGAGTTGCTAAGGAGAAAGGTAAAGGGTGATCCTCATACTCACTTCTCTTCACTGGTCCTCAGGGAGTGTGCCTCTTGCAATTCCAACTCCCCTCTGGGTTACCCTCTGCTTTTCCTGCAGAATGGATCTATTGACTACAAATTTCCTTCACTCTCATTTTCTAGAAAATGTCTTCATTTATCTTTATTTAAAAAATTAATTTTATTTATTCTCTCTCTCTGTATGTGTGCATGCGCATGTGCATGCACACACCTAGCATTCTAGTGTGGCAGGATTTATATTTGTATGTGTGCTAGGCTGCGCAGTCCTCTGGCCTGTTCTGCTTTGCACAAGAAGTCAGCCCTGACTCTCCTTCTTGGTCTTCTGCCCATGAAATCTGTTTTTCCCTTGTGGCTCTTTAGATTTTTCTTACCTATGGTCTTCACGACTTTAACTGTGATGTACATCAATGTTGTCTTCTTTGAATTTATCATAGTTGGCATTTATTAAGCCCCCTGACTTTGTGAATTGCTTTTTTTCATCAATTTTGACAAATTTCCAGTGGCTACCACTTGATATCTTTAAAAAAAAATCCCTGTCTCTTCTTTATCTGTGATATTCTGGAGTTTAACTGTGATGTGCTTAGATGCCGTATCCCTCTGGAAATTTAATTGTGCAGAAATGGACTACAGTGATTCCTGACATGGTGCTGATTCTGTGTTGGCTCTCTCCCTGACCCCAGCAATATTTTGGAGTTCAAAAAACAAATCTTTAATTTAAGGGACTGGAGAGATGACTCAGTGGTTAAGAGCACTTGCTGCTTTTCCAGAGGACTGGAGTTTGGTTCCTGGGACACACATCAGGTGGTTCACAACAGTCTCTAACCCCACCTCCAGGGAATCCAAACCTTCTCTGGCCTCTGTGGGGACTGGCACACTTGTGGCACACACACAGACACATACACACATAAATAAAACTAAAATTAAAATCTAAGAAATAAAAAGAATGTTTGCAGATTTGTGGAGTTATTACACGTCTAGACACCTATATCTGCCCCTTTAGTGTTGCTATACAGCATTGGTCTGGAACACTGAACAAAATTCCCAAATATTGAGGCACTATTCTTATTTTTTTTTAAAGCCTAATATCCTTTTCTGCTCCTAAGATCTCACACAGAATGTCATGCTGTGGTCAGTTTTCATGTCTCCATAGTATTTATCATAGTACCTCACCACAGCATTTAGACTGCTCTTGTTCGGGATGGCCATAGTGTGCTTAAGGACTGGCCAGATGTTCTCTTTCATCTGAGGAATGCTTTTACAGTGAAATATTGGAGTAATGTGTTTTGAGGGGAAGACTGCTGGGCATTCTAGCCTTCAGAATGTGGCTGGACGTGCTAGCCTTCCTTCAGAATGTGGTGTAGGATGGTTTGTCAGGTGTCTACATCATGGGCCCCTTTCACCCATTTTCAGGTGCACTTGTTGGAGGAACTTCAGGCTCACCCCTCTTTTGTGTGATGGGAGTGATGCTGCTCTTGGACGCCTAAGGAGCTGCTATTCTTTCTCAAGTTACCCATTCACTGACTCCATCACTCACATCCATATGTGCTCACTGTACACCTGAGGTCAAAGATGATGCTATTTTATTGATTCCGACACTCATTTTTCTCCAGCTTTGGCCGTTGGGATTTCCTTCAATAGTTCTCTGTGTCTTCTCGACAGATTGTGTGTTTCGTGATTGAGGCCTCCTTTGCTGCTTGCCAGCATGAGGAATTCCCCAGCTTATCTGTGCATCTGAGCTCCAGTTCTAGGACCAACCACTTCCCCACAGAGCATGGATGCCTTCTGTGGGAAATGCCGTCACAGACTGACATCTGGGCTGGAGAGTCTCTCACTGCTTCTGGCCCTGTCAGGTGGTGGAACAGGTGGATGTTTGTGTGTGCTGGTCTGTGTCCTGTCTGCCATGCAGATGTTTGCATCTGTGACCAGCTGTGCCTGCATATAGCTGAACACTTGCTCCCACTGGTGTTACCATGTGTGTTTGTGTGTTTAATTTTTTTGGTGCAGTATTTTCCAAAGTGAATTAAGTTTGATCATTTCCATTGACCCTATGTTGTTTTAATGGTCATTGCTTCTCCACTATCCCATTTTGTCTTGAGTTCCTCTGGTAAAGCTCAGCTTTTATTGTATTTTATAGTAAAGTATTATGAACCCAGTGTTTTCCAGTTCTGAGTATGTGCTGAATTATTTTTGTAGTCATCTTCTCTGCCCACTCATGATACCTACATTTTCCTGACGATTCTCATGCTAGTTTCTCTCTGTTGCTGTGATGAACATCACTAGCACAGGCAACATGGGGAGTTAAAGACTAATTTCATCTTACAGGTGAGAATTCATTATCTAGGGAAATCAAGGAGGGAACTTAAATCAGGAACCTGAAGGAAGAACTGAAGCAGAACTCATGGGAGAATGATGCTTACCCACTTGCCTCCCCATGGCTTGCTCAGCTACCTTTTTTACACCTCCTAAGATGTGGCAGTACCTGCAGTGGGCTTGGCTCTCTCATGTTATTACCAAGAACATGCTCTACAGACTTGCTCACAGGCCAATCTGATGGAGGCATTTTCTCAGTCAAGGTTTCCTCTTCATAGATGATCCTCTCTTGTGTCAAGTCTTGTTAATATGACAACAAGTGTCAGGTGACAAGATTTGACACAAGCTAGCCAGCATAATTCTTTAGCATATATGTTCTGGTTGGTTTAAAGTTCTATCTGCAGGGAGTGATGTGAGGATTTGCTCTATTCCATGCCTCAGTTAATCCAGGAGATTTTGATTGCATCTTTGGACATCTTGGGATTTGTTTTTCTTTTGGTTCTGAATGTCATTCATAAGAGAAGAGAATGCAGTGAATCTTTGCCTTGAGTACAGATGGTGTGGGGCTGCTGCGGGGTGGTGGGGGCACAGCCTAAACTAGCTGTAGCTCTCGGATTAGTCCAGTGGGCATGAAGTTTTCTGATCTTGCCTGTATTTGAGAGGATGAGCCCTTATAATGTACAATTTGGTTTAGATGTACACCATCTAACTACCACAAGGTTATTAATTTTGTTTCTGAAATTTTCAAGTACCATGCATGTGAGACAGTCATTAAGGGAACTATTTGTTAATACTCTTGAGGATTTTCTATAATACAGCCATGTGGCTCTTTGGGTTTCAGTGTCCTGGGAAAAACAAGAGGGGGAAAGGATAGGGACCTGGCTAGTCAATCTGACTTCCAGTGAGATTTTAAGTCAGGCATGAGGCATAGCCCAAACATCCCCAAGCACGTGCACACATACCTGAGGGTTTAGCACCTTCAGAGAAAAGCCAATGGGAAGTGTTTTGAACACAGATGTCATGGATGGGATGGGATATTTTTCAGAATTGTGAACACGTTCCTACAGCCACATATGTAAAGGTTTAAATGTGACACAGTGTGAAGTGGTGAAGAGCCAGCAGACAGTATGCCCCACTATGTGGCACATTGAGGCTACAACTTTGAGAAACCATGGTCTAAGAATGTGACTTATTTACCAGTTGGTGGCAGTGGTTCTTATAGCCAGTAATTACTGAAAGCATCTGTGTTAGAAGCAGATTCCAATGACTGCAATTGGAATATTATCAATAGCATTTTCAAGCACCAGCCCTGCTTATGATACCTGGACCATCTTTACACACTAGTTCCACTCCTGACACAGGGAACATCTTCATGAGCCAGTCCTATTGATGGCAATGGACCATCTTCCCACACTAGCTCTGCTCATGACAATGGACCATCTTCACACACTAGTTCTACTCATGACAATGGACCATCTTCACATACTAACTAGCCCTGCTCATGACAATGGACTATCTTCACACACTAGCCCTGCTCATGACAATGGACCATCTTCACACCCTAGCTCTGCTCATGACAATGGACCATCTTCACACACCAGTTCTGCCCATGACAACGGACCATCTTCACATACTAGTTCTGCTCATGACAATGGACCATCTTCACACACTAGCTCTACTCATGACAATGGAATCTTCACATACTATCCCTGCTAATGACAATGGACCACCTTCATGAACCAGCCATGTTCCTGAAAGTAGGTAATAGGTTTTCTTTTAGAGATTAAAGCCAGGCCCAGTGGTACAGGCAGTGATTCCATGATGTTATTGAGGAGGCTGAAGCAGGAAGATTTCAAGTTCATGACCTGCTGTTGCTACACAATGCCAGCTTTGGCAACTTAATGAAACCTTGCCTCAAAATGAAAAAGGCAAAGAGATCTGGGGATCTATCTTAGCGATAGGGCACTTGCCTAGCATCCAGGAGGTCCTAGGTTCAATTGTCAGGACTGTTAAAACTTAAATACTAGGCTATCTCAGGCCTTTATTAAATGACAGTATAGCTAAGGATAAAACAGAGTTATTTTTATGAGCAGTCTTTTACTTGATTAACTAAACCTGTTTCAATAAATCCAGTCTTCCATGAAGCCCATTTTAAATCCTTTGTCACAATGAAATAAATAACACTGTACAGAGAATACACAAATATTTTAATTTATTATGTACTTTGATTTAAAAATATCTCATGTTCCTCTCTCAAAAATGTTTGCAATTTATGATCTTTAGACAAGGTGCATCACTGTACTGTCTGGAAATGAGTTACATGCTCTTTACCATCACAGGCCAGAGTATGACCTACAGAACACAGATGTGACCATGAAAGCAATAATACTTATTTCCTTCTTTACTCAACTGGCAAACCCAGGCGAGCTGTCATTTTCTGGGTAAACCACCTCGGGAGCCAGGATCTTTATTAAGACATTTTCCCCCAAGCCTGTTTAAAACATTTGTATTGCATTACCCTTCACAGCAAGTCCGTAATCACTGACACGCTTTGTTATAATTGACGTTGGTAAAAGAGCAATTTCCAGGCAGCCAAACAAGCCCCCGGCTTCTGGCTAAGCAGAATTTCCACACATCTCTCCTCTTGGAGATATTCTCTGTCCTTTCTTGTGCTCTGCGCTGAGCTCTTGTCCCAGGATGTGGACCACTCATAGGAGAGGCATTTGAAGAGGGATAGTCTAAATGCAGTGAAGGCAATGTTTAAGGGGTGGGTGGGACTGGCTTCTTTGGGAGCTTGGATCTGAAAGTCCAGGGGACAGCTGGCTCTTTCTGAGAAAGCAGGGCTTGAACACCACGTAGCTATTGCTACTCACACCCACCTGAAGAAGTTTTGGAACTATTGAGTGGAGCCAGGGATGACGGAACTCCCTTCAGTCAACACCACAGGCACTGGGGACCTGGCTATTCTCTCCTCAGCTTTGTGGTATCATCACCATCTGTTGACTTCATCTCATGATGTTGACTTTATCCAATGATGCTCTAGAGGCTGAGCCTGCACTCTAGCCATGTTTTGTTCTTGAGCATCCATTGTGAAGTGTCCTCCAGCAGATCATGAGTTTGTGTTTTGAACACTTGTTCCCTAGCTGGTCAAGGTTATGGAACCTTTAGGAGATGATGCCTTGAAGGAAAAAGTAAGTCACTGGGGTGGGCTTTTAGGTTTTACACAGCTGCCCCACATTCTTTACACTCTCTGCTCTAGGCTGCAAATACAGTGTGACAAGTAGTTTCATGCTTGTGTTTCTGTGCCTTCCCCACCATGACCACTGTATCCATCCTGGAACTGTAGACAAAATACACCTTTTCTCCATTAAATTGCTTTTGTTGGGCTGGTTTATCACAGCAACATGAGTACAACTAATACAATGTACTTGCTGCCTGACTGCAGTGGGTCCATGCCTGGACCACCATCCCCACCCGAGTTTGCAAACAAGGTCCTTCTATGAGAAGGAGGTATGGAGGTCCCCCATCTCATGCTAGCCTCTAGTTCCTAATCTGACTCTCCATGGAGACACAAGACGTGGCTTAGTTCCACTACAGGTTCTCGTTCATGTGTCTGCTTGGCAGTAGACTCTTGGATGGATCTTTTAGGAAGTGATGTTCCGTCATTGTGTAGATGCTTCTTAAAATGCAGACATTCACTGGAACATTTAGACACATAAATAAATAACAGTTATCCTGGGGTCTCAGCAGTTTGTTTTATAGCCATCACTCATCTGTAAATTTATTGTTATATACAAAGTTGAAGATTCTGGTGGACATTTACTATACTATAAACTTTTAGAGCAAACAGAAAAATGTAAGGAGGGAAAAATACTAACTCAAGAGACAGGTTAATCACTTGCTTTTCTCTCTTTGTTTCTCTCTCGCTGTCTCTGTCTCTCCCCCTCTCTTTCTCTCGTGTGTGTGTCTTTGTGTGTGTGTGTGTGTGTGTGTGTGTGTGTGTGTGTGTGTGTGTAAATGTTCTTGTGGATGCATGTATGTGTGTCTGTGGAGGCCAGAAGTCAACACTGGGTATCTTTCTCAGTAGCTCTCCATCTGCTTTTTGTTTGTTTGTTTGTTTGTTTGTTTGTTTTTGTTTTTTTGAGACTGAACCTGGAGCTTCATTTTGCTAGTCCCTGGGATCAACCTAATTCTGCTCCCACCAGCCAGCACTGTGGCTACAAATGTGTGCTCCTGCAGGTACTGGGATCTGAACACAGGTCCACAAGCTTGTATGGCAGGCTCCTCACTTGCCTTTTTCTGCTGTGACACTGTAACAAGGCAGAATGTTGGTCATCAAAGGTGCTAGTTTGGGCAGTACCATGTTCAGAGAGCCTTTTGTCTGTTCATGAATGAGGTGATCCTACCTGACAAAACTTATCATCATGGCGTCTCTGGGACAGCATCTACCTGGTAGACTTGTACACAGACTTGAGTAAGAGATCCACAGAAAGAGCTTCCTCAGTATCCAGCACACTTAGGATGCTCTCTGCAAAGCTGAGCCACTCTTGTTTCGAGACATGTACTGTTCTTCCTGGTGACCTATGTGTGGACATCAAGCCTCTGTGGGTGGCTCCCATGTGATTGGCACATTCTTCTATAGGATAGCTCCACTTTTCAAACACATTTCCATTGCAAGTTCACCTGGATGGCCTCTGTCATATGCTCGAAGTCTCCATTCCTCTAGTTGTTTTTGTTTATATAACCAAGCAGGGGATCCATTGTCACATCCAACTAGAGGTGGTAGCCTGTCCCTCATCCTACCTGGGGCCCCTGCCAGCTCTACAATAGAGAACAAGGATGTTGATTGATTGCAAACCAAAGCTTGGGGCTATGTCTAATGTGCCTTGGTGAATTAAGTTCAGTGTCATGGTTTATAGATCATTTCTTGGGGTAGGGGATTAAAGTTGTCAGATTCAGGAAGAATGGAGCCTAATTGAAGAGGCTCACATCAGAGGCCAGGCAGGGGCAGTAGGCCCTGGAGTAAACAGGCCAGAGAGGTTGGTAAGCTTGTCCAGGGTCAGATAATACTCAGTCAGGAATTGTGACTTAGGCCAATACAGCAAGACTTGAGAGTCTGGATCCCTCTATTTAGTGCCTATGCACCTCCTCCTTCCCATGTAAAATTTCAGCATAGTTACTTACCCACAGACTCTGGCCAAACAGACCCCACAGCTACCAGGCAGGCAAGGGGAGCTTGGGGTACTGTTTCAGTGCAAATGGGAAGGGAAGGATGGCTCTGAGGGGAGGAGGCCATGAACTCCAAGATGAAATAGCCATGCCCTAAGGAGTAGAGCTCTTGTTTCTAATGAATGTGGAAAGTATAGCTCATTGTGGCTCTTGGGATTACAGACTGTGATGATTGAATACATTTGACCTGTTTCAGGATTCGTCACTGGTCTCCAATATGCTCCAGGCAATGTTCCCTCATGGTTGATTGTCTCCAAGCTAGCCCTTCTCTGTCCCTTCATCACTCAGTTTTACAGCATGGACAGTCATTCTGACCCGGACACTGAACATCCATCCTACCTTTCTGTGGGACTGAGAACAAGACAATGCAGTAAAGGGGGAGGCATGTGCCCAGGAGAGGATCAGAATTGAACAGAGCATACCATGGAAGACAAGGGGCCAGTCTTTAGCCCAGGAGCACCAGAAGGGGGACCCAGGGATGACAGACCTCTGGCTGGGGCATTGGATAACAGATAGTGATAATTTCAGGCATGGGAGTGTGGGAGAAGGAGGGGAGTAAGAATGGCTCATTTTAATAGAGCTTGAAGCTTGGTGGGAAACATAACATCTCTCTCATACACACACACACACACACACACACACACACACACACACACACACACACCACGCATAAGAATCATGAACAGGTGTATAGCTGAAAAGCACAAGGTGGCCCCACCTGAGCCTGAGATTTTCAGGAGGCAGATGGGTAAGAGAGAGACAGATGTTTCAAGAGAGAGTGGAATGTAAAAAGCCCTAAGACACAAAGGTGCCGATCTCCTCTGAAGAGGTGGGTCTGGATATGACTGTGGTCGTGTGGTCACATAGCAATCAGGAAGGCTATAAAGATAATGTAAAAGCAGGTAGGTAGGGACTGGGCTACCCAGGACATTAGTGCCTCAGGTTGTGTGTGTGGATTTTATCCATGGGGCAGCAGAAATCTATGGGAAGTTTCATGCAGAACACTTGGAACTTGTCTTTTTGGAGAGTAGTTTTGGTGTCTGTAGAGGTTGAAGGGGAGGCAGGATGAACCAGTGGGGGACAATGAAAGTGTGCAATCCTAGTGGTACAGATGTGTGCCAGAGACATGGAGGTGCAGGGCATTGGGAAGGGTGGTCAGAGTGTGTAGAGTCGATGAGGAAGAAGGCATTATGGGTGAGGTGGTGACATGTTCTTTGTGGTCACTCATTGTCCCTGGTGTTCTGAGCAGACAAAGGTAGACACTCCAACAACATTTGATGATGTCATCTGAACAGCAAATTATGGAGGAAGATGGTTTGGAAGGTTTCCTTGGACACTTTAGTTGTATATTTCCAGGGCATTTCTAAGGAGATCTATGAGAAGCTGTACAGAGCTCAGAAGAGACGTGAAAATGGAAGGCTGAGGCTGCTGCACATGTGGACAGAGTCCAAGGCACAAGAAGCTGTAGTCACCCTGGAAGAGGGGCAGTGTGAGCAGAAAGGAGCTGGGGCCACTCTCTCTAGGGGTCCAGGAAGAAAGGACGGTTGAGGTTAGCAGAGGAGTAAGATGGCAAACAAACCATAGAAAGGGCTCACTGAGGATGCATGGAGAGACACCAGGCATCAGCAGTACAAGAGCCAAGACCTCCAGGGCAGAGGGAGGGGTCAGTACTGCTCCTGGTACTGTGGCGGAGCCCTGCACTAGAGGGTGACCAAGGGAGACAGGAAACTAAAGTACCCCAAACAAACTGCCAAGAAGACGCCAAATGAGGTTGTGCTCAACCAGAAAGGCTTTGCATGTGGCCCCAGTCCTGGTGCACTAAGCTTACCAATGGCACCGGGGGCTCATTGCTCATCCTTCTGTGTGTTTTCCTATTTGCAAAATGTGCAGCTAGACTAATAAGATTACTCCTCCCACCTAACATTTGCATAACTTGATTTTGTGTCTGAATCTAAGAAAGAAGCACAGAGGTCTCACTTGAATTCCTTCATTCCTCCTGCTTTTGTGAAATGTGTAGCCAAGGTTTGGGTGCCTGAAATCCACACACAGAAGCTGTGCATGGTACTTTACTCTGGGCTGACTTGAGTTCTTTTCATTGCCTGTCTATTGGACCAGACAGATGAAACCAGAAGACAAGTAAACAAGGCAGCTCCTTAGCTCCATGCTTCCAAAGTGTGCACGGAAGTCACTGGATGAATTGCTGCAGCTTCTGTAGAGGCAGGAGAGGGAGGCAGGAGGATGTGCCAGCCTACTTGGGATGGAGTTTTTGCAACAGACAACCACCCCATAGATACAATCGATACCTAAGTTTTCATGACAAGCTAGGAAAGACAGCCTGAGGTTAAGCCCATCTCTGACTCCTGGTCCCTAGCTCTGCTTGTAGGAAATGGTCAACATGAGATGATTAGTGAGAGTCAAGACTGGAAACACAGACCTGCCATCCCAGCTACCCAGGAAGCTGAGGCAGGAAGATTGCAAGTTTAATGTCAGTCAGGCTGCAGAGTGAGTTTAAGGAGAGCCTTGCTGATTGAGTGAGACCTTGTCTGAAAACAGAAAAAGTAAAAAGAGGGCTGGGGATTTAACTGTGGGCAGGGCATTCACCAAGCCTTGTGAGGCCCTGGGTTCAGTCCCCACTACTGTGATAGACAGATAGATGACAGCTGGCCACTGAGAGAAGGGAAAGAAGGCTTCCAGCACAGAGCTACAGAGAGTGTAGAACTAACAACATCTGACTCCCAGATCTGCAAAGAGTGCTAAGCTCTACACGTGTCAGGGAAAACACAGAAATGAATTTTGTGAGTGCTTAATCTGGAAGTTATTAGCTATGTAGTCAACTGAAATGATTTCACATACTGAGCATGATGGAGTTAGCTTTCCAAACAGGATAGCATTTCCCTGCTCATGTCAAATCTGTCTCCTCTTCTAGGAGTGTTGTTCGTAGGGAGCTGCTCTGTGGAAGTGTCCCGTAGCTTTTATTCCCATCAGTAGGTTTTGCATGTAATTTTTTTTCTGTAGAAAGTAAAAGGAAAATGGGCAGAGGAGTTGGATGGAGACACATATCAGGTGTCTGGGAGCATGGGTTAGGCCAGCTCTGGAGCCTCAGTTTGCTAAGCTTGCTCCAGTCCTTATTCTGTTATTAGAACCAGAGCTGATCACTGCATGCTTACAAAGTCTCTGGGGAAATACCAGTCTGGGGGAATACTCCAGGGCCTGAGCCCACACAGCATGTGATATGGCAGGCTCCAGGACTCTCAAGAAGAGGAAGGTGTGCCTGAGGTCTGGGGCCTCTGTCTAGGAAGAGAGAAAGGTGAGAGTCATTCCATAGCAATGTTGATCTTTGCAGACCTCACAGAGCCTGAGCTGAGTCCTGGCCTCACACAGGGCTAAAGACCAGCAGAAACTGATGCCTTCACCACACTGCAGAGCAAGCCCTAAATACCAGAGCTTTCCATTTTCTGGGACTCAGCTCTCCTTCCTCAGGGACCCCAGCCTGCTCTCCCAAATTATCCAGAGCAGAGTTCTGCAGCATGAGACTTCCAGCAGCTATGAACTCTTCAAGGGAAGAGTCCCCAGAGCCTCACAGAATTGGAGGATCCTAGGACACCATAGGAGCCTAACACCTGAAGCACTGTGGCTGTGGGATAAAGACCAGGGTGGGTGGCTGTGGACCTCATGGTACTGAGAGACTATGGTAGCTGCAGACCAACATGATGCCCAGAGATCTTGGTGGCTGCAGACTCACATACTGCCCAGGAACCATGATGGCTATAGATAGCCATATGGTAAGGAAACATGGTAACTACAGACCTTTGTGGTGCCCATGACCGTGAAGGCCCCAGAATCATGTGCACCCTGGGACTATTATAACCTCAGGCCCATATGGTCCCCAGAGTCTGTGCATATTTGGACTTTATGCACTTAGATGTTGGTATCTAGTTGACCTTTGGAGCCCTGATCATTGAATTCCTGGCCAGGGCTCTCCCCATCCATGAGATGAGAACAATCCCTGGGCAGTGGGGCCCCAGCCTGTTGAGTCTGACAAGTTATAGTCAGGAGGTGGTGGAGCAGAGAGGCTAGCTGAGTCTGCTGGTGCAGCTACCACCTGCTCCAGGTTGTGTCTCTCACAGTGCCACAGGCTGACAAAGCCGCATACACACTGTCCACTGTGTGTGGGGGGAGGCACATCTCTGCTGTTGTTTGTATTCTGTTGCCTCAACATTTTCTGAAACTGCTGACCAAATGGGATGTTAAGGGCAAGTCCATTAGTTTGAATCTTTTCTCTTTTCTTCCTCAGCTGCATCCCGCCTGCGTGAGAAGGACCCACTTAGTGGTTGGACGCTCACTCTCCTCATCTATGGAGCTGCTCAGACCTGCGCTGCTGGGTCCTGAGCTCTGTGGGCTCTAAGCTCTGCCCTGGAGTGGAGTTGCTGCATCACTTGGGGCTCTTGACACATGAGGCCTGGCAGGTGCTGTCTGGTGGCAGTTCATAGTTCAGGAAACAGTCACTTCAGGTATAAGAATCCAACAAGATACAGGAGACACACCGATGCTCTGAGAAACAACCGACCAGGAAGTTCTTCCTGTGTCTGGGGTAGTATGCTCCTTTTTGATTGAGGGCCTGTAGGTCCAAGAAAGAGGGGAAAAAGGTGACCTCCAGACAGAGGTGGCTCCTATGTACTCAGGCCTCTGATGGATATAGAAGCTCAGATGTTCCTGGGACTTGGTCACAGCTAAGATGATCTGAGATGTTTAACAGCTCACCAAGCCCTGGGGATGGATAACATTTCCTTTCAGCTTTGTCTCCACAATATTCTAGGTGGAGTTCTGATGCAAGGGCCTTTAGACAGATCACTCACCCATCTGTATGCCGAACCAAGAGCCTGTGAGACCAAATCTGAGATTCTAGAGGGAAGCTGTCCTAGGACCGTGCACTGCCCTTGTAGCATCAGAGCATGGCAGTCCCCCAGTAGAACCCTGTGTGGCCTAGTGGCTTGTGTGGTCTCTGTGGTCCAGAAGGATCTCCAGAGCTAGATTTCACCATACTGAGTCTCAGCTGTGTTCTTGGGGGGTGGTGAGCAGCCACCCCAAATATAGGTCACAGAGTGTGGGGGTCAGAGCTAGGAGGGATGTTGTGGATATCGCTCTGTGTAAATAAAGTTCTGATTGGCCAGTGGCCATGCAGGAAGTATAGGCAGGACAAGAGAGAAGAGAATTCTGGGAAGTAGAAGGCTGGGGAGAGACACCGCCAGCCGCCACCATGAAAAGCAACATGTAAAGACACTGGTAAGCCACAAGCCATGTGGCAAAGTATAGACTAACAGAAATGGGTTAATTTAAGATAGAAGAAGCAGATAACAAGAAGCCTGCCACGGCCATACAGATTCTAAACAATGTAAGTTTCTGTGTACTTTCTTGGTTGGGTCTGAGCGACTGTGGGACTGGCGGGTAAGAGAGATTTGTCCTGACTGGGCCAGGCAGGAAATTCTAACTACAGAGGGAGAGCTGGTCCTTGCCTTCTTTAGAAAGTCACCATACCCCAAACTTGGCTGGGTTAGATCAGAGTTTAGAGCTGGAATTCATTCCAGCTGTTCACTCGAGACAGAGAGGGATAAAACGCGTGTCTGTGCTTCATCTCCATTAATGGCATTGTTTCACCAACCTCTTTCTGGGCCTTCAAGAAAATAAGGAATCAAGCCCTGGTTGATACACTCACACAGGTCTGTGGTGTTAATTTTACCATCAGGGCTGACTGCTGACAAGCTGCCACCCATTATGAATACAGGGGTGGGAAGCCACAGAGCAGTGTGCCCACCATCCACAGTCCCTGCCACATAGAGACTGCAGAGGTAAGAGCTTCAACAACACAGAGAACAGTGGCCTGTGTGAACTCAAATCCCAGCTGCTACTCCCTACCCCCACCACACGCCTGGGGTCCAGTCTGTTCCTGGCCTTAACACCGATTGCTGCTCAGCATGTCTGCTATTTTTGATTCTCAAAGTAAGATTTGTCTTGCTTCTAAGTCCTGATTATCTTTCCTTCCCTCTCCTTTTCATAGTTCATGTATATTGCTGTTTGGGGAGCAGAGGGGATTCAACAATGTACTTCAACTTGACCAAAATTAAGGTCATGTGATCCATGCTGCTAACCGGACCGAGTGATTCCTGTATCTAGAGATTAATCTTTGTCGTCATGTGAGGACAAAGCTAAGCCATTCAAAACCAACTTTCATGTATTTGACTCTGAGATGAACATCCCACAGCACGTTGGGGACACTGCTCCAAGCTATGCTTGGAAGAGGCAGGACACGGTTACTGTTTGTTTACGGACCCCTGAGAACCTTCAGGACTTAAGTTCTGTTTCTGTAGTCATCTGGAAAGAGCACCCAGGAGAGCTGTACTGTTTAGAATAATTATCCCTGTGCCTGGCTGCTTGGTTCACTAGCATGGGGAGCAGAGGAATGCTTGGCCAATGAATTACAAAATCTTCCATTTTGCAAGACACCGTCAGACAGGGACTCTGAATGGTCCTATCCAACCGTGGCTTTAAATTTCTTTTCTGACAATTTTATCTCCCAAAGAGTGGGACGATTGAAGAGAATAGCCCACTGGGTAAGAGAGAATTGATATAAAATGGCTGTGCCTGGAGGACTGGGAGAAGCCATCCTGTTCTGAGTATGTGGTTGTTAGAACCCATCAGATACTACACTGATAAAGGAGATAGTTGCTATACTTGTAGACAGGCACCTAGCGTAATTGTCATCAGAGAGGCTTTAGCCAGCAACTGATGGGAGCAGACACAGAGACCCACTGCTAAACATTAGGCGGAGCTAGGGGAATCCTGTGGAAGAGGGGGTGGTGGGGAGGATTGTAGGAGCCAAAGGGGTCAAGGACACCAGAAGAAGATGGCCCACAGAATCAGCTAAGCAGGGCTCCTAGGGGCTCCCAGAGACTGAAGTGACAATCAGGGAGTCTTTATGGGTCTGACCAAGGTCCTCTGCATACAGGTTATGGTTATGTAGCTTGGCGCTCTTGTGGGACTCCTAATATTGCAGCCAGGGCTGTCTCGGACTCTTTGGCCTGTTTGGGGGACTCTATTCCTTCCACTGGGTTGCCTTGTCTAGTCTTAATAGGAGGGTTTGTGCCTAGTCTTATTGTAACTTGTTATGCCATGTTTGGTTGATATCCCTGGGAGGCCTGCTCTTTTCTGAAAGGAAAGGAGGAGGAGTGGATCTGGGGGAAAGGCGAGATGTGTGTGTGTCGGGGGGGGGGACTGGGAGGAGAAGAGTGTAATATATGAGAGAAGAATAAATAAAGAAAAACAAAATAAAAACAAACAAACAACAATCAACGTCTCTGGGAAAGGCAGGAAGGCCCATTCCTGTACAGAGAATGTTGAAGGAGGGAGGCCTGGGGGAAGGGAAGGGTGTGCTGGAAAGTCTCAGTAAGATGCAATGTCACTGTGTCATTGGAAATTAATCTAGAGGGAGAAGGTGAAGAGGGACCAAGAAGCCAAGCTCTTGCTGCGGAGGTCAGCTTTGAAGAGTCAGCAGACAGTGCAGGAGATTTAAACGCCTAAAGATTGTCAGTGTTAGGTCTCAAACCCGGACAAAGGGCTAACTGAGGTGCCTATTGGCATATCAAAGTGGACTTTGTCCCTATCTGTCGTGGGGCCCTCCTTGCTGGCATACCTTGTTCCCCACTCACCCTGAACTTTCCAGTCCAGCTGCTCTTCCCTGTACAATCCAGACATTTTGACTACTCCAGTCTTTTACCCTTCTACCCTTTTGACCTCTTGACTTCTTGGTCTCCTGGCTTTCCCCTCTCTCCTCTCCTCACATGACCTGGCTCAGGGTCATGTTCACTCTGGACTCTCCCAGATGTCTCTGTCTCTGGCTGTGCTTTATCTCATATCTACATTAAACTTTCTCCTCTACCATACCTAGGAGCAGTCATGGCCCCCTTTTGCTTCATTTAGTGAGCTTCGTGCATTCTGGACAAATGTTGAAGGAGTGGGGTTCTTTATAGGTAAAGCCTAGAAAAAAATATTAAGAGTAAAAACCTTATTCTGGATATTTCCATAGAAGGAGAGGTCCGGGACCCTCCAAGACCCTCCTCGAAGCATTGGTGAGTTGCTGATATAGGAAAGGTTGGCTTGATTCATACCATTCTCTGATCTCCACCAGAGGGCGCAGTCTGTGATAGGAAGGGGAGGCCTCCATGCTGATGGAAGTGGAGCCCAATACACAGGAAATGAGGGTAATGGTCAGGGTCTCTCAGACAAGCTGCAAGGACTGCCAGGGTCAGAAGCTGCCATGAAGGCTCTGAAAGCACATGTGGTTTATGAAGCCTTTTCTTTATCCGCCCAAGCATCCCAAACTCTCCGGAGCCCCTCTACTTTAGGCATACTCAGTTCTGAGCATGACCACTGGAGGTCTCGCCCTCTGCAGTGCAGGGGCAGCTGCTGATGCTGTGAGGACCCTCCCATTCAGAGAAACACCCTTGCCTACTTTCTCTCCTCTGAAAGAAGCCCGAGGCTTGTGGATCAGGGCAGCCACATCATAAAGGCTCACATGGCACTTCCAGTTAGCCCAAATACTAGGGACATTTTCCCTGCCAGGGTACTTTCTTTTCACTTACAGATAATGGTAGGGTCATTGACTGACTGGGTATCTCATGTTGCTATGGTTGATCTAAATACCATCCACAGCTTGGAAAGGGCTATTCTGAGGCTCCTTATGTGTGTCTGGGTTCCTGCTTGCCCGTGTGGCATTGTATGGGGAGGTCATCATAGGAGTCACTTTCTGCAAGAGGCAATAGGGTGCTCGACTGTGTGGACACTAGCCACCACAGGAGCCCATTGCTCAGAGAAGGAAGATGTCCTGGGTTGTGGGAAGGACTTCAGTACACTGTGCAGCCAAGGAAAGAGTGGCAAGTCCATCAGGGTCTTGTTGGCATTCATCAAAGCTGCCTATGTCCTTGGCCACCACACAGACAACAGGGCTATTGAGTTTGTTATGTGAGTCAGGTTAAGTTACTATTAATGTGCCCAGGGAGGTGAAGTAGGCAGCATCTTACTGGCTCTGAGCCTTGGGGACTCTGAATGGGTCTTTGTTCTCTGTGGGGGTTTGAATGAGAATCTGTGAGCTTATGGATTTGAATGCTTCTTTCCCAGCAGGCTTTGTTGTTTGGGGAGAAGGTTCAGCCTTGCTGGAGGAAGTTCATCACTGGGGGTGGCCTTTGAGAATTCATAGCCCTGCCCAGCTTCTAGCTTTCTCTCCCTGCCTGTGAGGATTCAGCCTCCTGTTCTGGCTGACACGACTGCTTTCCATGATGGACTCTTATCCCTCTAGGATTGCATGTTCAAATAAACTCTTCCTTCTCTAAGTTTCCTTGGTCAAGGTAATATATATAATAGCAACAGAATAGTAACTAATACAATGTTCTTAGCCCCAGAATCTCTATGTCATGCAATGGTATTGCCATCTGTGGCCACAAAGAGCCTCTGTTGTGCCTGGCACTTTTCTAGATGGGCCTCTCAAGCCACTGCACAAATGCACTCAGTGCTATTCCATAGAGCATTGTTGACTACAAAGTCTACTTAGGACATGCCATGTGCGGGGTGGCCATGGGGGAGCCACAAGAAATGCACAGGAAAGTGCTGAGCAGAGAGTGGGTCATATTTGCATGACACAGGGAGCTGTGCATGTGCCTGGCAGAGAGCTGTCATTTTCCTGCAGTTACCTTGAATCTTCTGGGCACTCAGCACTCACTATGTATTAGGGAGTAGAGGCTGGAAGGTGGCAGGCACTCAGGTGCTGAGAGGGGATCTCCATGCAGGAGTAGATTGTGCCCATGCAGATGCTGGACAGTGAGAGGGGGCCTGGGGCTCACCAGAGAACAGGTCCTTAAACTGTCTAAGGAGCCTCAGCTCACAGATGTGTTCATGGAGCAGGAAAATTCAAGACCTTTAGAGTGGTGTGGCTGGGCCAAAAGACTGTAAATTACCCCATAGTGCTGATGGGGGCATGATCTTCTCACTCACGTTGCAAGCAGAGCTGAGCATATAGGGTTTATACTTGAACTAGCCCTGACTCTCCCCTCCTCTGCAGCCTGCCAAGCCCCGGGAATGCCTCCCTTCAACATCTGTCACCCAGCTTCTGGTTTCTCTCCCTTATTCTCATCATCTCTCCATGATTACTCCAAATCCTACAGGTCTCTTTGAACTCTCCACTTTTGTTTCTTCAAGCCTGTGTCTTCTTCCTCTGACCAGGGTGCTCCAGCTTCCAGGGTCCCAGCAACAAGGTCACCACTGATACTCCAAGCACCATGGTCCCTGTGCAACTTGAGCAAAACTGCCCACAAATACTTGCCTGTATATGTATGACACACATACATAGGTCACACACACAGATGTGCACATGCTAAAACTGTCTGGAATTCCAACAAACACATCCATTTCTTTTCAGTCTTGACAAGGTAAAAATTTAAAATATAGGTGCTTCCTGAAGTCCTGTGCTCACAGCTTCACAGCACGGACACTTTGACTCCTCCCAGAACCCCAAACTCACTGCAGTAGTTTACAAGGTGTTGTTTTTATATTTCAGGCTTTGACTAGGACTGATGAGTGCACAGGTACCTTAAATGAAAAATAATTAAAGAGATAATTGAACTGCTTTAAAATCCTCACCTGAATGTGAACTCAATCGTTTTCAGTTCAAGAGGAAGGCAGACTCGACAGGGGATGAGACTTTCCTTTCGTTCCTTGGTGAACTTCTAGTGCAGGCAATTACTTTGGTTCATGGTAATCTATTTCCTCTTAGTAACACATTAGTAATCAAAAGTTGAAGGCTTTCAATTTGCAGTTTCACTTGAAAGTTAGGCACACGGGTTTTGTTCAGATGCAGCCTCTTTCCTAACTGCCACAATATACCTGCTGCCAAAGGCTGGCCATGCATTTAGGATTTAAAGAGAGATGGGTAGGCGAGGAACAGGCAGAGGGGACAGAGAGTGACTTGGGTATCCTGTGCTCACCTGAAAGTGTTGCTACTGTCCTGAGGGCTGAAGAATGGCTAGTGACTGCATGTTGGAAGTGGACACCCAGGGGTGTGTCACCTGCTTGTGCCACGTGCACTAGAGCAAATATATTCCTGCAGTCCTGACTCTCATGCTTAACACAGAGTGATTTGTACAAGGATGAAGGGACTGAGGATGCTTGAAGAGAGGGTACAAAAGGAGGCAGCAAGAAACTGTCTGACCTGCTGGAGAGGAAGGAGGCACGTAGGAAGCCCACCACACATCTGAAGGCTGATTACTGAAGGCATACACATCCCTCCTTGCAGTAGGGATGTCTATAGAGAAGAGTACTTCATATGCTGGACACAATCCCTACCTTGGGCTCTGGCTCCCCTTAACACTAAAACAAGGAAGATGAGAAGCAGTCCTTATACTTGCTGTCTCACAAGTGTACTGGGCTCTGTTTTTAGCAACTGTGGACTTCTGTCTATGAGCCCCAAAGCATGCAAGGTTTCTAAGTGAAAGAGCCTTTCATAGCTCTGAATCTCCAGGAGAAGGGGCAACGCTACTCTGGACCAGATTTAAGGTTGTATATGAAAACAAATGATGGTCATCATTAATACATTAACACGTAGTGAGAAACTATCCAAAAATGTACCAAGGCCAACCCTTTTAGCTGGTCTATAGATGATGCTTAGATCTCAGGTTAAGTCCGCAGGTCAACAGTAAGGCCATCTGGCTCATGGACAGGCTCTTTTTTTCTGATCATTTAGACTCGGCTGAAGCCCCCTTGGCCAGCCTATCATAGCTGGTATTGGGTAGACTCCCCACAACTGTGTATGGCCTTCAGAGGTGCTAGCTAGGAGTCAAGCCACGAACATGCGGACACACACCCTAGCACCCCCTAGTATCAGCAAACACTGACCTTTGCTGAGAAGGCAAAGCTAGTGAGGTATTAGAGGCGACAATGGGGAGGGGCTTTGGCTTTGCTGGAGGGCCAGGGAAACCCCTCTTAGAAAGGTGCAAAAGCCCAAAGCCAAGCAGTTACCATAGTTAGTGAAGGTCAGTGGGTAGGGAACATTTAGGGCAGAGAGAAGTAGAAAGAAGTGTTCAGCAGAGGATCTGGGTGAGTGAAAGGCCAGGGTGGGGTCTGTAGAGGGGCCTGGGCTCTGCTGTCACTGTCCTCAGACTGACTTGAACATGGCCCTGACTCTCTCACTCTTCTATTCTACCATCTAGCCTAGTCTGGGTTCTCAGAAACCATAGCCTTCTGCCTCTTGGTTAGGGTTGCTGCTTTGGCAGCTGTCTTAGGGAATGAGGTGGGAAGGAGTAGAACTGTAGTCCATCCTCTCTGCTCCTGCCAATGGGCCTATTGCTGATTCTTCTGCCATGAGAAGAATATCCTGAGGTGCCATGACAACTCCATCCAGGAGTCCACTGCGAGACAGGGAGGAATCAGCATAGAGCAACCTCCTGGCATGCCCTGCACCCATGGTCTTCTGAAGACCTCACACATCTCAGTCCTTCATGAGTGGGTGCCAGGTGTGTCTTGCAGCATCTCACATCCCAATATTAACAGAAAGGTTATCTGCTGAGGGGAAAGGCATGAGGCAAGCTGCTGGTGGATAGAGCATGGGAAAGATGAGATCAAGGGTACTAAAGATGCATGGAGATCTTTAGACTACCCAAGGGTCCATGTCTATGACACACCCAGTAGAAGTTGACCACTTAAGTCATCTTCTCTCTAATGCCTTTTGTTTGGTTCAGTGAGGAAGCTGTTAGCCCTCGAAGTGCTTCACATCATTGTAGTTACTACACATGCTGTGGTGAAGCCAGATGATCCAACAAGTAATATACAGGAGAGAGGCAGCAGAATGCCACTGGGTGTGGATCTGGACCATAGGACAGCCAACCAGGCTGCAGCTCCTCAGAGGTCATGATCTCTGATCACATCTGAAATTCAAAGGACCTCCTTCCAACACCTCCACTGCAGAAACCATGAGGTCCTGCCTGTGAGAACTCTGACCCACCATAGATGCTTTACTATGTACATGTGGGAAACAAAAATCTTTTGAACCTGGCAACTTTAGTATCGAGGTACTGGGAATTTTAAAACACACATGAAAACAATGCAATCACATTACCTATTGGTTTGCAGCACATTTCAAAGAGATATGTAGACCAGGGTAAAAGAGAGGAAGCCAGACCACATGCTGTTTGCCACCCAGAGGTTGAGAACTCAGAAATAGTGATTCAATAGGTCTCCACATGTCTTGTCTCATCCAGTGGGATTGGGTCTATCTTCTTCACCTCTGGAAACACTGAGCCAGGCAGGGCTCCACAGAACAATGAATCCTTAAAGACTCCAAGCTCTAGCCATACCTCCTATCTACCTGCTGCCTGCCTCTGTTGGAGAAAATCCCACCTCGGGCTTCATCTCCCAATTTTGGAATGTCCCTTCCAATGTTGCTATGCCTACCTTGTCTACCCATCCCCAGGTGGTACACACTGGGCCTTTCCTGGAACACATGGAATGAGTCTATAACCATGACCCTTTCCCCAGGTGTCTTGGGAGCTGATAAATTAGACTGTGCACCTGGGAAACCATATTTTCTGACTGCAGAGTAAACTTAAGGTTATTCAACCCCTGAGTTTCTATCTCTTCCATGTGAGGGGCCAAGTCAATGTCTGGGAATCGGGGGCTATGGGACTTAATGAACCTGCCACTCACAGGCTACACCGGGGACACTGATACTCAGGGACACCTGAACTTGTTGTGGATAAAGTGGCAGCATTTGAATCGAATGCCAGCCCCGCCCTTGCTTACTTTGTATCTGGCAAGTTCTTTGAACTCTGGAAGTTCCCAGGAGCTCTGGGTGGGTGAGGGGGAAGAGTGATATTTGAAATCAAATGGCATCATGATGGAAATGCTGTGATGTGCATGGAGCAGCTCAGGGTGACCCCAGAGCACTTGTTATTGGCTTCTCCCCTGATCCTCAAGTGAACCCTCTGTGTGCCCTTTTTATCTCAATGGTTCATAGAGCTTGACAAAGCTTACTGCTGAGGAAACAACTGAATCCATCCTTGAGGCCCTATTTACAGCCCTGATACAATCTTGAGAATTACTGGAGCTGGGCATGGCTGGACAGGAGCGCGCTCTATTAGTATAGTAGACTGCTGCCTGCTTAGGGACGGGCTTCAGAGCACCTAAAATAAAGACACACACGGCGTATTTCACGGAGGCACACTGAGCCCTGCAATTCTCTGGGTGAAGATAATGAGTTTCTGCAGAGAAAATGAGGCCCTCTCCCTATGTTCCATTTTCTAGCCCCCCATCTTTCTTTTAACTGATATTATCCCAGAAATTACCAGAAGGCTAGGGAAAGAGACCCGAACTCTATTCATCCCTTGTCTGCCCTCCAGAGTTTCCCTTAAGTCTAGGCCACACACTCACCCTGGGTCCAGTACTGTCACATTCTTTATGAAAGGAGGAGCTATTTAGATAATGGGGCTGAAATTTCCAATATATTACTTTTGAATCCATGCTAGGAGTGAATACCAAATTGCTCTCCCACACATATTATTAAATGAATCATCACAACTGTGGTTACCTGCACTGGGCCTGCACCACAAAGGACCTGTCAAAAATCAGTCACAGAACGGGGAGGGGCTCACAGGCCCTACATCATACTGCTGAACGACAGACTACTGATAGCTTCTGGGAGAAGGGGAGTCATTTGTCCTGAGTCCACCAGACTACAGTGGACAGTTCCAAACCCATTGTCACTCAGACAGCCCTGGTTAAACTCGGTGGAAGACAAAACAGAATGAATTGACAAGAACAGGACAAAGACTTTCAGGGAAAGCAGTGGGCAGTGGGGAGGTGGAAGGTCAGAGTGATCGGTACACATTGGGTATTTGTGCAAAATTGTCAACGAACAAATTTAATTCACAAATAAAACTACAAGAAGCTCATATTAGTTAACAGTGCTAACACTCGTCCCCACCTCATGATTAATCAGAAAACATTGTCCTCCTAAGTGGCGGATGGATAAACACAGCCTTCAAATTCAGCTCTGAGCATCTCAAAGCCTGAGGGTATTTGCTATTTTTCTCACAAATCACATGTTTTTTTCCCTGTCATTCAGTTCCTATTTTCTAAATCAGTAAAAAGCTATTGGATATGACTTGGGAATTTTCAGAAAACTAATTGGGATGATGTTTAACATGATGACAACATTTTGGAAACATTGTAATGCTGGAGAGCCATGGACAGAGCCCTTCTGCCCAAGTCTCCTGTGCCCTGCCTTCTATTTTAAATTGTTAATCAAAACTACCCAACTTATTGCTTATAGGGAGATGGGATAAATCTTTCTATGCCTCCGAAGCTGTTTAAATTATTCACCGTGCTTACTACTTCACTCCTGAAGGGAGATTATCCCTTTTAATTGGAAATCTTCTATTATTTGTGCCTGAAATGTTTGAAAGAACAAGTTGAGGTGCAGCCGCTATTAATAGCCCACTGCAAGAGAGCATAATAAAGCTGGAGTTGCATGTAAGCTATTCATTGAGAGGCACATTAACCAGTCATTTCTATTAATCATGCCTCAAACATTTGAGGGACAGTCTGGGCCGCCTCACATCTTACCAGGTGCTTTATAACTTCAGTTTTGCGCCTGCTTAAGCAATGCTTCTGTTTCTTCATAGTTATCATCTGCATGATTAGATGACTATGTTTCTGTAGCAAGCTGTGCACCATTCTGGAGAGGGGTGGTGTGTATGGAAGTCAGACTCAGCTGGGTCATCATTATCTGTTACAACAGCAATAGCAATAGTGGGCTGCGAAGAAGAAGAAGAAGAAGAAGAAGAAGGAGAAGGAGAAGGAGAAGGAGAAGGAGAAGGAGAAGGAGAAGGAGAAGGAGAAGGAGAAGGAGAAGGAGAAGGAGAAGGAGAAAAGAAGAAGAGAGCCAGCTGGCTGATGATGTAAGGAGTCTCTGAAAGGTTTTGTTTATGGTAACCCCAGAATGACTGAATATCACCTGTAATTGATTGCAGGCACAAGGGCCTAACCCACTCCATAGGTCACTCAGAATCCTACAGCAAAGATGCTGAGAGAAGCCCAAGATAGGCACACCAACTCAGAGAAGCTGTGAGGTCTGCCACTGGGTGTTTGAACTGGTTCCACCCAAAGAGAAAGACGAGTTTGGTGCTCCCAGGCTAATGGGAAAGCCACTTCCAGGAACTCCTGGTGAATGGAGAGGTTGTTGATCAAGGCTCCGGGCTCAGTGTCTTGCTGGGTCCATGAATTTTAGCTGTTATACAGCTTCCACAAATGAAAACAATCATCTTCCTCCCTCTGTGTTGTCCCTGTTTCCTTCCTGTTGCAGCAACCCAAGATCTATATGGCGGTTTGATGGGGAGGGATTCTCCCTCACCCAGGAGGACACTGCCCCCTGAAAACAGGCACTGAATTTCTACTGTGGTGGCAACCAGGGGAAATTCACCCAATGTGTCCATATGAAGTGTTCTGGACTGGGGTGAGACTGCATCCTTAGCTGTGGGCTGAGGTGTGTGTGTGTGTGTGTGTGTGTGTGTGTGTGTGTGTGTGTGTGTGTGTGTGTGTGTGTGACTACTCCTGTGAGAGCCCCACACATGCCCAAGGCCTTGTGTTTGGAAGTGTACAGCTCCTGGACTCCTTCTGAGCCTGAGTCACAGATTGCAGCTTGGCTGCTATGTCTCAGCCAGGTGAAGGGGCTTCTGTCCACAGACTCAGTGTGACCTGTGATTTTGACTTGGGATGACAACTCTCTAAGACTACAGGACTCTGACCATCATCCATGTTATAACCCAGTAGGACACTCAACTCATTTCAGCCTGGAAGCAGAGAAGGTACCAAAAATAAGACATAGCTCTCCAGTGTATGCCCCTGTAAGATACTTCCTCCAACTAGGTCCCAACTCCTAATTTCTCCTGATATCTAATTTCTACCACCTCCCAATATGTCATTGGGTGGATTAATCTACCAATGAGCTCAGAGCCATCAGGATCCAATCACTACAGCAAAACCCCAGCTCTGAACATTGCTGCAATGGGAATCCAGCCTTGCACACACAAGTGTCTTGGGAGATATACCATACCCAAACCTTAACAATGATCCTAGAACATTACGAGTTCTTTCCATTCATTTAAGTCTTTAATTTCTTTTAGCAACTTCTCTTAGTTTTCTGGGCATGCATTGCCCACCCTTTGTCATCTTGCTTCTGTGTTCTGCTCCTTTTGATGCTATGGTAAGAGCTGTTTCCTTAGCTTCACAGTCAGTTTGTTCACTGCTGCTGGACAGAGGCAGAGCTGGCTTTTGAATTTTTAATCTGGTACCTCATAGTTTGGCTAGACCCATCTATTTATTCTAGTAGTTTCTCAATGGATCTGTAGACTTGCTTGAATACAAGGCTGTGTTATCTGCAAATGTGCCTCTTTCCTTTCAGATCTGGAATGGCTATTATTTCTTTTTCTTTCCTAATTGCCCCGACTGGAACTGCCAGTACTATGGTGCATAAAAGCAGCCAGAACAGAGTGAACACACTGCCTTTGTGCCCGATCCCAGGGAGGCTTTTGTAATTAGGCACGGGACAGCTGTGGGCCTTTGTTGGACTAAGTTGAGCACTGTCATAGTTAACTGGAAGCGTCTTTTGGTAGGAGGCTGGCACAAGTATGGGTAAACACTAAACTGAGCAGCATCAATGTGTTAAGAGCAGTAACCACTAGAACATTAGACAGTGATGGACATTTCTTTAAGTGCAGAGGTTTGGGTTATGAAAATGGAGTGATTTCACTCACCAAGGAGGCATGAATCTCAGAGCAACTTGGTGACTCTGTCTCCTTCCTACAGAATCCTACTTTCTCGGTTCCTTTGCTGAAATGTGACAAGCTCCTTTGCTGGGAGCTAGAGGAGGCAGTCAGGTCTTGAGGAGGGTGCTTATTGTAGACTTATTTCTATTCTGATTGCCTACCTTCGCTCATACACTCCTTTTCCTGATGAAGGAGAGACATCTGAAGCAAATGCTTGTAATTCATAAATCAGAGAAAAGGACTGATGCCATTCAGCCAATGAGGTTGTTTAGGCTTTGAACACAGTAGGAGATTTGGATTTAGAGACACTAGTAGGCTTCAGCTCAAAACCAAGTCCACTCAGAATACACTAAGCACTTCACAGGAAGGGATGCACTGCCATGATCCACTGTGGATCTCAATGTGGCACCAGGTGAGTGCTGCTGGGGAGGAAGATAGACTGACTCCCTTTTGGTCCACACCCCAGGAGTAGACTAGGATTCTGGAGGACAAGCATGGCTTTTGTGGGCCTTGAAGCCTGACTCCCTTTCTTTAGGCTGGACTGCCCAGATGCAGCAGAATATAGGCGAAGTTGTGAGCTTCCCTTGTTCTAGATAGGTCAGAATTTTTGCTGAGAGTAAAGTGGGGTAGGGAGATGGACCCTCATACTGGGTTCCAGACCAGTAACTCTTCAGCATTACCATGTAAGAGGAGACTTTATGAATCTCATTGAATCTGTTTATCTGAGAAGGGTTGACAGTGCCCAGCATGCAAATACTTCACACACACACACACACACACACACACACACACACACACACACACACACGAGAGAGAGAGAGAGAGAGAGAGAGAGAGAGAGAGAGAGAGAGACTTTACCAGACATAAATATGTACAGTCATGCACTCATACACAAGCATAAGCAAATATTCTTACAAACACACGTATATGATATGCATGGAAACATGCAGAGGCACACATGCAAGTACACACAGGTATACATAACACACAAGCACATATATATGTAAAACATGTATCCACATGTATATATGTACATGCAACATCCTTCATGAAAAGGCACACATGTACAGATAACTTCTTCATATACATTCATGAATATACATACATAGTTCAACACTTATACAAAAATATACATGCACACACACACGTTGTGGAATATTTTACTACCATAGACCCGGTAGGCTCTCATATGTCACAGCCAATTTATTAAAAGCATAACAATTGGTCTGTGCAATGAGTGAGCTGGAGTGAGCAGTTCATTATTGACTCAGTGCCAGTTTCCTGTCTCTGCAGCTTTTTAGGAGTGAGGTGGAGAGGTAATGCCAGTGGTCAGGAGTGGGAAAGATGACAGTATAAGGCCTTGCAAAATAGCACTCAGGGAAGCCATGATGTTGGCAGCAGCAGGCAGATATAAGGTGAATTTGAAACAGCACTACATGGCATTAGTTATGGTAAAACCCACACACTTTGTGTATTGTGTTTTATATTGATGCTGATTCATAACAGTGTGAACCTGTTACCATTATTTTTAGAAGAAGATTTGAAAAGGAAATCAAAGTTTGTTTATTGACTTTTTTTTTGTTTTGTTTTTTGAGACAGGGTTTCTCTATGTAGCTTTGTGCTTTTCCTGGATCTTGCTCTGTAGACCAGGCTGGCCTTGAACTCACAAAGATCCACCTGCCTCTGCCTCCCAAGTGCTGGGATTAAAGGTGTGCGCCACCACCGCCTGGCAACGTTTTTTTTTTTTTTTAAATACAGATGAAGTCTATGGTGATCTTTGGGTTCTGTAGCTGTGACAACCAGGCACTTTCAGTGTCTCCCTGACTCACCAGCTCTCTAACCTGCCCAGATGTTTTCTCTCCCAAATCATTATTTGGAAAATTGGTAGGTAATTCATTTTACTTCAGAACAGTTTTTGTCAAGATCTAGGTCAGCCTGGGAGAGTGATATTTATGTGAGCATCTCCTGTCAGAGTAGAAAGGGCCAGAAGATTTAAAGAGCCATCTGTGCAGCAGACCAGACTGGGGGATGCTTCTGGCCACACTTGCAATGTCTGCAGACACTGTGCCTAGGCCTGTGACAGTGTGTGCTGCGTATCTGCCCGGCACCAGCCATGAGAATTAACAGCTATAAGTAATCTCTCTCTACCCACCTCTCTGAACATAGTCTCAAGTTCTTTATCTGCTCTATGCTAAAAATTTATTAAGTATTTAGGTATAATCTATATTAGTCTTTATTTTATAAAGAAAGCATTTAGACTTTTTCCTATTTGGTACTTTTGGTTTATTCTCAATTTCTTTAATCTTGGAGGAAAATAATCAGGATTATTGGCTAATAGCCTTGATATGAAACATCTTTTTGCTTTTATAACAAGGTACACATATTATACAATGCTGTATGGTGTTGAATATATTAAAAATCATTAGTGCCGTGTACTGCATTTTTTATGAGTGTGTGTGTGTGTGTGTGTGTGTGTGTGTGTGTGTGTGTGTGTACATAAAGGAGAATGTGCATGTGTGTACATAGGCATGTATATGTACACTAGAGAACAACTTTGGGTGTCATCCTCAGGAGTGCCATCAACCTCCTCGGAGATATGTTCTTTTATTGGCCTGGAACTCACCAATTAGGCTAGACTAGCTTGCTGGGGAGACTTAGGATCTTATGACTTTGCATCTCCTATGCTAGGATCACAACCATGCACTATCATGCCCAGAATTTTAAATCTCTTTTTATTTGTTTGTGTTTGAATGTGTATGTACCATGTATGCCTGTCTGTCTGTAGGTACGCAGTGTGCACAGGTGCCCACAGAACCCAAGATAGATGTCATATCTCCTGAAACTGGATTTATAGGCAGTTGTGAGCCACCCAACATGGATGCTAGGAAAAAAACTCAGGTCTTTTACAAAAGTAACAAGTACTCTTAATTACTGAGCTATCTCTCTAGCCTAGTGCTAACAGTTTTATGAGTGCTGGGGCCATCTTGGGTCTGGTATGCTGCCTTTTTATACTCAGTGTTCATAGACTTGAACACACACACATCTGCATCTGCATCACACACACACACACACACACACACACACACACAGACATGGACACAGGCACAATGATATGAATGTGTTCATCCCCTGGTGTAGGGCCAGCACTTGACAATCTTTCCCACTGTTCCCTGTAGATACCAAAGTCTGTGGACGTTCAAGTCCTCTGTATAAAAGGAACTAGAATTTGCATATGACTGTGTACATCCTTGCATTTGATAGTCTCTGGACCACTGCTAACACCTAGTAGTGCAATGCTACTGTTACATGCATAGCTCTTACACTGAATTCATTAGAGAAAAACATGAATAAAATCATCTGTGTATGGTTGGTGTAGATGTGATTTTTTTGAAATATTTTTGATCCATGGTTGGTTGACTCAGAACCTGCAGAGACAGAGGGCTGACAGCATAAATTGACATGAAACCAAGCGGCATGAAAACAGACTCAGCCATTCCTCAGGTAGATGCTTATGGTGATTCAGCCTCAAAGGAAGAGACCATCTTTGTTGTGACCTTGCTTGCTTTCTGAATGACATCACCAGAGAAAAGGCACCAGCTTTTTAGAGAGAAAACACTGGCCTTCCATTTACATGGTTTCCACCTGTGTCAATCATTTGAATTGACTAATACTTATACACAAATAAAAAGCCAAGTTGCTAAATCAAATATATTTAGTAAACTTCTTTAGTATTTTCTAAGCATGGGCACATTGCAATGTGTTACATTTTTTTAATGGTGAATGAATATGGTGAAAATAATTGTTAGGCAAATTTGTCAAATTATTGTAATTTTGTACTGCTCTCTTAATTCCATTTCAATGTTACTGTTTCATACCTTACTGACTTTTAATTGACTGTTCATTACAGTCATAAATTTGACAACATAGCATAAGAAAAATCTATTTAATATTCAAAACTACCACAGCAATTGAACTGTTCAGAGGTGTAGTCTCAGGTGTATCTCTCTACAGAGAAAGTGTTTGTGGGGCTGGAGGGATATATCAGTCTTTAAGGGCTAGGCTCACAACCATAAATATAAGAGGAAGTGTCTTTTCATTGTTTTTGAGACAGAGTTTTTCTATATATCCATAGCTGTCCTGGAACTCTCTCTGTAGACCAGACTGGCCTTGAACTCACAGAGATCCACCTGTCTCTGTCTCCTGAGCACTAGGATTAAAGGTGTGCGACACCAGTGCCCAGATGAAATTTTTTCCACATTACATCCATTTTATCCATCCATCCTTCAATCACCTAGAAATTCAGCTATCTACTTGATTGATCATTATCCATCCATCTATCTATCCATCTGCATGTCCATTCATCCATCTATCCATCTGTATGCCCATCCATCTATCTATCCATCTGCATGCCCATTCATCCATCTATCTACTTAGCTGGATCCAGTCATCTTCCCATCCATTTGTTCATCCATCCGTATTTTTCTAGTATTTTTCTATCCTCTAACTACCTAGCCATTCACTCATCTACCATCCTTCTATACTCTATCTAACCATCTATTCATCTGTCAGTCTTACATCCATCCACCCATCTGTTTTTCATCCATTCATTCTGTAATCTACCCACACATCCATCTGTACGTGCATATATTTGTCCATGTATCTATCCATCCATCTAACCATCCACTTCAAATACTAATGCAGTAGTAACTAATGCCAGGCTCTGGAATGCATATCACAAGGGCCATCTTTCAGACAGAAGGAGATCCATGAAGGCCCCATTTATCATGACTGGCTGCTGCTTGGATGTGTTTCCATCTGTCTTACCAATTGCATTATTCCTTATGCTCCAAGAACTGACCTGTACAGATGACATTATGAGCATCATGTGCTGTGATTCCTTTGTTAATCCAAGGGAAGCCCACAGGGGATCCAGGACAAAGAAGAATCAGAACATTCATTCCCTTTACACCTTTCTGGGAGGTCCCCTCAACTCTGCCTAAAAAGAACCAGACTACAAGATACCATTTACCATACTGTAAGCTACCTGACTGGGGAAGGCTGTTCCTACTCTCCACTACTGTGAATGTGCAGAAGATAAAGTAAATGATTCAGGGTCTTGTACAGACTAGGCAAGCAATGAACCACCTCTGTCTTGGCTAGGGTTAATTTTATTTTAGTTGTCAGCTTCATACTGCCTAGAGTCTCTTGAGAAGGGAGTTTGAGAGACATCTATGGGGGAATTGATATGATTGATAATTGACATAGGAGAGCCCAGAATACTGTGGTAGGCACCATTTCTTGTAAAAGTGGTCCTGGGCTCTATTAAAAAGTCAAGCCTGAGCCTGAGTGAGACAGCAAACAGTATTCCTCCACAGTTTCTGCTTCAGTTCTGCCCTGGCTTCCCTCTGTGATGGACTATGACCTGGAAGTGAAGCCGAGTGAACCATTTCCTCCCTAAGATGCTTCTGATCTATTTAGCTTTTTTTTTTTTTTTTTTGGTGTTTTACCACAGGAACAGGATGAGACTAGGACAAACTCATTTTAAAAACAGATTTTAGGGCCTGGTGTAGCAGTTAGGAGCTCTCGTGGTCTTGCAGAGGACTGACGTTGTTACCCATTTCCAATGTGGGGCAGATTACAACCTCCATAACTCCAGGTCCAGGTACCCAATGCCCTCTTTTGTTCTCCAAGGACACCTGCAGACACAAACACACACACAAACACACTCATAACTTTTTAAAATAAAATTTTGTAAGGAAATCCTTTATTTTTATTATTTAAAGCAAATTTTTAGATTTACTTTTTATTTTTATTTTTATTTACGAGAATGCCTGGGCATCTTGAGTGTATGCTGTGCGTGTTCAGGTGCCTGAGGAGGCCAGAGAAGGGTGTTGGATCTCTTGGAGCTGGAGTCATAAGTAGTTGTGAGTGTCCCACTGTGGGTGCTGAGAACCAGGCTCCAGTCTTCTCTGTACTCTTGTACCTGCTAAGCCAACTCTCCAGCCTCAAATAAAATAAATTATGTGTTTGAGACAGGGTCTTTCTGAGTTGCCCAGGCTAGCCTTGAACTGATATGTAACCTAGGCAGGCCTCAAACATAATTTGACTGCCTCAGCCTCCTGAGTTGCCAGGATGGCAGGCTTGTGCCATCCAGCCCAGCTAGAATGTGTTTAGACCAGTTTTTTGTATCTGAATGCATTCTCAAAAGTCAGATTTCAGAAGAATTAGACAATGTACTCTCCATTATATGCTCAAATATGACATGAAGACCAGGTGCTATACATAAAGGGGCCTTATCAATGACCATATACATCAAGGTCAATCCTCATTTCTGGGCACCTTTTTTTTATCATAATAGATACAGGTAAAGTGCAACTGAATAAAACTCCTCCCCAAAGGCTTTACAACCAACATTTGAGGGTAATGTCATGGGTTTTCCATGGACCAGTCTCAACCTAGTGCTGGCTCAGCCTGAGTTTTGTAGACAGACAACCAGGTTTCAAATAACAGCAATATTTCTTACCCTTCTAAAACACTGAAAAGACCTCATTCTGCCCCAGTGGCAGCTACTCCGGTCACTCTAACTCAGCTCCACCCAGTTAAACTAAGTCAGCTGGGAAACTCTGTGGGACCCACAATGGTGGTGGTCTGCACAAGCTATAGTGACAGCAAAGATGGACCATCACGGTGGGGCAGCCCAGAGGTCCTGCAGCTCCTAGCATGGTGGCTTAGCTTCTGTGAAAATGGCATGCTGGCCAGCCACTCCAGGTCACAGGACCAGACAGTGAGGTGGACATGCTCTTGCTGTCTCTCACGTTGTCTCTTGAGTCTATAGATGAGAGGTGAGGTAGGCCACAGCATTTGAGAGAGGGCACAGAGTGTTAGTAAATTGTTCCCTGTTGCTTATTTCAGAAAACTGTCTCAACACCTGTCACTGCCTGGTGATGAATCTTTAGACCCATCCATCGGGCCATAAGAGGAGGGAAGTAGCTCATCGCTACACAAGGACCCACATCAATCAGGCAGTGTCTGGCCCTCAGACACTTGAGGCTGTCCTTGTTCCCTTTAAATGATGCAAATCAAATACAAAACCCAGCTCATTACTATGTGAGATTTGAGAAAAATGCAAATGAATACTTCCAAACAAGGAAAATGATGGAACCTTTCTCATCATCCCAATTTAAAGAAAATAACACCCTCCCAGAAGCTGTGACATTTCCATGGTGGCATTTGAGCAGGGACACTGGCTCCTCTCTATGGGCCATTCACAGCACAAGCTCTGCTTTATGGCCTAAATGGAAACAATGGAACGTTCTTCATAGTTCAGGGAAGGAAGACCCTTTGGGGGCGAGATGTTTTATAGGGATGTTGAAATATATCTTCTTCCCTTTAGCTGTGTTGTCTGAGCTGACCATACACTGGGTCTGTATTCTTCTGTTCAAAGTGTGCTGACTCTCCCTCATCTTCTCTTCCTACTGGAAGTTGGCACACAGTTTGGTAGCTGGGTTCATTCTCAGAAGGCAGCAGTTCCTTCTGGCCCTGACCTGGGGCAAGAGAACACTGCTCACCTGGAATGAAGAATGTACTACAGACTTTCAGGAGGCCCCTGCTTTGTGACATCATGTTTGGTAGGATCTGGTCTTCAGTGGCAGAAATCTATGCCTGAGTAGTGAGATCTTGTTTGAGCTCAGCTTGGCATCACAGACCCCTGAGGGGATCTTCTTTAGAATCCCCAGGGTCCTTGGACTGATTTGAGTTGCCACCAGAGATATCTGAAGCCCCCTTGGCTCTCCTGCCCACTGCTGAGGACTCAGCAGGGACTTGCTGAGCATGCAGGATCTTTTATGATTCCACAGTGGAGCATCCATCCACATCTAGTCTGCAGCACCTCTAGGCTAGGAGACAGGAAAGTCTGCTGACCATGCTTGTACATCACAAGGTCACTTGTGGGGAACTAACTCTGTGACAGAAGCCACCCTGGAAAAGGAGGCAGGAACTACCTACTGTCAAGGAAGTGGAATTCTGAGTGTCCTTTCAGCCTTTTGTGGTCATTGTGAGGTTGGCAGAGGAAAAGTCAGAAACAGACCATGAGGTGAAATCACTAGTATTGATTCTCTGTTTAGCAGGTTCTGTGTCCAGTCAGTGGACCTGTGATTGCTGGCAGACACACACAGGAGGTATGGCTGCAGCATGATGAACCGGCACAACACACAGGAGGTATGGCTGCAGCATGATGAACTGGCACAACACACAGGAGGTATGGCTGCAGCATGATGAACCGGCACAACCCGTAGCCAGGAGGGTTGTGAACTTACCTGCAAGCACAGCATTTTTTTCTGATAAAAGTGCAATTTATTCTAATTGCTGTCATCTAACCACCATTTCATTACTGGCAAAACAGGTCTCTTTAGTAAATGGTCAGGAATAGTCTTCGTGGCCGTTTTAACAGTCACAGATGGACCCTGACAGAAACTGCACTTCGCAAAGAAGAGTCGCCCCAACCGACCCCACTCCCTGTACTGAACGTGCTCCATAGCTGTTTTTCTGATGAAGCTGGGATCACAGTGGAGCAGGCAGGCACAGGAGCGCAGGACATTTTTCATGGCAAAGGGTGGGCTGCACTAATTTGTGTAGTTACCGGGTTATAATTGTACTTGAAAGACAGCAGTTTTTTCCCCTCTGCGCTGAAGCCGTTTGGAGGCCTGCATGAACACGGGGTGTGACAGGCAGTGTCCAAGTGCAGCACAAGACTCAGATTTATTTAGGTCACAGCATGGTTAATAATTAATGCAGATGGGCTGCTGATCTGAAAAGTTCTGAAGGGCTCGTTCACTTTGCTTCAGACACTTGATATTCCAGGCTGTCTTCAGGATTCCGAATTGCTAATGAGCTCAGCTTTGCAAGGCGTTAATCACGTTGGCTTGAAAAAGGCAGTGGGGATGAAGAAAACTGTATTAAAAACAAAAACCCACGTGCACATATAATAGGAACCCCACGTGTCCTCAGTGTAAACATGACTATTAACACACTGTCTTAACTGGGGAAGTCGTGGGAAGGGCTTGTCACTGATAATGTTCTGTAAACAAGCTTAACTGTATATTTACCACAATACTGAAAGGAAGCCAACATTCAGTACAAAGATTCAGAACTTGGTGTAAACAGTTCTAAGTTCAAATCTCATCCCTGCCATTAGGTGGCAAAATACACGCCTGTTCAGCAATACACAGGAGCTGGTAGTTCATTCCTGCTGATCACCCTGATGCTCAGATGCAGAGGCAGGAAGATCAGAAATTCAAGGTCATTTTAGGCTACATAGCAAGTTCCAGGCCACCCTGGGCTACACGAAACCCTGCCTTGTCTACTCTTGCTTTCAATTGCTGTGATAACACCATGACCAACAACAGTTTGCAGAAGGAAGGATTTATTTGGTTTACACATCCTAATCACAGTCCATTACTGAGGGAAATCAGGGCAGAAACTCAAGCAGCTGCAGAGGCAGGCGTCAGGGAGGAAGGCTGTTTACTGGCTTGGTCATCCTCCTTTCTTATACAACCCAGGACCATCTGCCCAGGGATGGCACTGCTCACAATGGTCTGGACGCTCTCATATCAGTCAATAATGAAGAAATGTTACACAGACTTGTCCACAGCCAATCTGATGTAATTCTTCAGTTGAGGGCCCTTCCTCCCACAGAACTCTGGTTTGTATCAAGTTGACAAAAACTAACAAGCATGTTGTCTCTAAAGGTTAAAAAAAAAAAAAAAAAAAACAGGAACAACAAAACTCTAGCACATACAAATGCCTCCTTTTTTCCATGTGGGACTCACTCACTCCGGGCTTACTACACCGAACAGGACCAGAGTCATTGTGCATTGGTTTGAGAGCATTAATAATAAACTCACCAATAAGTCTCATTAAGGCAGAAATCAATAAAACACTTCCCCTTTGTGTCATCTGGCAACAAGTGGGCCCGGATTTGAACCCTGTACTTTGCTTTCTCTCTGTGTCTTCCATTGTCCCCTGCCTGTCTGTTTATGAGCCTGCATCTTTGCCTGCAGAATGTTGTCTTGCGAATCTGACCGTTTGTGTTTGTGTATATCTGAATGTCTGTCCCTAGAAAAGGGCTTTGCTCTCTCTTTTATTGGGCAACATAGAAAGCATCATGTGTGGAAGGATTGAGGGATACTTTACAGGAATCTTTAACAGAGTTTTACAAACCACTAAGTCACTGACTCTAATTTACCCCAACTGATCCAGGTCACAAACGGTATTATAAACATTGCTGTTTATCAAGCATCATGCTGATACTTTTTCAATCAAGTATGCTGTGTTCAACATTAACAGATACTCATTTTATAAGATTGCTTTCAACATACACTTTTTTCAGCAACTGAGTATCATAACACACATACAGATATGCATGTATTACTCTTGGGTCAGAGGCATGGGAAAGTACATAATTTAAGATTACAGCTATGTATTAGCTTAGGTTGTAACAGTTGATTATGTAGGAGATCCAAGGCAAGGAAGGTTGGTTGTTATCTTAAGGCAGATTAAACAAGTAGGCTGAGTACACAGTAGGAGAGCAGCCTTAAGTCTCAAGTGACCTCAAGGTATATTTTAACTTCAGCTATGAGGTCCGATCTCTTAAATTGTAGGAGATACTTTCATCTTAATGCATCGCCACACAATCATCTTGGCCCTTTGTGCTGAGTGTGGCAAATGTCGTGGGCTGGGTAGCTTCTCCAAGGCATTTTCCTCTCCAGTTCAGAGGTTAGGGTCCAAGTTCAGTTTGCCTGGTAAGGACTCTCTCCTAATTGTGTCTGCTTCCAAAATCTTCCTGGTTGTTCTCTCTGGAAAGTGATTTTTACATCCCATCATCACTTAGGAAGCCTACAATCCTTTTATATCTACCTCAAAATCTCACCTCAAATACATCAGCTGTCAAAGGCTGCCCCTCAGACAAGCATGGACGGGTTTGGGTGTCAGTGTGATCCTGTGTCAAACAGTGTGAGTATTCAGTTGACAGATCCCATCCTCCTCTTTACAGGAGAGAATGTGGCCGTATAGAGGTTGTGTGGCTGGTGTGAGGTCCTGTGACCTCATTACTTACTCTAAACTCTAATTTTCTTTGCAGACCAAGGGCACAGGGCACGTTGACAGAGCCGGCTACATTTGCACCATGGCCAGTGAGGACCTGCTCCTCAGACTCACACCACAGAAGCAGCAGTGAAGGCCACAGCAGGAGGCCTATTGAGAAGTATCACTGCCTACTGTGGGACTGCTGTCTTGATGGCTCTACAGCCTGTGTCTGGGTCATGGACAGGCCACTCACTGTTTTCATTATTAATGGGAACGTCCACATAGTTACATTAGGCATTAAAGTTCCACCCAAAGTGCATTTTAGGGGTCTTAGAACCTGGTGTTCTCAGAAGAAGGCACAGGTCCAAAGTGGAGGATAAGAGCATCCTGGCTGCTGGAGGGACCATGGGGTGCATGTTTCCATTGTGGGGTGGCCTTCTCTGCAGCCCTCTTCCCTTAGCTGCAGTAATTACTTCATCCTGAGATGTGCTGATGGAATGGCAGACTTTGATGTCATCCTGTGATGCTGAGGGCAGATGGTGGACAGAAGGGAGAAGGACTGGCTGGCCAACCCACTGCTGTGATAACCCTGGGGCCTGTGAAGATGATGGTGACTGAACTGAGGGTCAGATCTTAGGGTTCCTTCAGCTTGTGCTGCAGGACAGAAGAAAGCACTGACCCTGTGCTTGTGGGGTGCAGTGACCTTGGAGATAGGGACAGGGACAAATAATATCCTTAGTATCTTCATCCTTCCCTTAGCCACTAGAAATGATACATATCATTGGCTTTTGAGCATCTCTAGGACACACCCTGAGGGAAGAACAAGGGCCCATTAATTTTGGACTTGTTTGGATCATGTGGTGGGTAGGAATTGTGTGACATCCTCAACTGGGCTGACTTCTGTCACTCACAGGCAAGTGGGCAGTTTGTGGGAAAGAAACAAAGTGTTAAAATCCATTTTCCTCAACTGCAGAGCAGGGGCTGGAATCAAAGTTAAGACTACCCAGGTCTCCTGAATGGGATCCGCCCTGTAGCTCATATAAGGTCACCCATGTGCCAGCATGGTGGACTGGACATGCACCTGGGTCTCTGCAGGCCATGTAGTGACATCTAAGTGACGCGGATACCATTTCATCTTCTCTAAGTGAGCTGTAATTCCAAGTGAGAGGACTGCAATCAGGAGGGTAATTGGCATGTTGGAGGAACTCTCTGGTATCAGATGCTTGGCCAGCATGCTTTCATGTGGCTTCAGTGTCACTCAGCATATACTTAGGAGCAATTAATCAGCAACTAATCGCTGCTCTCCATGCCACATGCAGAGGTAATTATCTGTTTAAGTTCTCCAGCTGGTCACTGCAGATGCCACTGCCAGAGTCTGGGCACAGACAGGCTTACTGAGGGTGGGGACCAGAAGAGCAACAAGAGGAGCTGGGGAGAAGACTCATGGTTCCTTCCATGTACAGCAAGCATTGATAAGCCTGGGGTGCCCTGCAGCACCCAAGGCTGTACTGAGGGCCTTCCTATCAGGCCATTCCACGGCAGAAGACAAAGAATTAACTTAGTGAAATCCTGGGGATACCCAGAACCTGCTACTCCTCATGTAGCCTATAGGCTTCACCCTCCTCCTTCCCATAGGCTGTCCAAATTCCCAGGAGGCCCGACTGCCCCTGCTGGCCTCTAATGTTGACTGGAACCCTGGGTCGCCAAGCTTAGGCACCAACTGCATTATTTTGGAACCAACGTCTCCTAGGACACTAACGTATCCACTGTAGTGGCCTCTGAGTCACCAGGTCCAGGAGCCAGGCTTCCCCTTGGTCCCTCTTGGGTGTGTTTATAACCCTAAAATTTCCAAGATGCTCCTTTCCATTTCCTCCAGGAGTAAACCCAGCACATGGGTTCTAGATCTCCCATCCATGGAGCCTTTGGAGCAGAACATGGCCTGTGTGCTAGGTAGGGTGTGCCTGTGATTGGCTGGTGTGTGTGGGGGGGAGCAGGACCTTTAAAGTCATTAGCTGTGGTTTGGATATGCTGGGAATTTGTCCCCAGCATAGTAATGTAGCAGTCTATAGACCTTTAAAAGGTGGGCCTGAGTAGGTCATTCTCCTATGTCATTGTGGCCACTGCCATCTGTCCAGGTAATATAGAAATAAGTAAAAAACACCACAAAAGAACAAACGGCAAATAAACTCTGTGGCCCTTACCTGGTACCCACCGAAAACATGTTTTCAGCAGCTTTGTTACAGGACACAAGGCTGGACCACAAGGCTACAGTACTGCAGAGTAGGGAACTCTTATGACTAAATCTCGTTCCAGCTGGTGAGGCTTAAGAAGGCTGCTTATAATAAATGATAAACAGACGAGGGGGAAGGATTTTGATGGAAAAATCTTACCCCACGTAAAGACTCCACAAAGTCCCTGGAGTGAACTCTAGTGTCAGACAACCCATTAGCACACTCCTATAGGCTGACAGGTGACTGAGAAGTCAGTCTTGTAGGGTTAACACTAGCTTGCTGGTGATAACACCTTTAATGTGTGGGGTAGAGCAACAGTTGCCTAGGTTACAATGCAAACACCTGAAGGTAACTTTGCTAAAACAATATCCTGGAGCCTGTAGGAATATGATGATAAGAAGGCAGGGAGCCTGTTTTCATGTTGTCTGAATCCCCCAACAAATAGACACTTGGGACATTTGGGAAATGTCTAGCTAAGGCAACATGGCAGGCCTAACTTGGCCTGTTGCTGTGTTTCTTCTGCCTCAGCTGTGCTTCCTCAGTAGCTCAAACACCTACAGTCCTTTGCCCTCATCATAAGGCCCAAACCAAACCATGAAGCAAAGATGCTAATTTACTTGGAAGCTCCTGAGAGGAGTCGGTGGCCTGCTAGGCTAGCAGGTCAAGGCTGGGATGTTATACAAAAAAGCATCCCTTTTGGATAGGTGTCTGTGTCTAACAGGGATTTCCAGATCAGCCGATGAGTAAAAGTCCTACTGCTTTTGTTAGGTAAGCAGCCCACCTCTTTGTTAAACACTGGCTCCTTCCTGCTTGCTAGTGTCCTGGTAAAGCAGGCTTCCCTGTCCTGTTGGTAACATTTCTTGCTCTCATGTATGTTGTTTCCATTCCATGAGACCCATCATATGGTATCATTTCATTGTGATCTTGCCAACTGATTCTTCATACACACAAGGTGACCATGGCCATGCCTTATATATGTTCTTGGGACATAAGACTCTCAGATGTGCAGTCCTAGAGCCCACTGGAGGCAAAGGGCATTGTAACCAACACCGGTAAGCCCCTGGTGTTCCTGAGCTCAGCTGGAAGGTGGAAGACCAGAGGCCAGGACAGCTCTTCTGAGCATTAGGCTAACTGAGGTCTCAGTGGGACATCCTGGTCTGGTCTCAGTGGGGCATCCTAGGCTAGTTAGCTTCTGAGGAACCTCAGTATCTGCATCTGTTCCCAAGGCTTTCTTTGTGTGTGTGTGTGTGTGTGTGTGTGTGTGTGTGTGTGTGTGTGTGTGTGTCTGGTGAGGCCACTAGGGATAGAGACAAATTATTACTCTAATGATAGTCTCAGGCCGGGACTTCCCAGCTCCATACTTGGTATAGGAGGCCAGTGCCCATCTTCCTTGCCCATCAAGAATGAGAGCAGGTCTTCATCCCAGACCTCAGTGGCATCATTATTTCACACCTATCTTACTGCCATAGAACAGTCACGTGACTATTGGAAACCCGAGGCAGCCTTTGTGGAGCAGATACCTGGGGCCTATCATCTCTGAAGGATGTGGTCACCCTTTTTCATGGTGTGGCCTCAATCTCTGAGTGGTCCATCTCCCTGCAGTTGCAGAACAGACCCCTGAACCTGCCCCGCAGAGCATTACCTCCTGCCCACAGTCAGCTGGTGTGGCTGGCATGAACCGATAGGATTCCTGCTGGCTGACTGCAGGCCAGTGGGAGTCCATCTCTCCTAGTTGTCTCAGCACCTGTCCCTTCACAGCTGGCTTCTAGTGCAGTGGGTGGACTCCTTGGGGTCCTTCTTTCTAGTGTCACAGGGTAGGGAGCAGGAACCAGAGGTTTTCAAGCCTCCAGCTTGACCCTGAACCAATGTCCCTTCTTTGGGCTTTATTGATTGGGATCTGGCCAAAGGTATGAGTGAGTGAATGTGTTCTCTCTTCTTAGGATGGCCAGGAGATCAGATGCACCTCCCAGGAGCCTCCTTTTCCTACCCTGTCTCTCCTGGCCCAAGCCTGTGGCACCCTATCCGCCTCTAATCCTCTACACCCTGGAGACTGAAGGCTTGTACTCAGCTGGAGTCAGGCAGACCAAGATTGGGGGACGCCCCTGAACCTGACAACTTTGGGCAAATTTTTGTCTCCCTGAGCCTTTGTAGATGCACAGTGATCTATTTCTATTTCCTGGGGTTCTCTGCAAGATAGATGGTCACAGTGCATATATGTCTAACAATACACACAGTGCAGGGCCACAGGAAGTGCCTGCATTGGGTCATGGGGCTTTTCTGGCAAATATACTATTCTCTTTGGTATCTGGGGTATCTCAGCCATGGCAGAGATCTTAAGCAAGCTCTTTGACCATGGGCCTATGACTGTCTTTCCTACCTAAACCTCCAGTCATTGACCTATGTCCTGGAGCAAAGCAAACAGTGCAATGCCGTGGAAGGGCCAGGGCCAGTGCCCACCAGCTGGTAAGCATGAAGGGAGTGTTCACCAGTGTGTGTCAGCTCAAATGGAGTGAATTCAAACAGTGTTTACCTTACTGAGGCCAATCCAAATCTCTCCCTCGAACTCATTCCGCAGGGCAGAAGGGACGGATGTTTATGTAAGGAAGACAGCTGATGGAGCATTGTCTCCTTTTTGCTCCATCTCACAGGGCTCCAGTATCCCATTGTGGATGGCAAGGGGTTGGACAGAGGTTTGTTATCTCTGGAAGGTGCTGAAGGTGCCCCAGACCTGCTCTCCTTCCTCAACAGGCTTTTTGGTTCTAAGCCAGCTTCCTGGCCACATATACTAAGCCAGGAGTTATTGAGAGCAAAGCCTGGGTTGCAGAGGGAGTGAAGCCATCTCAGCCTTAGCCGCTCTGGCTGCCTTCTGTTGTACCCTTAGTGAGGCATGAAAATTCTCGGGTTTATTTTTTTAAATTTGTTTGCATATGAAATGGTGCTAAATACATCAAACCCTAACAAAAGCCCTAAGAAATAGGAGACAATATATGTAAATTGCATTTACTCCCTGACCTCAATAAATGCCTGTTATTACTGCCCTGCAGAACACAATCCTTTGTAAGAGCCAAGATGCAATAAGGTGCTATTGTTATTTTTATTTATTTTTCAGCATCATTTAGAGGTGGCCAAACACTCTTCTGAAAGCCTTGTTGTATAAAACATCACAGCAATGAATGGAAGTTTAGAGAGAGAATATTTCACAGGCCCAGGCCCTCTTCCTCTCCCTCCCCTGGATTTGGAGTAGCACAGTTCTCTTGAAACTACCCATCCTGGCTCCCAAGTCCAAAGCCCTTAAGCCGGGGTATGTATGGCTTCTCCTAGCCACCCAGTCATTAACTGGGTTGGGAGTTATTTTTTCTCTTTATTCTTGAAGAGCTAGGTGTCCCTCTGAGCTCCTAGCTTTTAGCAACAAGAAGCAGTATTGTGGGAGCAACTTTCCCAGTGAATGCATCTTTGCCGGCCCTCTGCTCTGATAAGCCAGGCTTCATCCCCCATGTTTTCTTATAAATCCCTGGAGCAGCCTTAGTTCCAGAGACCCGAGCTTCTGTGCCCAGTTGAGCTGTTTAGCTCAGCAGAGATGTGCAGTGCTCATGTGGCAGTCCAGACTCCTCACTGAGTTCCTGGAACTCAGGTCTCTCATCTGTTCATGGCCCCTGTGGCTTCAACAGTATATGGGTGAGGAAAGGGAAGGAAATGCTTGCTTCCTAACCACCCAGCCAGTGCTCTCCCATGGCCACATCTTATTAGGAACTCTTGAGAAATGCTTTCCCAGGGGATCATGGGAGTCTGACGGCACAGAGCTGAAATCTGGTGAACAATGAGCAATAACATAGAAGATTGTGTATCATTTGAAACATAAGTAAGGCTCTGTCAAACCTGAGGTGCTCAGAACAGCTGCTGGTTGTGACCCATTATCCCCTGTCCTCAGGTTCTTCTTCCTGGTGTGTTAGGAGACCTGGAGCCAAAATGGTGACTCCTCCAGAGACACTGGCTCTCTAGCATTTGTGAATGCCACAGTGTTGTTCATAGATGAGGTCCCACTGCTGGGGGGTAGGGGGTCTGTACTGGCTGGAAGTCTCGAAGATACTATCATACACAGACACCTGCAATGGAGGTATAAATGTGGTCAGCGGACTTTGGGAGTTGCCATGGTTCCCAGCCAGAGTGAGTCCAGCCTCACTTGGGACAGATGAGTGTTCCCACAGTGCCCTGGAGCTGTCTGCTCTGAAGCAGGGATCACACGGCTCAGTAAGGTTGTCCCCATGGTATGGAAGCTCATCATGAACCTTCATTCTGAGACTTTGGAAGAACACAATGACATTTCTTTTGTTTTTAGATATTTAGATATCATTTAAGGTAGACTACATGGGAGCCAAGTTCACCTGCCCCCTAGGGATTGTTCTTGACCACTCAACATATTTAAATTGAGTTTTCAAACCTTGCAATTATTGGTTTTTTCCCTTTGACTGTAACATACCCTGCAGAAGCTGCATTTGTGGATTACAGATTCAGAGACAGGCTTTTGAAGCCAGAGGCATAGCTCAGTCTAGACGGTGCGGTGTTTTGACAGAAAAGCATTAATGTGAAGTATACATGCTGTGAGTTCACTCATTTTTCCTTCTTAAGCACATTTTAGAGAAAGTCACCTGGCCAGGAGAACTTACAATTCAGGCTTATCCAGAGCAGTGTATTTTAGTCAATGGGCCACTGTCTATCCACCTGCATGGTTAGTTGGGCCTTCAGTGGTGTCCTGACTGGACACAACTACCTGCTGCTGGTAATAGTATCAGCCCCTCATCCCTGGCTTCAGGCCAACTGATCCTCAGCTGGTGACAGCAGTCAGGGACCTCACACTGACACACTTCCCTGGTGTCCCTGTTGAGAATACTGACATCCTAGAACCTGAATATGATTCAGTAATACCTGGTGGTGCTTTCATTTCCTCCTGAAATGGGCCATTAGGCAGGCCCAAGGATGCTGCTACAGAAGCCTCCCAAAAGCCTGAAATACTAGGGGCTTCCTCTAAGGAGGAGTCGCATTCCACAGGCCACAGTTCAGGCACTGATGTGTACCAATCACCCTCACAGACCATAGTTCAGGCACTGATGCAAACCAATCACCTTCATTTTCAAAGCAATAACTTGGCTGAGGCTAGCAGATTTTCATTCATTCATGGTAAAGTGAGAAAAACAGATTTGATATAACATTTCATTAGAACTTTTAAAAATCACAAATTTAAATATATAAAAATACATGCCTTGACCCAGGAAAGCTTGCTATCCAGACACTCAAATCTACAAAGAGAAAATTCTCTTTTGCTTCAGAAAAAGAGTCTTTGGTTTAGTTAGGGCATCATCCAGAAAGGCAGCCTCAGTGGAGCAAAGTGTGCTTTGATGGTGAGTATGGTGCTCAAGAATTGGGACTGGAGTTGAAGAATTCTAGAAAAATGCTGAGAAATGGCTGGAAGCTACCAAGGCTCCTCCCTTGGTGAATGACTCAATCAACTGCCATGGTATGGATTCTTTTATTCCATTTTATCATCGGCTCTAAAGTGTGATGCTGCAGATTTGGATGATGTGAAGAGATGCCATGGCTGCTTCCAGGTGAGAAGGTGCAAACTCCCCACTGAAGGAAAGAAAGTTATCATGTGCTGGCGATGCAGAGATCTGTGGTAAGTTGTCAAAGCTATTCTGTCCCTGTGCCCACATTACAGATTAAACCTCTTAGGTATTAAAACACCAGATACAGAAAGTTCAGTAGCACTGGAGGAGGCCCAGGCTTTGGAATCTTAGAACATGCACAAATGGGGCTGTGTCCTGATGGATCTGCTGGGCTGTTCAGGATGCTCAGGACCCTCCACAGAAGGACCAGAGTCCTGTCTAGTCACTGGACATTAGTGATCCACATCCGTGGTGTTTTCTTCTTTCTTATAAACAACTGTGCTGGAAGTGAGGGTGGTGGACTTGAGCTGCTCACCGCGCCTTACTTCCTTGTCTTTGAGCTGGCTCACAAGATCCTGCCTAGTCTGGCCAGTTTCCTAGCCACATGAAGCTCTTGGTAGGTAATTAAAAACACCGCCACAAGGCTAGCAAAATTGATCAGTGGGCAAAGGTGCTTGCCATTAAGCCTGACAACCTGAGTTCCATGTCCAGAACCCTCATGCTGGAAGGAGAGAATCAACTCCTGAAGGTTGTTCTCTGAGTTCCATAATTTGCTGTGGCATTCATGGGTAGAAAGAAAGAACTATTGCCATGACACTAGGTCTGTACACCCATCATTTCTCTCCTCATCTGGCCACTCACAGGCATCTTGTCACAAAGCAGGCTCCCTCCACTGTCCAGAGTTTGTTTCACTGAAGTTAACGAGCCCAATTATAATCAAAAGTGGTAGGCTGAGCCGAAGTCTGCATTTCACGCTGCTGCTACTTGTAACGAAGGCATTTATGCCTAGGCAGAATGGCCAACCACGGGCTTTTTGACAGTCAGTTAAAGCTTTTAGAACAAGTAGCTTCCACGCTGGCAAAAGCATGTTTAAAAGCCAGACAATCATGATAATGGGATGCATGCTCACATTCCAGAACATCCCCGGGAATGAACAGAAAAATATCTTTTCTTTAGTGGAGAACAAGTTCAGGTATTTAAATCAAGTAGAAGTCACCTGGATGTCTGGGCACAGGGAACTGCAGGGATGAGGGGCTCTCTGCAGGAAACCCTTGGCTGTGTCCTCCCAGTGCTCAGGTACTCTGAAGAAAGGGTCCGTTACAGCTAGGCAACAAATAGGCACTTTGTTTTATCTACGGCTGTCTTGAGATATTGGTAACCCAGCCCAGGCTACAGAGGTGCAATGGAGGTCTCTGCAGGACTAAGAAGTATGGCCAAGGTCAAGTTTATGCTACTACTCAACAACAGGCTAGAGGCAGGAATGTCAGAAGTTCCAGAGAGCTGTCAGTCATGATGAGTCCCCAGCTGGCTGCCATGAGCCTTTAGTTAGGATGAACCAGAGGATAGTGTTTTCCCATCTCAGTGCCTCTAGGAAAGGACATTCCAGGACCATAGGAAGCACAGGCTCAGGGAGCCTGCTTCAATGTGGGCAGCTGTGGAAGCATGGCAGGAAGAAGGGGCTAGATCCTTCACAAGGTGAGCAGCTGTGCCACAGACCCTCCAGTGACAGGTGTCTCAGAGACCAAGGAGCCACAGCTCAGCCAAGAGCCTGGAAGCCTCAAACCTGTCCTGGATTCCAGGGCTTTGGAAGAACAGTAGGAACTCAGTGGGACTTGGGCCTCCAGGGTTTCCGAGAGAGTGACAACATCAGGTACATGAAGGGTAAATAGGGGCTTCACATTGATATGGCCATGAAGTGCACACACAGAAGTATGCACAGTGCACATGCGGTTATGCATGCATGAACCACTGGCATCCATGTATGTGTGTTTACCAGAGTGCATGCTTGTCATTATTCATGTCTGTGTACATGCATATATGTTAGAACTAAACTGGGACAGACTGCCTGTCACTCTCTGCAGGCAGCTCCGGGTGGGTAAAGCTTGAGTGAAGGATGCTGAGTTTTAACGGCTGCTGAGACTGTCTCTGGTGCCCAGACTCTGCCTTGAGATTGGCTTTGAAGGAGTCTAGTTAAGATCTTCCCCACTTGATTAAATCCCTAAAACAATCTCAAAACAAACAAACAAAAAACATCATTTTTTTTTCCTTGTGGAGGCTGGAGATGGTCACAGGGCTTCACTTAGCAGCATAAGGGTTACTTGGGACCCTTATACAACAGGGTTTTGTATATTCATAGACAAATACAATTTGAAGTAAAATCTGAGTTACAGGAGGAGTGGGACTACCAGTGCTTGTTCCTAGGGAATGTGTGTCATATCAGGGCTTCTTAATTTTTTTTCTGCTTGTGACCTCTTTTCTTTTGAACACAACACCAGGTATATAGAACACAAAATAGATACACAAAGAAAACATCTACTGATAATAAATCATAAAGAAATTTATTTTAAAACAACTCTTTTGTATAGATACAATTTTACCATTTATTAAAGATGAAAGGAAATTTGCATACTAATGAGATGGATATATTTGCATACTAATGAGATGATTTGCTTATTTTTGCATAGAGAATTAAATCTTGTCTGAAGATTTAATACCTTGGGACACAGAGCATCTTCAACATTTTTCCCTTTTTTCTTTTTTTTCTTTTTAAATTAATTTGGTTCTTTAACAATTTCATATATGTATGTGAATCATTTTGAGTATTTTCTACTCCCAGTCTCTCTTATCTCCCTCCCATCCTTACCAACATCCCCTTCCTCCACTCCTTACCAATCCATTTCCCAGATTCAAGACTTTGGGTTTGGTTTTGTGACTCAATTAGTACCAGGACCCCTCTGTGTGACCATCGGGGTCATCAGTGTGCACACAACTGAAGGCCATGACTCTCCTGCTCCCAGAATCTGTCATTAGGAAATAGTTCAGCTCACTGGGCCCCTGGCCTTCCTCTACACACACTGACTGTTGACTGGCCCATTCTTGTGCAGTCCTGGTGTGGGTATTCACTGCTGCTGTGAGGTCCTGATGATAATGGCTGTGTCTTGCCCGGAAGTTGACATTTCACAGCCCTTTGTCTATCTTACAGACTTTCTGGCCCCTATTAGTGAAGTTGATCAATATTTTGATTTTATAATTGTCACTGCTCAGACCAGCACATCACATGAGTAAATAGTACAAAATGGCAGAAAGCACATTTAGGGCCATTTCAGAAACTGTTGGAAATTCTGATCTAATCTCAAGCCAAAATTTGTTGTACAATTTTTTTTTATTCAACTCAAGTCAACTATGTCAAACATTCTGATATAATTGGATCTGAAGACGTACTGGGCAAAGCTGTGTTGAGGAATGATGGTAGAAACATATTGTCTTTGTTTTCTGTAATTAAGCCATTAATTCCACAAGAGCAGAGAACTTTGTATGTACAATAAAAACACTGCAAATAATAAGGACAAGCTTTAGGCTGCGCTGGTTAGTGAGTCCTGACTTAACGGCACATGCAGTGTGAGGTGTGCACGTTGTGGGTCAAGAACCAAAGCTGCAGAAGTTAGATGGCTCGAGGAAGGGCGAGCGTGGCCAGGCACCTCAGGTAGACTTTGAATTAAGTTTTGGTTATTGTGCATTTGGGAACTTTTGACTGTTACAAACTGCTGCTTCAGCATTTAATCACATGATTCCATGTGGGTCTGGGACCCATAGTTTAGGATGCTCAGGCCTGCAGCTTCTCACTCCCTCATGCCACAGCATCTCTTGAAGGAGCTGATTTTAACATTAAGACAATGACACCCATGCGGGGAACTGGGAACTGCACTAGGGGCCCAGAGCACAGGTCTGTATGGGAGAAGGGGCTGACTTTCAACCCCTACGTCTGGTCTCACAGAACGCCAAGAGAGCACAGAGGGCCTCAAGGGCAAGGTGAGGGAGAGGGGACACTGCATGTGCCTGAGTTCTCAAATACATAGTTCCTGGAGCCTAGCACATCCCCTTGCCCAGCAGCCTGGGCTCACAGCCATGAAGGCATCAGGGTTGGGGCTGGGCTTAATGTGTGTCCTAGGTTGCTGCATGCACACAGAAGGTCTCCTTGGGACACTATGGGATTGGAGCAGCCAGTGATTCGAGGACTCCCTTGACTGCACCTTGAGCGCTGAGACCCTGTCAAGTGTCCTGTTGGCCTTGGAGCCCGGTCTCCACTGTTCCCAGGAAGCTCTCCCTTGGGGATGGATACAAGGGGTATCCATCCAGGTTCCCATCACAGTCTCCTCAGGGTCACACCTGTTTCTTGAATAAATATTTGACTTCAAAACAATAATGGCTAGTGTGACATGTCCTAAGTTTCTGTGAGAAATGTTTGGATTTTTTTGAGGAAGTCCTGGAGGCTGCAGTGCACAGAGGGTCTCCTCTACAAATGGCATCCAATAAGCTCCACATCCACGCCCTCCCTCCATGTTGTAGGCAGCTGTGGTTGTTTGAATAGGAAGGGTCCCATAGGCTCTTATTTGAATGTTTGGTCATTAGGGAGTGGCACTAATTGACAGGGATTAGGAGGTGTGGACTTGTTGGAGTTTATGTGTCCCTGCTGAAAGCAGTGTGTCACTGAGGGGTGGCCTTTGGTATAGAAATTGGTACCAGGGACTGAGATATTGCTGTGACAGGCCTGACCATGCTTTTGTTTGGAGTAATATGGAGCACTTTGGGAATTTGGACTAGGAAAGCAATTGAACACTTTAAAAGGATCTTTCTTAATGATCATCCTAGTGGGGACATGGAAGATAGTGGTGCAGAGGTTGATTTGAACTTTGGGGTCCTAGCTCAAGAAGTTACAGAGGGGAAGAATATTAGTATGTGGCCTAGAGACCATTCTTGTCATGTTTGGCAAAGAATGTGGATGCTTTTTGCCCTTGTCCAAAAAGTTGGCCCAAGGCTAAATTGAGGAGTTTTGGATTAATGGTGTTGGCTGAGGAGATTTTCAGACAGTCTAGTATTGACTGTGTTACTTGTTTATTAGTGTATAGTCTTATGCAGATTTAAAATGAAAGGGAGCAAGTTGAGCAAGGAAAAATGTAAAATGTACAGTTAGAGGAGAAAAGGGGCACCTGGAAGTTCTGTACTCAAGGAGAAAAACAGATGAAATAAAAAAAAAAAAACCCTGATGCTAAGTGGAATAAAGGGAGTGGTGATCTCAGGGCAGGATCCCACCTAGCTAAGCTTCCAACTTGTGAAAAGGGATTAAAGAAAAGCTTAGGGAAAGGGGCATGGTGGTACATGCTTTTAATCCCAGCACTTGGAATGCAGAGTCAGACAGATCTCTGAGTTTGTAGCACCCTGGTTTATAGATTGAGTTCCAGGGCAGCCAAGCTTAGGCAGTGAAGGAAAACATGGACAACAGAAAGCTGGTGAAAAATGTATTTGAATGAGGGGGGCATGTTCTGGCCTCAGCAAGCAAAGAAACTCGGCAGCTTCAGCCATGTGGTTCTGGCTTTAGAGTCAAGGATAGAAGAAAGGGGTTGTTGTTTCTCCACCTGTAACTATGGAAAGCTTCTGAGACCAGGCATGTGTCAGGAGTGTCCCTGCATAGAGGACATTGTGTCAAGTTGTGAAAGTGAAGCTTGGATTTCACTGGATACCTGCCAAGGAGAGCTGGGAACATGGAATGGAATCAGCCTGAGAGAGAGAGTGAGAGAGAGAGAGAGAGAGAGAGAGAGAGAGAGAGAGAGAGAGAGAGAGAGAGAGAGAGAGAGAGAGAGAGAGAGGAGAGAGAGAGAGAGAGAGAGAGAGAGAGAGAGAGAGAGAGAGAGAGTTGCAGTCCACAAAGCTGAAAGGAGATGGAGATCTGAAGAGTGCTTTGATATCAGACATGGAAATGTAGTTTGGGGTTTGCCTGGCTGGTCTTAGGTCCGTTTTGGTTCAGTATTTCCTCACTATGCCCCCTTTCCTCCCCTTTGGAATGGTAATGTATATCCTGTGCCATTGTACATTGGAAGTATGTGATCTGCTTTTTGATTTTGATTTTATAGAGGATTGCAGTTAAGAGATAGTCATGATTCTTTGACAAGCTTTGAACTTTGGGCTTTTAAACAGTGTTGAGACTGTTGTAGACAATGGGGACTTTTGAAGTTGGACTAAGGGTATTTCTGTGTTATGATATGGCTACAAGCCTATATGGGGGCTAGGGAGTGGAATGCAATTGTTTGAATAGGAATGGCCCCCATAAGACTCATAGATTTGAATGTTTGGTCAATAGGAAGAGATACCACTTGACAGGGATTAGGAGATGAGCCTTGTTGGTGGAAGTGTGTCACTGGGGATGAGATTTGAGGTTTCAGAAGCCCAAGCCAGGCCTGGTCTCTTTCACTTACACACTTGCTCTCTTTCTTCTGCTTGCTGATTGAGATGTAGAACTCTCAGTTACTTCTCCAGCACCATGTCTGCTTGTGTGCCTCCATGCTTCCTGCCATGAGGATAATGGACTAAACCTGTGAATGTAAACAAACCACAATTAAATTCTTTCATTTATAAGAGTTGTTGTAGTTATGGTGTCTCTTCACAGTAATACAACACTGGCTAAGGCAACTGCCTATGTCCACTTTGTCACTTGCATGGAGAGTGGTGTCAGCATTGACTGTCAACCTGATAGGTTCTAGGAACACTTGGAAGACTAATTCCTGGGCATATGTACTAGCTCATTTTCTGTTGCTGTGATAAAAGCCATGAGCAAAATTTAACTGTGGGGTAAAGGGCTTTTTTTAGGTTATTGGTCATAGTCCATCATCCAGGGAAATCATGGTAGAAACTCAAGATGAGAATCTGGAAGCAAGAACTGAAGCAGAGGCCAGGGAGAAACACTACATACTAACTTACTCCCCAGGGCTTGCTTAGCTTGCTTTCTTATACACTGTAGGGCCACTTGCCCAGAGGTGGCACCATCTGTGGTGGGCTGTGCCCTCTCACATCAATCATTAATCAAGAAAATATCCCCACAGACTTGCCTACAGGCCAATCTAACAAAGATAATTCCTCAACTGAGGTCCCCCTCTTCCCAGGTGAGTGAGTAACTTGTATCAAGTTGACAAAAACTGACCAGCACAACATATCTGTGAGGAGTTATCTAGATTAGATTAATTGAGACGTAAGACTCACTCAAAATGTGGGTGCTTGGCACCTCAGACTAAATAGAAAGGAGACATCAGCTGAGTACCTGACTGCATCACTCCCTGATTCCTGACAGTGATCCACAATGTGACCAGCTGCCTCATTCTTCTGCTGCCATGAATTCCTTGCCATGATGGACTATGCCCTCCAACTAGAGCCCTATTGAGGAGAACTTATAAATGTAGACTTAGTAATAATGTTCAGCCTTCCTCATAATTATGCTCCATGTTAGAAAATTTTATATCTATCTATCTATCTATCTATCTATCTATCTATCTATCTATCTATAGATAAGCTGAGTCTTTAGTATTACATGTGGCTGACACATTCTTTCCAAGGCTCTCTAAGGGCAGTGCAAGTCTTAAAGGCAGCTTTCAACTACTTAGTGAAGTGCATGTGTGTACGAAGGAGGTCTGAATTCCACCCTCGCTTGTGTGGGGGACAGTACTACTGTAGCCCCACTGTGGTTATTTTGGGAGAACACTGTTTGCCTTTCTGGAGTTGTATGTGAAGAGGAGTGGAATTTTGGAAAGGAAGCTAAATTAAGTTCTCATGTCACTCAAGCTGTGTCTCAGGGACATCTAGGAAAACATCTTTGGTCACACTCACTAAGGGGTGTGATAAGAAGTGTGCTATATGAGCTAGGAGATGAGCCATACCAGCAGTGGGGAGACTCAGAATTGAGGACTTTGAGATAGTTTACTCTCATGAGAATGTAACTGACTGAGGAGACTCATTAACAAATTTTCCTTTATTCTGTTCCCTTATATATTACCAAGACTCAATATAGTTATAAATACCATAATTGTTTTAATAATTCTAACTACTAAACATGTATTTGTTATTATGTATACATAGCCACAACTTGTACAAAATATTCAGAGTGGTTTATAGCTGTTGGTGGATTTTTTTTTTTTTTTTTTTGCCCTATACTCCTTAATTGACAATAGTATTCCCAGCACTGAGATGGTGCCTGAGCTTAGCAGGTTACCTGAAATTATTCGGATTGAACAACGATCTCTATCCTGAAGCAGGTGTCTTTCTGTCTACTGATGATGGCTTATTCATGTTACCTGCTCCATGAACCAAAGGCATCCTAGTGGTGACAATACCTTCATCTATTCCATAGACCTGGGAACAGACAAACACTGACTACATTCAAAATTCTGTTTGGAATGTCTTTAGCTCTTACTGAGTTACCATGTGTTTTAGTCAGGGTTTCTACTGCTGTGATGAAACACCATGATCAAAAGCAAGTTGCGGAGGAAAGGGTTTATTTGGCTTACCCTTCCAGATCATAGTTTATCATTCGAGGAAGTCAGGATAGGAACTCAAGCAGGGCTGAAATCTAGAGGCAGGAACTGATGCAGAGGCCATGGCAGGTGCTGCTTACTGGCTTGCTCCCTATGGCTTGCTCACCTTGCTTTCTTATAGAACCCAGGACCACCAGCCCAGGGATGGCACTACCCACAATGGGCTGAGCCCTCCCTCACTGATCTCTAGTTGAGAAAATGCCTTACAGCTAGATATTATGGAGGCATTTTCTCAATTGAGGCTCCTTCTCTGACGATTCTAGCTTGTGTTAAGTTGACATAAAACCAGCCGGTACACTTGCCATGGACCTGACCAAAAGGAGATATAGTTTATGCACAACATCCTGGTATCCTATTGGTCCTTTAGAGGTTGTAGCAAAAAAAAACCCTGGAGACTCAGAAGCTAAGCTGTTCTAATGTCAGATGAGTAAACTGAGGCTTGAGCGTAAGGCTCAGAGTAGCTAGAAATCATGAAAGCTCCAGGGCAGTCCCTGTCTGAGGGCTTCTAATTCCCGTGATGATCTCACCACACATTACGTGCCCTCCATGCACTAGCATCTTCTGTTGATAACACACACACACACACACACACACACACACACACACACACACAGTGCTTATCACTCTGTCTAATCTTTCTTCCAGTTTCTGATCACCCCATCTATCTTGATAATTTTTTGATCTAACTTACACAGCCTGAATCTGCAAAATGTGTTTTGCCAGCTGGCAGGACATTATTGAGCTATATATCATGACGGTGACATCGAGCCTCACTAGTGAGTGGTGGTTACAGATGGTGGCAGGGCCTTCCTGGAGACCTAGGCCAGGAAAATTAGACCACACTCAGTTTCTTAATGTTTTTTTCTCATTTGGTTTTGAAAATGACAGAATATCAGCCAATATGTTCTATAATTCCAAAGAGTAATAATGCCGAAAGGTTTTGTTTTCTCATTAAAGATGAATGGGGTTGACATTTCAATAGATCACCTCCAATAGGTTCCTGCTCAGATAATTATTAAACATATTTTCCAGTACATGGTAGCCTGGCCTCATCTGCCTGGATTTTAGAGGAGAGAACCATGCCGCTTCCCTGCTTCCCACCATACTGGTGTGGCCACAGGAGTCTGTTCCCACCTGGCTTTGAAGGCAGCCGTAAAGAGCAGAAAGGTTAAGGCACTGGAAGTGTCCAGATAGCCTGCAGTGACTACCAAGGGACTCCTATTGTGCTCAGCCTTTCCTAGGAAGCCTACTGGCTTAGACCCCACCCACCACTCATTTTGTCCACCAGGCCGTGATTTTCATCCTAACTCCAATTATAGATGCCCACCTGCTATATTGCATCCCATACGTCTCCAGGTAGTGGAGGTGGCCGGGGAGGACAATGGACACAAAGGCTGTGGCACTCAAGTGACAGATATGTCCCTGCTTAGGGTGCTGCACCACACAAACCAGCTTCAAATACAAATAGTGAGCTAAAAATCAGGGTGATATGTACCCATAATCCTAGCACATGGGAGGCTGAAGTGGGGACATTGTCACAGGTTCAAGGCCAGTGTAGGCTAAGTAGTAAGTATTGGGCCAAACAGGACTACACATCAAGAAAATAAAAGAGGGGGAAGGAGGGAAGGAGAGGAAGATGAAGAGGAGGAGGAAAAGGAGAAGGAGGGGGGAGAAGAAGAAGTTACACCCAACACACATGCACACTGATTTTAGTTGCCATCCTTGATGGATGCATGATGTCTCACAGTATCTGGAGGACTGGACCTCCAGTACCCACTTTGTCATGTCTCTTGTTTGGTTCCTACCATGTGAGCTCTGTTTGCTCTGCTGTTCCTTCTGTCTACTGGATGGTCCATTTGCAGCTGTGACGGTGGGGACTGCCAGCCGTGTTGAAGGGAGTACAGTCAGCCACACTCGATGGCTCACCGTATAAATGTGCCTATCCTCTGCCCACCCTTCCATGTCCTCTCCTGCAGTGCTGTAGACACAGGAGCTTGGGTGTGTGCCTTCTTACTTCCCAGGGTCCTGTGTCCTGTCCTGGTGTGATGCTCACTCCAGGCTTCTGTCTAGGGAACTGAGAAGCTGCCCTGTCTCTTCACTCTCAGAGTAAAACTGCTTCTAGATCTGTTTCCCATCTCCTTTTCTAGGCAGAGAGGGTCCCACAAGCTCACTTCTCTCACAGACCTCAATCCTCTGACAGGCCTTAGGTGAAACCTGCTCTTCTGCACATGCTGGAGTTCAGCCTCGGGTCTGGACACAACTTCCAGAATCCATGGCCAGTACCTTGAGATTAGACATGGTCATGACCTTTGAATGCTCACTTGAGTAGCATCAGCCCCAAGCCAGCCCTGTGTCTGTGCCTGTCAATGGGAGAACATGGCTATTCTGGTCTTGTCATTTATCCCAACTGATGAATGACATTGGGACCTTGCTCCATTAAGGCAGCTTGGCAGGTGACTTTTCTCTGCCGGGTTCCAGCTGTCCAGGGAGATGACTGCCCTGTAATATTGTTCCTAGGTACTTCAGAGTCCCCATCCCTCTTCCCATGTGCGTTTCTCCACTGGGCTCTTCTCTTCCATAGTCCTACCTCTGCTCGCACCTTCTGGTGTCCCTGCTGGGAGTCTGGGCTCTTGTTCTCTCTGTACTCCTGAATTCCTTATCTGGGAATTTAGACGGCTCCATTTTCTGTTCCCCTTTGCAGTCAGCTTCCAAACCAATAAGTCCCAGACCGAATTCCACCACTACTCTAAAGGTCGCTTCTGGTTTCTCCTTCCTTTAAAATAGATTTTCTCCATTTGAATACAATTCATTGATAACATGAAGAAAATTGTGGCCTGTGCCACCAAGAGCCCATGGCATCAAGGGTGCAGATGGAGGGGGTGGGAAGATGAGAGCTGGGAAGAGAGAGAAAAAGGAAAAAGAGTCCATGGAGAATACATGAGGCTGTTGGTTTTGCCTTAGGCCTATGCCCTTCTGCTTCCTGACTCGAGTGTCCTGTCTACTTTTATGTCAACTTGGCACAAACTAAAGTCATCTGAGAGGAGGGAGCTTCAACTGAAAAAGTTGCCTCCATCAGGCTCTAGGCAGGCAAGATTGTATGGCATTTTCCTAAGTAGTGATTGGTAACGAAGGGCCCAGTCCATTGTGGGTGGGGACACAGCTGGACTGGTGGTTCTGAATTCTCTACAAAATCAGGCTGAACAATCCATGAGGAGCAAGCCATGGGGAACAAGCCCAGTTCTTCCTTGGCCTCCCTCAGCGATTCAGGATATGTAAGCTGAATAAAGCCTGTCCTCCCCAAGTTGCTTTTGATCATGGTGTTTGATCACAGCAAAAGAACCCTAACTAAGATATTGGGTGTGTATTTCTTTGGCTCCTGAGGGCAGGACTCAGGACCACCATTAGCGTAACAAAGAAAAATTAAACAACAACATAGGGAGTGCACATGATCGTGGTTGAGCCACAGAGAAGCAGGGAGAGGAGGTGTTGGCAGTGGTTGGCTTCTACTGGAGAGAGGGCTCTGCCTCCGAACAGTGATTTTTGTTTAAAAGTACACAATGATGCTGGGCGGTGGTGGTGCATGCCTTTAATCCCAGCACTCGGAGGCAGAGGCAGGCGGATCTCTGTGAGTTCGAGGCCAACCTGGGCTACAGAGTGAGTTCCAGGAAAGGTGCAAAGCTACATAGAGAAACCCTGTCTACAAAAAACAAAAAACAAACAAAAAAACCAAAAACAACAAAAAAAGTACACAATGACAAAGTCCTGTTTTGGGGGTTGTTTATGAGACCACACTGACAACTCAAAAAGAGATAATCCATACCTGACACTAACATTTCTACTTGATAGCCTATGGTGTTTGGAGAAGGCACTCCCATTATAGGATTTTTAGATACTATATACATGTAAACATCCTCGTTAGATTAATCACTCTGGCTTCTACAGCAGTAGGATTCCACATGGCATATCTGGATGTCTTTAGTGTTAGTTATTACTACCCACACTCACTCCTTGGCCTTGTCCTCCCACCCCCGCCCCATTCATACCTCCCAATTTCATTAGTTCCCTTTCCCTCTTCATACTGGTTGTATTCTCTCTCCCTTCCCTTGAAATCCTCTCCTGTGGCCTCTTACTAGTTTCTAACTTCTGTGTGTATACACATATCTAAAGATTGAAAGCTACATATGTCCCTCTGGAGACATTTGTCTTTTTGGAGCTGGGTTACCTTGACTCAGAAATATTTCCAGCTCTTCCCATTTCCCTGCAAATTTTATAATTTCATTTTTATTTACAGCTGAATAATATTCCATTGTGTATATGAGCCACACTTTCATTATCCATTTGTCTGTTAATGGACATGTAGGCTGTTTCCATTGCCTGGGTATTGTGAAAAAAGCAGCAATGAACGTGGGTGAACAAGTGTCTCTGTAATAGGATATAGAGTCTTTTGGGCATATGCCCAGAAATGGTGTAGCTGGATCATATGGTAGATTAATTTCTAGCTCTTTCAGGAACCTCCACACTGCTTCTCATACTGGCTGCACTAATTTGCACCCCACTGGCAGTGAATAGATATACCCCCTTCCCCACACCAACATTTGCTATCCCTCCTTTTTTTTTTTTTTTTTTTCAAATCTTAGCCATTCTGACTGAAGTAAGATGAAATCCCAAAATAGTTTTAATTTACATTTCCTTGATGGCTAGGGTGTTCGATGTTAAAAAATTACTTTTCAGCCATTTGTGTTTCTTCTTTTTAGAACTCCTTGTGTAATCTGATGCCTCAGTTTTTAATTGTGTTGTTTGTTTCTTGGTGTTTGATTTTTTTCTTGTTCGTTATATATTCTAGACAACAACACTAGTGATCCCATTGGTAAGACCCTATTGCTGAAGATACCATATACTTGAGTCATAGAATATGGAGAAGTCAAGCTGGTATAGACTTGGAAGCTTCCTTCCTACTGGCTAGGTTTCGTAGTACTGGAAGGTGTTATGCGTGTGACTAGGGGGAAATGTCATCAATGGTCTTGCCCAGCTGTGAACCCTGTGGACTACAGCAATGATGGGCCTGGTGAGGTGTGCTCACTGCTGCTGTAGTGGCACAAATTTTATGGGAGTAACCAACCACTTTCTGTCTGGCTTTAAAGCCCTTTCTACAAGGCAGAACTCATGGCTAATACAGTTAATTGGGGGACTGACTAAGTCATAGGCCTCAGGGAGGGGCTAATAGTAGACATAGAAATTAACTGCCCTCTAAGTTCTTATCATTAATTTAAAAAAAATATATATATATATATATGTGTGTGTGTGTGTGTGTGTGTGTGTGTGTGTTGCCTGCATGCATGTCTGTGCACCATTTGCATGGCTGGTTCCCACAGAATTCAGAAGAGGGAGTCGGAGTCCCTGCAACTGGATTTCTAGATCATTGTGAGCACCATGTGGGTTCTCAGAATAGAACCCATGTCCTTTGGCAGAGCAAGCCAGTGCTCTTAACCACTAAGCCATCTCTCCAGCACTCAGTTCTTATCTTTATACACATATTTTGGTGTAGCTCTGTGCTGAATGGGGCAGCCGTCTCATACCTCTACCTCAAGGCTCAGGAATCATTGTGGGAGGGAAGTGGGGAAAGATGATGAGAGCCAGAGGTCCTGGACATCAGCAGGAACAATATCTGCTGGACATGTCATGGCAGTACGTGGCACACATGAACTCCCAGCACATGATGAAAGTGTTACAGCTCCGAGGAAAAGGCTTCCCCAATGGAAGTGTTATAGACCTTTTCCACGGTGGGGGAATGTTTTCCAACTGCAAGTATTACAGCTCAGAAAGGGAAGGTATCCTGGACGTCTAGAGCCAAGGAATACCACAAAGCCATACCACACAACAAACCTCACACAAGAGATTTACTGGGAGGGAAGAACCCAGGAGGTTGTCTGCCCCTGCTCCAATAAGCAGCAGCCAAGAGCAGAACAGAAAACAGGGTTAATATAGTGTTTCTTGGGGGTGGAATTTCCAGGGGGGACCTTTCTAGGGTGGGGATTGGTGGGTTTTCAAGTCCAGAGCTTGGACGTTTTACTCTGTAGGTGGGGGCTGGGTCCAGCTCTTAGGGCAATTAAGAGTGTTCTGTGGGTGGAACCTTAAGGTTGGAGGCCCTCAGAGGAGGGGCTTGGCCACTTGGGTGTCTTGAGGGGCTTACAATGAGCTATACAAGATCAAGACAGTGAAAATCCCTGTGCAGATAGATGGGGTAAGGACTCATGCAGATTCACTGCTTACTTGGGGGGCTATTAGCAATCTATGGCTACTGGACAAGTGAGAGTCAGTTTTCTTCAGGGATGTGATCCTGGAGAAGCTACACACACTCCTGTGGTTGATCCTATATCTGTGCACATATAGGCAGCACTAAATGGATTTGGTGTGTTTTAAAAAAAAGTACCCATGCTTTTTTAGGAGGAAGGGAGAGAAAAGTGGGGGTTAGGTAAAACATTGGATGGGAGGGATAAGGGGCAGAATTATAGTATAGACACACATGGAATTCTCAAACAGTAAAAAATGTGAAGGCAGGATACATACCTAAAACCTTCCACTTTGCATTGGAAAGTATAATTAAGCCTTTAAATGAGCTCACATGGGGCTGCAGGTGAGCACCATTAACATGTCATGAGGCTGCAGCTGGAACTTAGAAATGGCCATTTGTTTTTCTTTCCTTCTCCTGATCTAGTGACTGCAGACGTTACACTTTCTTGGGTTTCCAGCTGGATCTCAAGTAATACAATTAGCTGCATTTGTTTTTAATATGAGGAATTAGAGCCCAAAGTCAAGGCTCTGACTCAGGCTCTGATAATGAGTTATAGGAGCCAGAGGCTGCATGGGCAGAGAGCAAGGACGCTGCAGATGCACGGCAAAGAGAACGGCTGTGGAGGCCTGAGGCTGCCAGGGAGACACACTTGGTTTCATTCTATTTATGCTTATAATTATACAGCATCAAAGCTCACTGCAGAGAAGGGACCCTGTAAGGCTGTGTTCTGCTGTCTATGCCCAATGTTCTGTTCCATTGCATGAGGTCCAGCAGCTAGGAGTTCACCTGCAGAGTGTGAGGCACAGGCATTATCATCCTGATCCCCTCTATTGACCTACCCCTCAGGCTTGGTGATCCCCAGTTCCCATGTGTCCTGAAGGATACCATTCCAACCGCTCACCCATCTCTCACACAAAACGTAAGTAAAGAGATCTTGAAAGTGTAGAACAGAGCTAAGTTTGAAGAGAAGTTTTAGCATGTGAGCTTGTCTTTTCAGCTTTCAGTCTCTACAAGTGACAGAGGAGCCATGGTGCACATCAGACAGCTCACACGTCAGTGCTCAAATCCAGAACCCAATCCTCCATCTGCTTTCTCCCCCTCCAGCCAGCTTCAACCTCCTCAGCCACATGCTTCACTTCTCTGGCCCTTTAGATGCTCTCACCACTGTGAGCCCTGATAGCTGGGGCTCATTAGGTTTGACATCCTCTTCATTCAGTGCAAACCTGAAGCTTAGCACAAGCATCCTGAACCCACATTAGGTGCTGGCTTGAAGCCAAGACTCAGGAGTCAATCAACGAACAGGTCCACAACCACGCATTTCCCATATGGTGAAAGCTCTTCTTTACAGCTCCAGCTTCACGTTTCAGCATCCTTCTTTTATCCTAGTACAATTCCAAAAGATAAACTCTGAGCTGGCCTACATGCTTAGCATCTTTATGGGATTTGGTAGATGCCTCTGCCTGGGTGTCAGCAGGAGCCCAATCTAACGCCTGCCATCTCCTTCAGGCCTGCCACTTCCTGCCTCCATCACCTGGGCTTCAGCATCTCCTTCTTTCTTCTACTTTCCTGTGGGGTCCACAGGGCTTCCCACCAGCTGCTACCACCTGTAGCTGCAGCTATAAGATCCTAGATTCCAAATGTTGGGGGCTTTAGCCAAAGGTAGTAATCAATTTACCGAGACAGAGTAGAAGGAGAAGAGAGTGGCCTCTTTCCTCCCCCTCTCCTCATTCTCTCCCTCTTCCTCTCTTCTTATCTTATTTCTTCTGCCCTCCCTCCCTCTGCCTGCTCCCTCCCTCTCCTCCTTTTCCTTTCTTCATTGGTTCAGCAGAGGTGCCTCAGCATCTATCCTAAAGGCCAAGGTATCTTCAGTCGACCCTCTTCCGGTTGTGCTTAGGCCAGGAAAGGCCAGGTAAGATGTCAGAGTTCAGCCCTTTGTCAATCAGGTGATGACAGGCAGGTCCTTGCACAAGGCCCACTTCCTCTCCAAGGGCACACAGCTATGGGGCCATCCATGTAGGCAGAACAAGTAGAGGGTCACAGGCAGCCCTAGTCCTGGGCTCCAGTGATGTGGCTCCTCAGATCAGCCTTCCCTTACGTGAGCTGAACAGTCATGTGATCTGGAGAGGTGTGTGCCCTTCAGTGTACTCATGCAGACTCAAAGAACCATGCAGGGCAGCTCCTCAGCCAGACTCTGGACCTGGGTCCCTTTCTCTATGGCTGGCCTAGAGCTAGCTACCCAGGGACCTGCCTCCTGTACCTCTCAAAAACCACGTTTTCCTCTGTGGCAAGGGTCTGTGAAGGCTGCTGTGGATAGCCAGGCTCTCAGAGTCAGCAAGGAGCCACCTCACAAGATGCACACTCAGCTCATGTCTGGATCGGACTCTGGAAGCAATTGCATAGGGACTGCCACTTTTTACCCCGAACTCCTTGCCCTCCAGGCTGCCCTTCCATGCCATTCATCCCACTGGCATCTTGACTTAGTGGAGCCAGATCGCAGGAGAGCTGCTTAGGGAGGAGGCCTTGATGCTTCCTCTCAGAGGTTCAGTCCATTATCATCATGATGGGAAGTATGGAAGTGTGCAGGCAGACATGGTGCTGGCTACATCTTGACGAGAAGGCAGCAGGACTGACTGACTGTCACACTGACTGCAGTTTGCAAAAAGAGACCGTAAAGCCCACCCCCATAATGACACACTTCCTCCAACAAGACCACATCTACTCCAACAGGGCCATACCTCCGAATAGAGCCACCCCTTTGGGGGCCATTCTATTTCAAACCACTACAGCAACTATTTAGGACATATGGGAAGGAGGGGGGTGCACACACATTGAATACCTAGAAGAACAGACCAGAAGGTTGTCCCACTATGCACAAGGAGTCAGAATGCAGACCCGAAGCCATGGTCTGCCCCATAGTCTGCCCCAGGGACTAGACACTTCTCCCTTCTAGCCTGTGTCACTGGGGTGTGACCAAGTCCCATCTCTACCTGGTCTTGTCTACTAGGTTGGCCCCAGCATTGTGTCTATCACCAAGGACACGCACATTTTCATGTTAGCAGAAATTAAGAATGGCCCAGGCTCTGGAGCCTTGTTGAAACATTTTAACAGATACTTAATAAAATCTATGTTTAGAGGCATTAAATAATTGAAGTGTCCTTCATCCGCACTTGCTGTTAAAAAGGAGTTCTAAGTGCCAACATTGGAGGAACTGTTTATAAGGGCCTGTTTCATCCTCACAGCCCCCCACAGGGCTGTAGTTTCTGTTCTCTTCCCAGTGACCAGGAGTTGAGGGAAGAAAAAGATACCAACTAGGGAGGGATCTCTGGTTAGGGAACTCATGCTGTTCCCACCAAGCTGATCACTGCTAACTCTGAATGCCAGTATCTCCTGAGGCTGGAAGCAGGTGTAATACAGTGTGTAGGCTTGTTCTTTTAATTTCAACACACTGGCTGTGCCTTAATCTACTGCTTTTTCAGCCAGCAATTGTGACTCTGCAGTTACCAGCCTGCTTCTCTGGCAGAAAAGGCACTCAGGCTGCAGCCTGGTGGGAATTCTGCTCCCACAGGCACTGGCCCTGTCTCCACCACCAAAGGTAGCTTTAACTAAATCTCTATTGTTCTATTTATAAATAAGACTCAAGATTCAAAGGCTGGGATGAAAACTTGCTAGCTCAGAAAGGCAGGGTCTCAACTAACTAACCTTCTCTCCTTGCTGGTATCTCCAAAAGAGCCCATCCTTCTGCTCCACCTAAACAAAAATAGCCATGCCACTCTAAATCCCTCCCTACTACTTCCCATGTCTCCCTATCTCTCCTAGCCGCCCTCTGATGCTCTATGACCACTTTCTATCAACTAGTTGCTTGCTCAGCCTCCTGACCCAAGGTTAATTTTATTTAGTTAATGCAAATGCAAACTTGGGGTTCACAGTGTGATTGAATATCTTCCAACACAGGCTGCTGGAGCCCAGGGGCTGATGTAAGGCACTGGGGGCAGAGAGTGCAAAAGAACTGGCCTCATGCCTGGCGTTGGGTGGAAGAGAAAGCTGGCCATTGACAGTTCTCCAAGGGAAGGGGTTCCTGATGACAGAGAGCTGGGAGGTTGTGCACAAATGGAAATGAGTAGACAGGGCCTGTCCAGGTGACCTTTCAACCGTCCCAGGAACCCATCATAATGGTACAGCTTGATACTCATACGAGGCCTGGGGCCCAGTTGGCTTCCTGGGAGAACATATTCAGTTTATGAAATAATTAATGAGAAGGTTGAGTGTTTTTGATGAGTGAACAAAAACCCACAGGCAACTAAGGAATGCTGAGAGCAGGAGAAATCGTCTTCCCCAGGGAGGAACATGGCAATCGGTTGTTCTGTGTCAGATGATCAGCTCTGAAATCATGTGTACATTTATCATGGTCTATTATCCCTCGTTTTCCTTTTCTGTTCTTGATCCCGCTGGGATCTCCTGCTCCCCTAAGCTCTCTTTCCCTCAAATCTTGCCCTTCATTACTCCCACTATCGTCCAGGTTGTTCATGTAGATCTCATCCATTTCTCTGTCATTGGGTGAACCCTGGGTCTTTCCTAGGGTCCCATTTTCTAGGTAGCCTCACTGGAGTTGTGTAGCAGTCTAGTCATCTTTGTTTTACATCTAGTGTCCTCCTATGAGTGAGTATATACCATGTTTGTCCTTCTGAGTCTGGGTTACCTCACTCAGGATGATTTTTTTCTAGATCCATCCATTTGCCTGCAAACCTCATGATGTCATTGTTTTTCTCTGCTGAGCAGTACTCCATTGTGTATATGTACCATATTTTCTATATCCATTTTTCAGTTGAAGGGCATCTAGGTTGTTTCCAGGTTCTGGCTATTACAAACAATGCTGATATGAACATAGCTGAGCAAATGCCCTTGTGGTATGATTGAGCATTCCTTGGGTATATGCCCAAGAGTGCTACAGCTGGGTCTTGGGGGAGATGGATTCCCAAGAACAGGAATAGGCAGAGTGCTCGAGAGGTCCCCAGAAATCCACAATGATATATCCTCTGTAGACTGCTGGCAGTAGTCGAGGGAGGGCCTGATCTGACCTAGTCTGGTGATCAGATGACTAAACACCCTAGCAGTCGTTTTGGAACTCTCGTCCAATAACTGATGGAAGTGTGTAGCATGAATCTTAAAGGTACTTGTTAATAAAACTCAAACCCGAGGCCAGTTATTGGGGTGATTGCTGGAAGATCAGA